>NC_059108.1:119074975-119374975 GCF_020740685.1 Jaculus jaculus | reverse complement strand
AGTCATGTCCTAGGTCCCCGTGTCCCAGCTGAGCACAGAGAAAGGGGGCATATGGAAAGGGAAGTGACTTCTTGGCTCTACACAGCTTCCTTCTCACTCCCCTGTCTTCTCTCCTCTTTCTTCTCTCACTAACTTGACAGATGTCTGGCCGAGTGAACTTGCTAATAGATGCCCCTTCTCTGCTCCCAGAGCTTCCCCACCACCAGCATCCAGAGCTTTCCCTTAGAAAGCCTTTCTAATCATCATTTGACTTGCTTTGTTTCACAGTATTTCTTTCCCCACCTTTTGCTAAATCACACCTGAGTCTTTATGAAAGGAAAATTCTCAGGCCAGAATTGGATGTGTTAAAGATAAATTGACTACTAAGAAAAATAAAATAATAAAAATAAAATTTGTGTATCCTTTTTCCTCCTCCAGTCACTCAGGACAGAATTCTTGGTGCTGGCAAGGGGATGACTTTTTTTTATTTGTTTTTGTTTTTGAGGAGACCCAGAGTGGTGGAACATGGCCATTCTAGAACGGGGAGGAAAGAGGTGGAACAGAATATTCATGAGGTCTGTGCTTCCCAAGGGACTGGAGCCCTTCCAAAGAGAGTAAAGAGGCTCAAGTTGATAATGGGTCCATATGTTAGCACGTGTTTAGATTGCATGGAATTTTAAAACCAAGTCAAGAACAAGAGCCGCCATACACTGAGTTTACTACATGCCAGGACTTCTCAATCCTTAGAACAGACAGTACTGTTTAATTAGACTTGAACTCATATCCCACAGCCAGTAAGCAGAGATCTAGGAAAAAGTGCTGATCATTTAATGTCATATCATGTAGCTTAATTTTTTTTTTTTTTTTTTGAGTGAGCATCTCACTGTATCCCAGGCTGGACATTTTTTCTTTCTTATTTATTAATTTATTTAATGGAGAGAAATAAACAGGGATGGGGGAGCAGATAGAGAATGGGCGCACCAGGGCCTCCAGCCACTGTAAACGAACTCCAGACACATGCGCCACCTTGTGCATCTGGCTTACATGGGCCCTAGGGAATCGAACCTAGGTTCTTTGGCTTTGCGGGCATGTGCCTTAATCACTTAGCCATCTCTCCTACTCTTGTTTTGGTTGCTTTCAAGTTTGGGTCTCACTCTGGCCCAGGCTGATCTGAAACTCATTCTGTAGTCTCAGAGTGGCCTCAACCTCACAGCAATTCTCCTACCTCACTACTGAGTGCTGGGATTAAAGGCACGTGCCACCACGCTGAGCCATGTCCTTTTTTTTTTTTTTTTTTTTGAGATAGGGTCTTGTTATATAGCCCAGCCCAGCTACACAGCTGGCCTGGAACTTGAGATCCTTCTGCTCAGCTTCCCAAGAGATGGTATTGCAGCTGTGTGTCACCACACCCGGATGTGATTGTTTCCATTTCTATGGAAGTAATATAATTGCAGGACAAAATAGATTATTTCAGGAAGCAGGTATCAAAATTTGCATTTGACCTAGTTCTCGGGAAGGTTAAAGAAAAGTTAGCAATGTAGCAGAAGATGTCTACATTCTGGTCAGTTGAGTAATTTCTCTCTGTGGCTGCTGGGAATGGCAGCTACAGATCTTGGATCCTGGTGCTACCCTGCTGGCGGAGGGAAAGGAGGGTTTTGAAGGTCACAGTAAGCTGACATTATCATGAGGCCCAGCAGGTGGCAGTGTTTCCCACACCAGCAGAGTCACCAAGCTCTGCAGAGGCCTAGAGCTGGAAAGACAAACTTGCAGTAGTGAGGTGGTATGTGTAAGAAGTGGAAAGACAGAAGCACCTGCCTATATCCTCTCTCTCTCTCTCTCTCTCTCTCTCTCTCTCCCTGTCTCTCTCTCTCTCTCTCTCTCTCTCTCTCTCTCTCTCTCTCTCTCCTTGCAGTGCAAGGGATCGAATCCATGGCCTGTGCATGCTAGGCAAGTGCAATACTCACTAAGCTGCACACCCGGTCCGCAGTTTTCAAAATTCGCCAATTTATACATTTTATTTTTGAAACATTTTGGTAAAAATAATCAGGCCAGGCCTTAGTGAAAATGGTAAAAATAAAAGCAGGTACCTCCTTCCCTTCACAGAAATAGTTATTTCCATCCTCTCTCACATAGCCTGAAGTCCCAGTGTGGGTGACAATATTCCTTTTGATTTTGAAGGAGATCAGGCTTTAAAGTGCTTTATACTGAAAGTATAAATGCACCAGGATTAACAGGCATGGAAGCGGCATACAAATACTATAGAAATGAGGGAGATGGTTTAGGAAAACGGGTGCTATGTGAAAGTATATGTGAACTACAGAAAGGAGCTGTTTGGTGAGTTTTCTAATGACCCTGAAAACATTTAATATACAAAAGTCATAGTACTTATTATTTTTTTTATTTGAGAGAAAGAGGCAGAGAGAGAATTGGCACTCTAGGATTTTCAACTGCTGCAAATAAACTCCAGACTTGTGCGCCCCCTTGTGCACATGTGTAACATTGCATGCTTGTGCCACTGTGCGTCTGGCTTACATGGGACCTGGAGATTCAAACATGAGTTCTTAGGCTTTGCAGCCAAGTGCCTTAACCACTAAGCCATCTCTCTAGCCCTTGTTTTTTGTTTTTTGTTTTTTGAGACAGGTTCTGTCTGTGTCACTCAGGCTGGCCTCAACCTCTTGGTCGTCCTTCCTCCCCTACCATAGCTTGGGATTACACGAGTACACCATCACAGCCGGCACCATATTAATTTCAAGTTAGGGCTAGAGAGATGGCTCAGTAGGTAAATGAATCCTTGAGTTCAGATGCCGAGTACTCATGTAAAGTCCAGCCCGGCACCAGTGCTGAGGGAAGGGAGACAGAAGGGTCGCTGGGGCTTCCTGGCTAGATAGTCTGGCTGGATTTATGAGCTCCTGGTTCATAAGAGCCAGGATTCAAGAACTTCTTTTATTTTTTTTTAACTTGTTTTTTATTTTTATTTATTTATTTATTTGAGAGTGAAAGAGAGAAAGAGGCAGTTAGAGAGAGAGAGAGAGAATGGGTGTGCCAGGGCCTCCAGCCACTGCAAATGAACTCCCAACGTGGGCGCCCCCTTTGTGCATCTGGCTAATGTGGGTCCTGGGGAATTGAGCCTCAAACCGGTTCTTAGGCTTCACAGGCAAGCGCTTAACCGCTAAGCCATCTCTCCAGGTCTATTTTTTTTTTAATTTAAAAATTTTTTTTTTGTCAAGAAGTTCTTACTCTTTTTATTTGGCCACACTACAGTTAATACTAGAATAAATCAATGTGACAGGTCATGGATATGTGACCAGTTAGTGGAAATCTCCAAAAGTCCCCTAATTTTGGTCCCAAGGTGTTTACTAAAATTTAAGAAAGGACTTGGGGCTGGAGAGATGGCTTAGCGGTTAAGGGCTTGGCTGTGAAGCCTAAGGACCCCGGTTGGAGGCTCAATTCCCCAGGGCCCACATTAGTCAGATGCATAAGGGGGTACACACGTCTGGAGTTCGTTTGCAGTGGCTGGAGGCCCTGGCACGCCCATGGTCTCTCTCTCTCTCTCTCTCTCTGCCTCTTCCTCTCTCTGTCTGTCACTCTCAAATAAATAAATAAAAATAAAAACAAAAATAAATAAAAAAGAAAGGACTCGTAGTCTATTCCCTTAACCTCCCAGCTTCTCAAATATTCTTCTGTAAGAAATGTTATGCTTGTAAGAATCTTTCTTCTTTAAAGCGCGCGTGTGTGTGTGTGTGTGTGTGTGTGTGTGTGTGTGTGTGTGTAAGGCCAGAGGACAACCTTAGGTGTCATCCTGACAGGGTCTCTTATTGGCCTGAAAGCTGGCCAGTTAGGCTAAGCTGTCCAGTAAGCCTTGGGGATCCCTCTGTCTGTTTCCCTGGTGCTACAATTACGGTGCTTGAGAGTCAAGCATTGCATCAATACCAGTTCAGTGAACCAGTGAGTTTATTGGAGGTCATCTATTATTTATAGGAATGTGGAACCCCCAAAAGAGCCCCTTTAATGGGGCTTCCTGTGTCAAGATGACCTCTTGGATGCTCCTCTCTCAGCCTCAGGGTGAGGGCTTACTTACACAGAGCATGGAGACTCCAAAGAAACCGCCTCGATGGAGCTCATTGTGCCTTGATCTTTTGCCCTCTGTTCACTCTATCCTCCCCTGAGGTCACAAGACCTCATGCATTATTGTATACAGCTGGCATGGGGGCACCTGACTCTCAGGTGGGGGTCTGATGATTCTCCCCACGCCTTCTCTCATGAGTTGACCCAGCTGCTTTTTAAAAAAAAAAAATTGTTATTTTTATTTATTTGAGAGCAACAGACAGAGTAAGAGGTAGAGAGAGAGAGAGAATGGGCACTCCAGGGCCTCCAGCCACTGCAAAGGAACTCCAGATGCATGTGCTCCCTTGTGCATCTGGCTAACGTGGGTCCTGGGGAATCGAGCCTCGAACCGGTGTCCTTAGTCTTCACAGGCAAGCGCTTAACCGCTAAGCCATCTCTCGAGCCCACCCAGCTGCTTTTGATAAAACTAGCACCACACCTTTCAATGTGGAGGGAATTTGCCACCCAACAGGCACTTCTGGGTGGACTAGCAATGAGATCATTTTTCAAAAGGAGGATTGGTTCAGGCCGTGGGGCAGCAGGGCCTCACAGCTAAGCCCTAATTTGGATCACACGTCGTTGTTTGTTCCCACGATGCAGAGCTCAGCTCTCCGTGTTCTGCACGTCACTCCAGGCAGCTCCTCCTCCAAGTTTGAATGCCCGTATGCATCTCTGGCTGAGGGGAAGAGCACCCTCGCTGTCTTGTAGTTCCAAGTAGGGTAGAGGATAACGAGCATTAACACGTCAGAGGATGGGCCACGCACCGCAGAGGCAGCGTGTTCTGCTCTCAGGCCGTGGCGTAGGATGACACTTGTGAATACATTCAACTCGGGCTTTTTTTCTTCAATCGTGCTGCTCTGTGGCTCCCTCCCCATCTAGTCAGTGGGTTTCTATGCTTCAGGGTAAGATGCCACCAAAGACAAGGAGGCCATCAATGGGCTTTGGCTGTCAAATGCCTTTTTAAAACCTCCTTTGTGGCCTACGAGATGGCATAGCACTTAAGGAGTCTTTCTGTAAAGCCCAAGGACCCAGGTTCAATTCTCCATTACCTACATAAGCCAGATGCACATGGTGGTGCATGCATCTGGAGTTTGCAGAGGCTAGAGGCCCTGGTGTGCCCATTCCCTCTGTCTGTAATAAATTTAAAAAAAAAATTTAAAAATGCTGTCTCTGATATCTGTACAGATGATATGAAAGTAAAAATGAAACATTTTCTAGGAGCAAAGGAATCCAAGAGTAAGGAGGGCAAGGGAAGGGCAGCAGGGTATAGGGGCGAAGATGCTCAAGGCACATGATATACATATGATATACTTGCATGCAAATGGCCTCATGTAACTAAGCATAATAAAATATACAAACAAGCCTGGCCTGGTGATGCACGCCTTTTATCCCAGTACTTGGGACACACAGGTAGGAGGATCACTGTGAGTTCAAGTCCAGCCCGAGACCACATAGTGAATTCCAGGTCAGCCTGGGCTAGATCAAGACCCTACCTGTTGCAGTCAGGTTCCCATTGGGGGTAGAAACCACCCAAACAAAGCAGTTTGTGGGAACAAAGAAGTTTATTTTGGCTTACAGGCTTGAGGGGGAAGCTCCTTTGATGGCAGGGAAAACAATGGCATGAGCAGAGGGTGGACATCAGCCCCTGGCCAACATCAGGTGGACAACAGCAACAGGAGAGTGTGTCAAACACTGGCATGGGGAAACTGGCTATAACGCCCATAAGCCTGCCCCCAACAATACACTCCCTCCAGGAGGCGTTAATTCCCAAATCTTCATCAGTTGGGAACCTAGCAGTCAGACCACCTAAGTTTATGGGGAACACCTGAATCAAACCACCACATTCTGCTCCTGACCCCCATAAACTAATAACTATACATGATGTCAATGCAATGCATTCATCCAACTTTAAAAGTCCCCATAGTTTTTTT
This sequence comes from Jaculus jaculus, assembly GCF_020740685.1. Classification (NCBI taxonomy): domain Eukaryota; kingdom Metazoa; phylum Chordata; class Mammalia; order Rodentia; family Dipodidae; genus Jaculus; species Jaculus jaculus. The sequence goes on along the minus strand of NC_059108.1, from coordinate 119,368,961 downwards.
GTCACCATAGTTTTTAAAATCAATTCCAGTGGCGTTAACATATCCCCATAATCCAAGGTCTTTTAACTGAGCCATAAAACAAACAAACAAAAACCCCAAAATCCATAATGGCACAGAATAAACACTCATACTCAAAAGATGGCATTGGGCATAGCAAAGAAATATTCAACCAATATAAGATTTAAACAGGGAAAACATCAGGGCTGGAGAGATGGCTTAGCGGTTAAGCGCTTGCCTGTGAAGCCTAAGGACCCCGGTTCGAGGCTCGGTTCCCCAGGTCCCACGTTAGCCAGATGCACAAGGGGGCGCACGCGTCTGGAGTTCGTTTGCAGAGGCTGGAAGCCCTGGCGTGCCCATTCTCTCTCTCCCTCTATCTGTCTTTCTATCTGTGTCTGTCACTCTCAAATAAATAAATAAATAAAATTTTAAAAAAAAAAAAAGAAAAAAAAAAAAAAAAAAAAAAAAAAAACATCAAACTCTTTAGCTCCAAGTCCAACAACTCTAGTCAGTGACAAATCTCCAAGTCCAATAATTAAAACCAGCAACAAGTCTCTGGAGTTACAATTCCACCCCTCCAGCTAGGCTACTCACAGTCCTGGAAAACTTCATCTGGGGCCAGCAGCTCTCCTCGGCAGCCATCTCATGGTCTTGGCATCTCCACTGGATCTCCACTGCAATCCACAATTCATCCTCATGACCATGGGGTCTCCATACAGGCACCCAGAAAACCTGCTTCACACTGCCCATGGCCATTTCCAAAACACAAGACCATGTTGCAAACTCAATAACCCTCTCTTTCCTGTATTTCTTATATTCCACAATACCAGGAGGGGGCCAATTTATTAATCCAGGAAGGAATAAAACAGACTTTGAAGAACAGGACCCTCCTTTAGCACTTAAGCCCCTTCAAAACAGAGTATATTCTTCCTGTTGCCCCAGTGCAGGTCAGCTGGCCCAATCTCAAAGGTTGTAATCTCTCAATTGCAGCTGAACAGGCAACAGTTTTGGCCTAAAGATTTCTTTCTGTGCCATATCCCTCTGCTCACACCAGTTCATTTCTACACAAAGCAACCCTGCACAACTTCTCAGGACACAGGCATAACAGCAAGCTTCTTACACAAGCAAACTGCTAGCCCAGTTCAAGCAAAGTTCCTTCTCACCCTCATAATCCAGACCTCACATCCGTCGTTCTTACTGCATTCAGGTCTTGTAACTCTGACCAGAATAGTCCATCAAGCTGTACTTACACGCTGCAAGGTGTCTCATAGGCCAAGATTTCAAATCCTTCCACATTCCCCTTGAAAATAAGCTTCAAAAGGCCAAAGCCACACAGTCAGGTATCTAGAAGCAATCCCACTCCTGGTACCACTTTACTGTTGCAGTCAGGTTTGCATTGCTGGTAGAAATCACCCAACCAAGAGCAGCTTGGGGGGCGGGAGGAAAGAGGTTTATTTTGCTTACAGGCTCTAGGGGGAAGGTCCGTGATGGCAGAGAAAATGGTGGCATGAGCAGAGGGCAGACATCATCCCCTGGCCAACATCAGGTGGACAATAGCAACAGGAGAGTGTGCTGAACATTGGCATGGGGAAACTGGCTATAACACCGATAATCCTACCTCCAACACTACCTCAAGCTGGAGAGATGGTTTAGTAGTTAAGGCACTTGCCTGCAAAGCCTAAGGTCCCATATTTGACTCTCCAGATCTCATGCAAGCCAGATGCATAAAGGTGAGGCAAGTGAAAGATTGCACATGCCCACTAGGTGCTACAAGTGTCAGGAGTTCGATTGCAGTGGCTGAGGCCTTGGTATACATTCTCTCTCTCCTCATCTCTCTCTATCTCTAAAAAATAAAAATAAATTAAAAACAGGAGAGGGGGAAAACAAATGAATAAATCATGCGTATCAAAATATTTTAATTTTTTAAAATTTTAATTTATTTTATTTATTTGAGAGATAGAAAGAAAGAGAGAGAGAGAGAGAGAGAATGGGCATGCCAGGGCCTTCAGTCATGGCAAACAAACTTCAGACATATGTGCCACCTTGTGCATTTGTCTTATGTATGTCCTGGGGGCTCAAACCTGTATCCTTTGTCTTTGCAGGCAAGTGCCTTAGTTGCGTAGCCATCTCTCCATCCCAATCATATTTTAATATTAAAAATATCCATCCTGCATCGTGGTGCACACTTTTAATTCCAGTACTTGGAAGGCTGAGGTAAGACGATAGCGGTGAGTTTGAGGCCAACTTGGGCTACACAGTGAATTCCAGGTCAGCTTAAGCTAGAGTGAGACCCTGCTTCCAAGGACAAAAAATCACCCAAATAATAATAATAATAATAATAATAATAATAATAATAATAAACACTTAATAAAACAATAGTAGTAGCCAGGAGTGGTGGTCTGTACTTATAATCTTTTCTGAAAAATATATTTTTTAAATTTATTTGAGAGAGAGAAGCAGAGAGAAAGAGAGAGAGAGAGAGAGAGAGAGAGAGAGAGAAAGAGAGAATGGGTGGGCCAGGGCCTCCAGCCACTGCAAATGAACTCTAGATGTATACGCCACCTTGTGCGTCTGGCTTATGTAGGTCCTGGGGAATTGAACCTAGGTCCTTTGGCTTTGCAGGCAAAGGCCTTAACTGCTAAGCTATCTCCCCAGGCCCCTGCACTTATAATTTTAATACCAGGGAGACAGAGGCAGAAAGAGTCTCACCAGTTGGAAGCCTGTCTGGTTTACATAGTTTTAGAACAGCCAGGACTACCTAGTGAGACTCTGTCTCAAAAAAAAAAAAAAAAAAAAAAAAAAAAAAAGGCAGGGCATGGTGGTGCAAGCCTTTAATCCCAGCCCTCAGGAGGCAGAGGTAGGAGAACCGCCATGAGTTCAAGGTCACCCTGAGACTACATAGTGAATTGCAGGTCAGCCTGAGCTAGAAGCAGGACTGAGGAGATGGCTCAGTGGTTAAAGGCACTTGCTTGCAAGCCTGCTGACTCAAGTTCAGTCCTCCCCAGCACCTATGTAGAGCTGGATGTAGGATGGCGCATGCGTCTGTGATCCCAATGTGCCTACCAAAATGGGGGGTGGAGCCAGGAGAATCCCAAAGCTCAGGGGGCCATTGGTGTACCAGGCCGGGAGTGGTGGCCCAGTCATTTAATCCCAGCATTTAGGAGGCTGAGTTCAAGGCCAACCTGAGGCTACAGAGGGAATTCCAAGTCAACCTGAGCTAGAATGAGTTCCTGTCTTGAAAAAATGAAAAAAAAAAATACAAAAATACAAAAACAAAACCAATGTAGGGCATATGTAAGACAACACAAAGGGTTACAAAAAGAAAATAATGTCTCTTTTATTTTAATTTTTGTCTATCCTTTAAAATGTCCACATACCTGTTTTATGAAACATGTATAATATTAAAGGTTTATAGTTTTGAGGCCATACTTACCATGTGCACATATATTGTTGTAATATATTTGTTTAGATATGACCGTATGCATTACACATATACAACTGGTTCTCCATATTGGTAGGTTTCCAAAAGTACTCAAGAAAAAGTGCATTTGTACAGACCTTGTGCTGATTTCTACTGGTGATGACTCTTTTTTTTTTCTTAACATTATAATTTATTTATTTGTAAGAAAAGAAAGACAGAGAGAATGATTGGGTAGTCTTGCCAGGACCTCATTGCAAATGAACTCCAGACACATGTACCACTTTCTACATCTGGCTTTATGTGGGTCCCTGCGATTTGAACCCAGGCAGTCAGACTTTGCAAATAAGCACCCTTAACCACTGACTCATCTCTCCAGCCCTGTTGGTGATTCTCTAAACAATACTGCATAACAACTATCCACAGAGCATTTACTCTAATTGTGAGTGGCACCATTCCGTGGGCTGGGACCCTGGGCTGTATGGAAAGGAGAAAGTGGGCTGGGCACCAACATTTATGACCCTCTGCTTCCTTGCTATGGACCAAGTGTGCCAGCCCCTCAAGCTCCTGCTGCCCCACCTGCCCCACCATGGGGGACTACACCTGGAACCGGAGGGTGAAGCACCCCTTCCTCCCCTAAGCTGATTGCAGCCAGGTGTTCTGGTTACTGGGTGTTGCAGTCAGGTTCTCATGGCTGGCAGAAATCACCCAGCCAAGAGCAGCCAGTAGGGGGGAAAAAAAGAGGTTTATTTTGGCTTACAGTCTCAAGGGGGAAGCTCCACGATGGCAGAGAAAATGATGGCATGAGCAGAGGGTGGACATCACCCCCTGGCCAACATCAGGTGGACAACAGCAACAGGAGAGTGTGCCAAACACTGTCATGGAGAAACTGGCTATAACACATATAAGCCCACCCCCAACAAAAATACACTGCCTCCAAGATGTGTTAATTCCTAAATCTCTATCAGCTGGGGATCTAGCATTCAGAATGCCTAAGTTTATGGGGGGTGCCTGAATCAAACCATCACATTCTGCCCCTGGCCCCCATAACTGATAACCATACATGAAGTAGAATGCAATGCATTCAGTCCATATTTAAAACTCCCCATAGTCTACGTTGCGATTCTATCTCACTCCTATCAGATTGGCTACCATCATGGAAACAAATGACCATAAATGCTGGTGAGGATGTGGTAAAAGAGAAACCCTTCTACACTGTTGGTGGGAATGCAATCTGGTCCAGCCGTTGTGGAAATCAGTGTGGAGGTTCCTAAGACAGCTAAAAATTGATCTACCATATGACCCAGCTATAGCACTCCTAGGCATATATCCTAAAGACTCATCTCATTATTTTAGAAGTACATGCTCTACCATGTTTATTGCTACTCAATTCACAATAGCTGGGAAATGGAACCAGCCTAGTTGTCCCTCAACTGATGAATAGATAATGAAGATATGGCACATTTATACAATGGAGTTCTACTCGGCAATAAAGAAAAATGAAGTTATGAAATTTTCAGGAAAATGGATGGATCTGGAAAGAATTATACTAAGTGAGGTAACCCAGGCCCAAAAAGCCAAGCACTGCATGTTCTTTCTCATCTGTGAATCCTAGCTACAGATAATTGGGCTTCTGCGTGAGAAGGAAAAAACTCAGTAGCAGAGGCCAGTAAGTTAAAAAGGAGATATGAAAGGAAGAGAAAGGAAGGGAGGAGGGTACCTAATAGGGTGGTATTTTATGTATGTAAGTAGAAGAATAGATTAACGGGGGTGAAAAGGCCCAAAGTGAGGTCAGGGGAAGAGATTGAGTAAAGGAAAGGAGGAGGGAGGGCTAATCAAAATCTAAGAGGATGCAAATAAATCATATGGAATCCTCCAGTTTCAGACAATGGAACACCCAGGAGCCATAGTTCATTGTTAGAAAATTTTCAGTGCCAGGGATGGGATACCTCCAGTGAGCTATTGGCCAGGGAGGTCCCTGATGCCCCCAGAATATTATAGGCCATTGCTGAGGCCCTTGGTTTCCCACCAGGAATAGATGGTAAGATCCTATTGCTGAAGACTCCACATACTTGGGCTGCAAGACCACTGAGAAATCCTGCTGGAACTGAGCTGATAACCTCCTCCATGTAGACCAGCTGACAGAAAGCTGGAAGAAGCCATTCTACATGTAGTTCAATGGGAGAAAGGGATACCACCAGTGAGGATACTCAACAATGGACACTGCAATCCTTATAATTGGCCAGCCATGCCAAATGAGCCAATGGGTGCAATAGTGGCACATCTGTCATGGTGGAAACCAACTGCCCTCCTATTGGACTGGAGGCCCACTCCATGGGGGGGGGATACATCCCTGATACTGAGAACTTAAAACAGGGGTAGTCATGAGCCCTAGGGGTGTAACATCTGCTGATATCTGGAAAAATGTATATACTATGCTTATCAAACTGCCCAGTAAGCACTTCTCTTAATATTTATACCCTTATATTAATGCTACTCTCACTTTGGACAGAGTATCTTCTCTTTTCAGATGGCAGTGGCCTTGGGATGACTCAGAAAGTATCATAGTGCTGGAAAGAAGTGACTGGAGTACTGAATAACATCTCAATCACACCTTCCAAGGCTCTGGGTATAATGTGGAAGAGGTGGCAGAAAGAATGTAAGAGCCAAAGCTGGATATCCATGACCTCATAGTGCCTGACACTACCTACCCAAGACCATCATTAGAGGAGGAAAAGATCATGACATCAAAAGTAAAAGAGAGGCTGATTGAGATGGGGAGGGGGTATGATGGAGAGTGGAGTTTCAAAGAGGTAAGTGGGGGGAGGAAGGATATCACCATGGGGTATTTTTATAATTATGGAAGTTGTTAATAAAAAAATTTTTAAGTTGAAAATAAAAACAGATGATATAAAAAAATCCCCATAGATTTTGTCAATCCTAATAATGTTCAAACATCCCCATAATCCAAGGTCTTTTAACTGAGCCACAAAACCAAAAAATCCCCCCCCCCAAAACTCATGGCATTGGGCCTAGCAAAGAAATATTCAGCCAATTCAAGATTTAAACAGGGCAAACACCAAACTCTTTAGCTCCACGTCCAACAACTCTAGTCAGTGACAAGTCTCCAAGTCCAATAATTCGAACCAGCAACAAGTCTCTGGAGTTCGAATTCTACCCCTCCAGCTAGGCTACTTACAGTCCTGGAAACTTCATCTTAGGCTGGCAACTTTCCTTAGTATACATCTTGTGGTCCTGGTGTCTCCACTGGGTCTCCACTGCAACCCACGGTTCATCCTCATGGCCCCATGGGGTTTCCATGCAGACATCCAGCAAACCTGCTTCACACTGCCCATAGACGTTTCCAAAACACAAGACCATGTTGCAAACTCAATGACCCTCTCTTTTCTGCATTTCTTATACTCCACAATACCAGGTGGGGTACCAATTTGTTAATCCATGGGGAAATAAAACAGACTTTGAAAAATAGCACACTCCTTCAGCACTCAGCGCCCTTCAAAAGACTGCATTCTTTCTGTTGTCCCAATGCAGGTCAGCTGGCCCAATCTCAATGGTTGTAAACTCTCATACAATTGCAGCTAAACAGGCAGAAGTTATGGCCCAAAGATTTATTTCTGTGCCATATCCTTCTGCACACACCAGTCCATTTCTATGTAAAGCAACCCTGCACAAGGTCTCAGGACAGGGGCATAACAGCAAGCCTCTCACACAAACTGCCTGTAGCCCAGTCCAGGCAAATCTTTCTCACCCTCACAAGCCAAACTTCAGTCCATAGTTCTTACTGCATTCAGGTCTTTCAACTCTGACAGGAATAGTCCATCAAGCTGTACTTACAGCATGCAAGGTGTCTCTTAGGCCAAGGTTTCAAATCCTTCCACATTCCTTTTGAAAATCAGCTCCAAAAGGCCAAAGCCACATAGTCAGGTGTCTAGCAGCAAATGACACCGCTCCTTGGTACCACTTTACTGTTGCAGTCAGGTTCACATTGCTGGCAGAAATCATCAGAGCAAGAACAGGTTTTTTTTTTTTTTTTTTTTGGAGAAGGGTTTATTTTGGCTTATAGGCTCAAGGGGATGCTCCACAATGGCAGGGAAAACAATGGCATGAGCAGAGGGTGGACATCACCCCCTTGCCAACATCAAGTGGACAATGGCAATAGGAGAGTGTGCCAAGCCCTGGCATGGAGAAACTGACTATGACACCCATAAGCCCGCTCCCAATAATACACTGCCTCCAGGAGGCGTTAATTCCCTAATCTCCATCAGCTGGGAGCCCAGCATTCAGGATGCCTAAGTTTATGGGAGACACCTGAATCAAACCACCATCCTGATACAGTATTATCATGTTTTATAATTAACATGTCTGTAATCCCAGCATGCCTATTGTGAGATGGGAGGGGGAGACAGGAGAATCTTCCAGAAGCTTGGGGGCAATTTAGAGATGATTTACAATACACAAAAGTCTGTGTATAGATTACACACCAACACTACGCCATTTTACTTCAGGACTTGAGCATCCACAGATGGAAGTCTTGGAAACCATCCCCTGTGAACACTAAGGGCTGGCTGTATTTCAAATATATACATACACACACACACACACACACAGACATGCACATTCTAAAAATTTTTTTAAATATTTCTATTTATTTATTTGCAAGGAGAGATATAGAATGAGTATAGCAGCAGGGCCTCCAGCTGCTGGAAATGAACTCCAGATGCCTGTGCCACTTTGTTCATCTGGCTTTACATGGGTGCTAGGGAATCGAACCCAGGTCATTAGGTTTTGTAGGCAACTGCTTTGACCGCTGAGCCATCTCTACAGCCCCATGCTAAATATTTTTCAAAAATATTTTGTTTATTTGCAAGCAGAGAAAGAGCAAGAGACACAGAGAGGGATACAGAAAATGAACACGCCAAGGCCTCCAGTCATGGCAAATGAACTCCAGACACATGCGCCACTTTACGCATCTGGCTTTACATGGGTACTGGGGAATTGAACCCAGGTCATTAAGTTTTACAGGCAAGCACCTCAACCACTGACTGTTCTCTCCAGCCTTCAAATTTTTTTCCTGTTTTATTTTCATTTCTTTGAGACAGAGAGAGAGAGAGAGAATGGGCACACCAGGGCCTCTAGCCACTGCAAACGAACTTCAGATGCACGCACCACCATGTGCATCTGGTTTAAGTGGGACTTGGAGAATCGAACCTGGGTCCTTAGGCCTCACTGACAAGCACCTTAACCATTAAGCAATCTCTCTAGCCTGAGCTTTCAAATTTTTATAAGGTTTCCAATATATAGATTTGAACCTATATCATATATAAATATATTAGCCTAAATATACATACACATATATTACACATATACACACACAAGCTCAGTGTTGTTAGGGATGAATTATCATAAAATTGAGGCCTCTGGGGCTAGGAAGATGGCTCAGTGGATAAAAGAGCTTGCCACACAAGCATGAGTCCCTGAGTTCTGATCCCACAGCCCACATAAAGTAGGGTGCAGTAGAACATGTCTATAATCCCAGCATGCCTACTGTGAGATGGGAGGGGGAGACAGGAGAATCTTCCAGAAGCTTGGGGGTCAGCTAGCCTGGTGAACACAGTGCTGAACACTGAGAGATCTTGCCTCCAATATGAGAGAAGGTAAAGCCTGACCCCCAGTGTTGTCCTCCAACCTCCACACGTGCTACGGCACACCCACACCTGCACGCATGTGCGTGAAAACACACGTGCACACACACACACACACACACACACTGAAGTCTCTAAAAGGGAGACTTTGTTCCCCTAAATTCCCAAAGCTCAGCATTTTTAAATTTTAATTGTTTTTACTTTTTATTACCAACTTCCATGATTATAAGCAATATCCCATGGTAATGCCCTCCGTCCCCCCACTTTCCCCTTTGAAACTCCACTCTCCATCATATCCCCTCCCTTTCTCAATCAGTCTCTCTTTTATTTTGATGTCATGATCTTTTCTTCCTATTATGATGGTCTTGTGTAGGTAGTGTCAGGCACTGTGAGGTCATGGATATCCAGGCCATTTTGTGTCTGGAGGAGCACGTTGTAAGGAGTCCTACCCTTCCTTTGGCTCTTACATTCTTTCCGCCACCTCTTCTGCAATAGACCCTGAGCCTTGGAAGGTGTGATTGAGATATTGCAGTGCTGAGCACTCCTGTTAATTCTTTCCAGAACCATGATGCCTTCTGAGTCATCCCAAGGTCACTGCCATCTGAAAAGAGAAGATTCTCTATCAAAATTGAGAGTAGGGGCTGGAGAGATGGCTTAGTGTTTAAGCGCTTGTCTGTGATGCCTAAGGACCCCAATTCAAGGCTCAATTCCCCAGGACCCACATAAGCCAGGTGTGCAAGGTGGAGTATGTATCTGGAGGTCGCTTGCAGTGGCTGGAGGCCCAAGCGTGCCCATTCTCCATCTCTCTCTCTGCCTCTTTCTCTGTCTGTTGCTCTCACATAAATAAATAAAAATAAAAAAAAGTGAGAGTAGCATTAATACAAGTGTATGAACATTAAGAGAAGTGCTTACTGGGCAGTTTGATAAGCATAGTATATACATTTAGTCAGACAGCAGCAGACATTACACCCCTAGGGCTCTTGACTACCCCTGTTTTAAGTTTTCAGTATCAGGGATGTATTCCCTCCCATGGAGTGGGCCTCCAGTCCAATTACAGGGCAGTTAGTTTCCACCATGACAGATGTGCCACTATTGCACCCATTGGCTCATTTGACCTGGCTGGCCGAATATAAGGCTTGCAGTGTCCACTTTTGAGTATCTTCACCGGTGATTTCTCTTTCTCCCATTGAACTGCATGCAGAATGGCTTCTTCCAGCTTTCTGTCAGCTGGTCTACATGGAGGAGGTTATCAGCTCAGTTCCAGCAGGATTTCTCAGTGGCCTTGCACCCCGAGTATAAGGCTCACCATTTTTGGTTTGTTTCTTTTTTAATTTTTTTGAGGCGGGTCTCACAGTAGCTCAGGATGCCCTGGAAGTTAGTATGTAGCCCAGGATGCCTTCAAACTCACAGTGATCCTCCTGCCTCAGTCTCTTGCGTGCTGGGATTAAAGGCGTGCACTACGATGCCTAGCACCAAAGCTCAGTTTATCAAAAGTATAGCCTGGGCTGGAGAGATGGCTTAGCAGTTAAGGCACTTGCCTGCAAAGCCTAAAGGCCCAGATTTGATTCTCTAGGACCCATGTAAGCCAGATGCACAAGGTGGTGCATGTGACTGGAGTTCATTCACAGTGGCTAGAGGCCCTGGTGTGCCCATTCTCTATTTGCTTCTGTCTGAGAGAGAAAGAAAGGAAGGAAGGAGGGAAGGAAGGAAGGAAAGTTTTAAAAAAGTTTGAGAACATATAGCTTAAGTGGCTGGGGAGATGATTCAGTGCTTGCTGGACAAGCAAGAGAATCGAAGTTTGGATCCCAGGCGCTATGTCAAAGCCAGGTGCGGTATCGTGCACCTGTAATCAATCCCAGTACTGGGGAGGCAGACAGGAGGGTCCCTAGGGCTTGCTGGCTGGCTAGTTTAGCTGAATCAGTGAATTCCAGGTTTAGTGAGAAACCCTGTCTCCAAAAATAATGCAGAAGCCAGCACTCGGGAGGCAGAGGTAGGATTGCTATGAGTTCGAGGCCATCCTGAGACTACATAGTGAATTCCAGGTCAGCCTGGACTAGAGTGAGACCCTACCTTGAAAAAAAAAAAAAAAAAAACAACGCAGAGAACAATTGAGAAAGACAGTCGATATCAATCTCCATTCTCCACATACACACATGTGCACATGTACCAGCACACACGTGCACCCACATAAATATAAACACGCAAGCATACACACATGCAAATTACATATACATACAAAAACAAAGTAAGTATAACTTAGGCAGGAAATGGGTGGCATGTCCCCATAGTCTTGGCTACTAGGGAACTGAGGCCACACGATTACTTGAGTTCAGGAGTTACAAGCCATCCTGGGCGACATAGTTCAAAGGAATTTAAAAGGAGGAGGAGGAGGAGGAGAAGAAGGAGAGAGAGGGGGAGAGAGAGAGAGAGAGAGAGAGAGAGAGAGAGAGAGAGGGAGAAAGAAAGAAAGAAAGAAAGAAAGAAAGAAAGAAAGAAAGAAAGAAAGAAAGAAAGGAAGGAAGAAAGGAAGGAAGAAAGAGAGAGGAGGAGATAAAGATAAGTAGGGCTGGAGAGATGGCTTGGTGGTTAAGGCGCTTGCCTGTGACGCCTAAAGACTCCATGTTTGACTTTCCAGGTCACTTGTAAGCCAGACGCACAGGGACGCAAGCCTGCAAGGCTGCACATGCACAAAAGGGGGGGGGGGGCGGCACCTGGAGTTCCATTGCAGTAGCTGGAGGCCCTGGCATGCCAACTGCCTCTCTCCTTCCCCCCCCCCCCACCACCACTCTCACATTTTAAAACAGGTAGCCTCGCAGGGCGTGGTGGCGCACGCCTTTAATCCCAGCACTCAGGAGGCAGAGGTAGGAGGATCGCTGTGAGTTCGAGGCCTCTCTGAGACTCCATAGTGGATTCCAGGTCATCCTGGGCCAGAGTGCGCCTCGAGACTGGGAGAGAGGAAGAATAGAGGCAGGTGGGTTCCACTCCACATTCAGGCAGAATTAGGGGACTCTCAGAGCGGGGAGCTGTTTCTTCTTTTCTTGGCCACCTTACAGAAGGCCCAGTTCTGATATAGAACACCAGACTGAAATTGTGCCCCAGGGCGGCATGACACAAACCCCGAGCCCCACAGTGGAAGCTCAGAAGCAGCTGAGGGTCTCAAGTACCCAGGAGGCTGAGAACTCAGAACCAGTGGGTATACAAAGCTGAGGGAGAGCTAGGGGCCACAAAAGATGAAAACCAAACCAAGTGTCCCCGTCAGCTCTGAACTGCTGGGCTGAACCTCCAAACCAGACACAGTCCATGGAAGGACTGACATTCATTTCAGGCTGACAGACCCAGGGGAGGTCCGGTCATGGCAGAAGAAGGTGGCCCCCTTTCACAGACCCACGCAGAATAAAACCAGCACCAGCACCACCAAAAGCAGTAATGCTCTGGGAACCCCAGGCAGAGCTCAAGCACTCTGAATACCTTAGGCTGGAGTTCAGATCCATGCCCCCCCACACACACACCATAGGGCAGGACCCCAGGATCCACCCACAGTGACACCTCTTCCAGCCAGGTGGCTGGAAATCCAGGTTACAGCTTTAATAAAACATTTGAGTCCATTGAGAGACATACATTCAAACAATCACACCAAGTGATCAGGGCGACCAGTGACAGCACCCACAAGAACCAGGTGCGGCCACTCTCACTCACGGGAGCATTTAGCAGGCTCAGGACATGCAGCGATCAGAGGCACCTAAGGAGACGGAGCACTGCCTGCGGCCCTTCACCCCGTGAGGACTCAGGACAACCCCTTTCTCTGCAGATATTCACACACCAGATGGCATCTGCTGTGGCTTGAACTCTGCTTGCTCCAAATTCATATACATTGACTTCCTAACTCCTAAGATCTCGTAAGTTATTGTCTATGGACATGGGTGGGGGGAGCAGGTGTCCTTAGTTAAAATGAGGCCACACTAGAGTAAGGTAAGCCCTGATCCAGGATGAGATGTGTCCCTTTGAAGGCACAGGTCTGGGGACAGATGCACACAGGGAGAATGCTATGTGAAGAGGAGGTGTTAGCCCAAAACCAGCCTGGAACAGATCCTGCCCTTCCAGCCCAAAGAAAGAGCCCATTCTACTGACACCTTCACCACGGATTTCTAACCCCTAGAACCACGAGAATACATTTCTTCTGCTTAAGCCACTAAGTGTGAGGTACCTTGTTAAAGAGCAGCTTTAAAGCCGGGCATGGTGGTGCACGCCTTTAATCCCAGCACTCGGGAGGCAGAGGTAGGAGGATCGCCATGAGTTTGAGGCCACCCTGAGACTCCATAGTGAATTCCAGGTCAGCCTGGGCTAGAGTGAGACCCTACCTCTAAAAAAAAAAAAAAAAGAGCAGCTTTAGCCAAATCACCATCTTCAGGAGAAGTCTGAAAGTGGGGGCTGGAGAGATGGCTTAGCCATTAAGGCATTTGCCTGCAAAGCCAAAAGATCCCAGTTCGACTCTCTAGGACCCATGTAAGCCACATGCACAAGGGGGGGCATGCATCTGGAGTTCATTTGCACTGGCTGGAGGCCCTGGTGTGCCCATTCTCTCCCTTTCTCTCTGTCTCTCAAATAAATAAATAAAACATATATTTTTTTAAAGTCTGAAAGTGGAGATCTTTATTTACAGATCTAGGATCTTCCAGAAGGCTATAACCTGGAAGAGACTGGTCTAAATTGAGAGAAAATGAGTTTTCCTGTGTTACCTTTCATAGACAAGTTCAAGCTCTCTGCCCCATCAGAGCTGCCAGAGGTCTCAGAGGAAAGCAAGTGTCTCAATCCATTTTCTATTGCTGTGACTGAGTACTATAGACTGGGTAGTTTCTAAGAAGCCTATTTTGCTTAACAGTTCTGGAGGCGGAAAAGTCCGAGGGCCTGGTGTCTGCATGGGCTTGGTTTCTGCTGAGAGCCTTCCTGCTGCTTCAGGAAGGGCGGGCAGAGCTGAGGAACGCAAACTCACTTTTATACAACCTGCTCTCCTGGTTTAATTAATTATTTATGCGCATGCAAAGGACCCAGGGTCTATTGTTGTTGCAAATAAATGCCAGATGCTTGGGCCACTTTTTGCATCTGTTTTACATGGGTGCTAGGGAATTGAGCCCAGGCCAACAGGCTTTGCAAGCAAAGCACTTTAAACTCTCAGCCATCTCCCCAGACCTTTTTTTAAAAATCTATTTTATTTATTTATTTATTTACTTATTTGAGAGAAAGAGGTAGAGAAAGTGTGTGTGAGAGAGAATGGTCATGCCAGGGCCTCCAGCCACTGCAAACGAACTCCAGATGCATGCGCCTCCTTGTGCATCCGGCTTACGTGGGACCTGGGGATTTCAACTGGGGTCCTTTGGTTTTGTACCACTAAGGCCTCCCCAGCCCTTTTTGTAAAACAAAAAATTGTTTTTTGTTTTTTTCAAGATAAGGTCTCACTCTAGCTCAGGCTGACTCTGTAGTCTCAGGGTGGTCTCAAACTCAAGGAGATCCTCCTGCCTCAACCTCGCAAGTGCTAGGATTAAAGGCATCCACCACCAAGCCCAGCTTGTAAAAAATTATTTTTATTATTTATTTATTTGCATATGTGTGGGACCAGGTCCTCTTGCCATTGTAAATGAGTGCCAGATGCATGTGCTACTTTAAAAATTTTTTTGGTTTGTTGTTTTATTTATTTATTTGAAAGTGACAGACAGAGAAAGAGGCAGAGAGAGAGAGAGAGAGAGAATGGGCACGCCAGGGCCTCCAGCTACTGCAAACAAACTCCAGACGCGTGTGCCCCCTTGTGCATCTGGCTAACGTGGGTCCTGGGGAATCGAGCCTCGCACCGGGGTCCTTAGGCTTCACAGGCAAGCGCTTAACCGCTACGTCATCTCTCCAGTGCCATGCACTACTTTTTATATCTGGCTTTACTGGGTGGCTGGGAAAATTGAACCCAGGTCTGTAGGTTTTACAAGCAAGTGCTGAATTAAAGGTATGCACCACTATGCCCGCCTCATGTCTCACTATTTTATGACCAGTTCTAGCCTTCGCATTAAGTTTTTGTAGCAGGTTGCTAAGATACACACAGGAGCAGTGGCTTGCTGTAGCCTGTTTGTGTCAGCTCATAAGAGTCGTCTGTTAAATCTTCAGGAATTTTGTGAGCAAGTTGTTAAACACATCCACTATTAAAAATTAAATCATAGTCAGGCGTGGTGGCACATGCCTTTAAGCCCCACACTCCAAAGACTGAGGTAGGCGGATTGCTGTGAGTTTAAGGCCACCCTGAGACTACATAGTAAATTCCAGGTCAGCCTGGGCTAGAGTGAGACCCTGCCTCGAAAAACCAACTAACCAACCAACCAAACAAAAAAGATTAAATTGCCAGGTGTGGTGGTGCACGCCTTTAATCCCAGCACTCAAGAGGCAAAGGTAGGAGGATCGCTGAGAGTTCGAGGCCACCCTGAGACTACATAGTGAGTTCCAGGTCAGCCTGGGCTAGAGTGAGACCCTTCCTTGAAAACCAAAACAAAACAAAAAGTTAAGTCTTAGGGCCAGGGGTGGAACTCAGTGATGGAGCACATGCTTAGCTCTGAGTTTGATTCCCAGAGCCAAAAAATAAAATAGAAATACAATCAAAAGACTAATTTTGGGGGTATGTATGTGTGGTTTTATTTATTTATTTACTTCCTTATGTGTTTGAGAGAGAGAGAGAGAGAGTATGGGTATGCCAGGGCCTTCTGTCAGCATAAATCAACTCCACATGGATGTACATCCGACTTCACGTGGGTACTGGGGAATTGAACCCAGGCCATTGGGCTTTATGAGCCAACTCCTTTAACTGCTTGCTTAGCCATCTCTCCAGCCCAGGCTGACCCGAAACTCACTCTGTAGTCCCAGGTTGGCCTCGGACTTACAGCAACCCTCCTACCTCTGCTTCTGGAGTGCTTGGGCTAGAGTGAGACCCTGCCTTAAAACAACAACAACAAGAAGCCCAGGACCCCACCTCTGTGGTAAGTTCCAGGAGTGCTTCAGGAGCCAGAGCACTTACACTAGGTGCTGCAGCAGCGTGAGGTTTGGGCATGACCCTACGCTGTACTTACCAACTGGGCAGCCTGGGCAAGGGGTGGTTTCTCTAAGCCTCCATTTATTTTCTCATCTTCTGGTCAAAAGTCTAATGTTGGGCTGGAGAGATGGCTTAGCAGTTAAGGCATTTGCCTGCAAAGCCAAAGGACCCAGGTTTGATTCCCCAGGACCCATGTTAGCCAGATGCACAAGGTGGCGCATGCATCTGGACTTTGTTTGCAGTGGCTGGAGGCCCTGGTGCGCCCATTCTCTCTCTCTGTCAAATAAATAAATAAAAATAAAATAATAATAATAGTAAATGTCTAATGTCTTGGGTGGGGGTGCTTAGGATTGAGCTGAGAGTAGGGGAACAAATGGAAACCAAGCATAATGACACATATGTATTAGATGCTGTGGTAGTTTGAATGTATGTCCTCCATAAATGCAGGCGTTTTATTAAGATTGAATTTACAGGGGCTGGAGAGATGGCTTAGCGGTTAAGCGCTTGCCTGTGAAGCATAAGGACCCCGGTTCGAGGCTCGACTCCCCAGGACCCACGTTAGTCAGATGCACAAGGGGGCGCACGTGTCTGGAGTTCGTTTTCAGTGACTGGAGGTCCTGGCGTCCCCATCCTCTCTTCCCCTATCTGCCTCTTTCTCTCTCTGTCTGACGCTCTCAAATAAATAAATAAAAATAAAAATAAAATTTAGCCAGGCGTGGTGGCGCACACCTTTAATCCCAGCACTTGGGAGGCAGAGGTGGGAGGATCACCATGAGTTTGAGGCCAACCCAAGACTACATAGTGAATTCCAGGTCAGCCTGAGCTAGAGGGAGACCCTACTTCAGAAAAACCAAAAAAAAAAAAAAAAAAAAAAAAAAGGGTGGTGTGTCACTGGGGGAGGATCTGCATGCCAGCCTAAAGGTGTGCACAGAGGCTTTGAGCTCTGGCTGGGCTTGCTTGTGGTGCTGGCTGTTTGGTCGTGGCTTTCCCATGGATTTATGAATGGGAGCCAGTTTCTTCTGCCACTGCTGGAATGTCCTCTGGGTCTGTAAACTTGAGATAAAGCCCTTCCTCCCATAAACTGTATTTGGTTTGCATGTTCATCCCAGCAACATGGAGCTAACTGCAACAGATGCCATGAATGAAATTCATTACTTTGCTAACCTAAAATGTTGATTAACAACAACAACAAAAATGTGTAGCTGGGCGTGGTGATGCACACCTTTAATCCCAGCACTTTGGGAGGCAGAGGTAGGAGAATTGTCATAAGTTCAAAGCCACCCTGAGACCACATAATGAATTCCAGGTCTGCCTGGACTAAAGTGAGACCCTAACTTAAAAAAACAAAAAATAAATGCTGGGCTGGGGATGTAGCTCAGCTGGTAGAGTGGGCGGTTGCCCAGCATGTATGAAGCTCTGGGTTAGATCTTCAGCATCACATAAAGTAGGCATGGTGGCACATGCTGGTAATCCTCACACTTGGGAGGCAGAGGCAGGAGTATCAGAAGTTCAAGGGCATCCTTGGCTATGGAGTGAGTTTGAAGCCAGGCTAGTTTACATGACAGCCTGTCTCAAAAAAAGGGGCGGGGAGGCTGGAGAGATGGCTTAGCTGGCACTTGCCTGCAAAGCCAAAGGACCCAGGTTCAATTCCTCAGGACCCATGTAAGCCAGATGCACAAGGTGGTACATGCTTCTGGCGTTCGTTTGCAGTGGCTGCAGGCCCTGGTGTGCCCAATCTCTCTTTCTCCATGTGCCTTTCTCTCTCTCTCTTTCTCTCAAATAAATACATTTTAAAAAGCTAGCCAGGCATGGCGGCGCACACCTTTAATCCCAGCACTCAGGAGGCAGAGGTAGGAGGATGGCCATGAGTTTGAGGCCACCTTCAGATTACATAGTGAATTCCAGGTCAGCCTGAACTAGAGTGAAACCCTACCTCAAAACAAAACAAAAAGCTAAATGAACAAGATATATATATATCTTGGGCTGGAGAGATGGCTTAGTGGTTAAGCACTTGCCTGTGAAGCCTAAGGACCCTGGTTCAAGGCTCGGTTCCCCAGGTCCCACGTTAGCCAGATGCACAAGGGGGCGCACGCGTCTGGAGTTCGTTTGCAGAGGCTGGAAGCCCTGGCGCGCCCATTCTCTCTCTCATTCTCTCTCTCTCTCAATCTGCCTCTTTCTTTCTCTGTTACTCTCAAATAAAAAAAATAAAAAAAAAAATAAAAAAAAAAAAGATATATATATATCTTATATATATATATATATCTTATATATATATATATATATCTTAAATATATATATATATATATTTCAAAGTTGCAATGTTAAATGGTACAAGGATCAGAAAGATGATAACTCAACCATAAAGAGACTCAGGGTGGGTCACACGGGCAATAAAATAGCTCTTTCTATATCAATAAAATAGATCTTTCTATATCAGAGCTGAGCAGGAGAAGGTAAGAATATTACTGAAAGATAGAAATCTGGGGAGATAAGTCAGTTGGTTAAAGTGCTTGCCACACAAGCATGAGGACCTGAATTTGATTCCTAGTACCCACCTAAATGCCAGTGGTATTTGGCAGTAATTCCAGTGCTGGTGAGGAAACAAGTAGATCCCTGGAGCTCACTGGCTAGCCAGTATAGCCTGATTAGTAAGCTTTGGCCAGTGAGAGACCCTATACAAAGATGTACCTAAGGATGACACTTGAAGTTGTCCTCTGGTCTCCACATGCCTGTGAGCCCACACAATATATCACACATGCCTGTACACACCACACACATATACATCCACATTAAAAAAAGAGGGCTGGGGCTGGAGAGATGGCTTAGTGGTTAAGGTGCTAGCCTGCAAAGCCTAGGGACCCATGTTTGACTCTCCAGATCCTATGTAAGCCAGATGCACAAAGGTGATGTAGGTGCAAGGTTGTGCATGCGCACTAGGTGGCACAAACATCTGGAGTTCAGTTGCAGTGGCTGAGGCCCTGGCATGTCAATTCTTTCTCTCTCTCTCTCAATCTCTGTCTCTCTTTCTCGTGCTCTCTAAAATAAAAAAAATTAAAAGCTATTTTTAAAAAAGAGGGCTGAAGAGATGGCTTAGTGGTTAAGGTGCTTGCTTATGAAGATTGAGGACCCAGGTTGAATTTCCCAATACCCACTTAAGTCAGATGCACAAGGTGGCACATGCCCATTCTCTATTTGTCTCTTTCTCCCTTTCTCTCTTTCTCAAATGAATACATAAATAAAATATTTTTTGAAAAGAGTTGGTGATGGTGGTGCACACCTTTAATCCCAGCACTCAGGAGGCAGAGATAGAAGGATTGTCATAAGTTCAAGGCCACCCTGAGACTACAGAGTGAATTCTGAGCCCCTACTTTGAAAAACAATATATATAAAACAAAAGAAATAAGATGAGGAGGGAACCCATATACAATAAATGAAAACAAAACAGTTACCTTCAGAGCTTGAGGAGAGATATAGCCACTGACTTTCACTGGACTTAAACATTTTTTTTTTAATTTACTTGACAGAGAGAAAGAGGCAGAGAGAGAGAGAGAGAGAGAGAGAGAGAGAGATTGATTAAATGGGTGCACCAGAGCCTCTAGCCACTACAAACAAACTCTAGAGCATGTGTCACCTTGTGCATCTGGCTTACATAGGTCCTGGGGAACTGAATCTGGGTCCTTTGGCTTTTCAAGCAAGTGCCTTAACCATTAAGCCATCTCTCCAGGCCTTTCTAAGCTTTTACTTATGCATTCTGTTTACATATTACCTTGATTTATTATTATTTTTTAAGAAAACAGTTATCTTCTGAACTTGATTTCTACTGCTTCTCCTTTGAACATTTAGTACAGTCCAGTCTGTTCTTTTCTCCGAAGCTGAGTTTACATGCCTTGCCATGAGGACATTGGAAATAGTTTATATTTATAGCCACTTTGTCTCCATGAGTTGCCGAAGCTCCTTTAAGTTTGCTATGTGTGCCTCTTGATTTATAAGATGCTGGCAAATCATTCCAAATAAAGCCTTTCTTTTCTTGTGAAAATATGTAATGAAATAGCCAGGGATGATTCAGAGTTCAAAGTAAATGCTCTCTGATGAATGGAGCTGGTTAGCCCGAGGCTCACATTGCAGCTAGGCTGCACTGAGCCTGGTCTCCACTCCTCTGCCTCAGGACCTTATGACCCCACTGCTTCGTGACCTCGTGGCCTCACAGCCAGGCCTCCTCCTGCTTGGCTGTCTTCTCTGCCTGTCCTCCTAGCTGCAACTGGACACCAGGGGCCCATTGACTTCAAGTTCACAGACTTGACATGGGCCTGTGGATGGGCTTCAGGAGACCCATACACCCCAAGAGTTGCATGTTTCTTTTCTTTTTTTAATTTTTATTTTAATTAATTTATTTGAGAGAGGGAAAGAGGCATACACACACACACACACACAGAGAGAGAGAGAGAGAGAGAGAGAGAGAGCGTGGAGAGACAGAGAATGGGCATACCAGGGCCTCCAGCCACTGTAAACGCACTCCAGATGCCATGCACCACCTTGTGCATCTGGCTTACACGGGTCCTGGGGAATTGAAACGAGGTCCTTTGGCTTTGCAGGCAAACGCCTTCACTGCTAAGCTATCTCTCCAGCCCAGCAATTTGTTTCTCTCGGGAAAGGTTCTGCATATCCTGAGAATGTCAGTTTCTACACCCTAGAACTGAAATGACCTTGCTGCATGTTTGTCTCCATTAATATATATATTATTGACAACTTCTATACTTACAGACAATAAACCATGATATTCCCCCCCCTTTCCCCTTCATAACTCTGCTCTCCATCATATCCCCCCCCCTCTCTCCATTAGTCTCTCTTTTAACTTGATGTCATCATCTTTTTCTCCTATTATGAGGGTCTTTTGTGGGTATTGCTTGGCACTGTGAGGTCTTGGATATTGAGCACAGATTCTGTCTGGACAATTGCATGTAAGGAATGGTACCCTTCCTTTGGCTCTTACGTTTTTTCCACCACCTTTTCTGCAATGGACCCTAAGCCTTGGAGGATGTGAGATGTCTCAGTGCTGGCCACTCCTCTGTCCCGTCTTCTCTGCACTATGTTGCCGTTTGGGTCATCCCAGTGGTCATCGCCATCTGAAAAGAGAAGCTTCTCTAATCAGAAGTGAGAGTAGCATTAATATATGAGTACGAACATTAAGTGTAGTGCTCTCAGGGCAATTTAATGACAGTAATATATGCATTTATCCAGACAAGAGCAAGCTTTATACCCCTAAGGCTCATGACCTCCCTTGCCATAGGCTTTTGATCAGGTTTGCAGTACCAGGCACATACATATTCCCTCCCATTGGGTGGGAATTAGAGAGCAGTTGGTTTCCGCCAGAGCAGACATGCCACTTTTGCACTCATTCAGTCATTTGGCCTGTCTGGCCAAACTTGAGGCTCCTGGTGTCCACTGTTTTCACTGCTGATGACTTGTCTCCCATAGGGCTGCTTACCGTGCGGCTTTTTCCAGCTTTCAGTTGGCTGGTCTACAGGGAGAACGTTTTCTGCTTAGCACCAGCTTGATTTCTCAGTGATTTTTGCCGCTCAGGCATGTGAAGTCTTCAGCAATAGGGTCATAGCATCTTTTTCTCATGGGAAACAAAGAGCCTTGGCAATAACCTGTAATGTTTTGGAGGCAACAGGGGCCTCCCTGGCCAACAACTCACTGGAAGGTATCCCATCCCTGGCACTGAAAATTTTCTAGTAACAATATATGGCTTCTGGATGTGCCATTATTCAAAAAAACTAGGTTTTCATATGTCTTATATTCAGAATATCTTGAATATTGTTTGACCCTCTCCTCCCCTGCCCTTCTTTTATACAGTCTCTTCCCCTGACCTTGTTTAGGCCTTTCTCCTCCCTGTAATCTGTTCTTCTTCTTACATATATGTAATACCATCCCCTTAAGTTCTTTCCTCTCCTCTTTCCCTTATAGGCTTTTTCTAGCTTACTGGCCTCTGCTACCAATTTATGATTCCAGCTCACACACAAGTCTATACATTTGAAGCTAGGATCCACATATGACAGAGAACATACGAATGAATTTTTTAAAAAATATATTTATTTATTTAAAATAGAGACAGAGAGGGAGAAGGAGAGAGAGAGAGAGAGAGAGAGAGCACCATGGCCTCTGGCCACTGCAAATGAACTCCAGACACACATGCCACCTTGTGCATCTGGCTTACGTGTGTCCTGGGGAATTGAACCTGGGTTCTTAGGCTTCACAGGCAAATGCCTCAATGCTAGGCCACCTGTCCAGCCCCTGCAAAGCAAATTTAAGTGATCTTTTTAAACTACAGAAACAGAAAAAACTGCTTTGTGACCCTTGATGTGCTTTGAAAGGCAGCATGGTGGCTAGGAGCCCCAACTCTGGCCCCTAAACTTGCTATGTAACCAAGGATGACCTTGAACTTCTGATCCTCCTGTCTCCACTTCCCAATTGCTAGGCATGTGCCACAAAACCCAGCTTTTCTTTATTTTATTTTATTTTTAAAAAATTTTTATTAACATTTTCCATGATTATAAAATATATCCCGTGGTAATACCCCCTTTGAAATTCCATTCTCCATCATATCCCCCCCTCATCTCAATCAGTCTCTCTAGGAGTTATTTTTGGTAAGAACATTGATCAAAAACCCAGCTTTTCTGATATTGGGGATTGAACCCAAGGTTTTATGCATGCTAGGCAAGTGCTCCACCAATTGAACTATATCCTCCGTTCTGTGTTCCCATTTTTCTTTTCTTTTCTGTCTTCTTTTCTCCCTCTCCACCACTTTTTTTGAGGTAGGGTCTCACTGTACCCTAGGCTGACCTGGAATTTGCTCTGTAGTTTCAGGGTGCCCTTGAGCTCATGGCGATCCTCCTACCACCCAAGTGTTAAGATTCAAGGAGTACACCACGATGCGTGGCTATGCTCCTTTTCAGTGGAGGAAACTTCACCCTTCCCCTGGCATTACCATTGTGATACCTCTTGCTGGGGAGACTGGCAGCTCAGCCACCTCAGAAGTACAGTCCAAATGGAAAACTAACATAGTTACTCTCACGCTAAAACCGAAACATAGTGGTTCTCAGCTCCCACAGCAGCTGACAGCCCAGGGCCCCTGTCTTAGGTGCCCTTGTCCCGAGCCGCCCTAGCATCCAGCAGCGGCCCCTCTCTGCGCAGGTCAGGAAGGGTCCCCGGCATCATCCTTTGTTGGGCTCAGCCTCTGCGGGTATGACGCTGCTGTCACCTGCTCCACCAGAGCAAGAGCCTGGTAAGTGGTGTGACAATGCATGCTGTCATGGACTCCTGTGAGCTTGAGGATTATCAGAGAGAACAGCCGAGTCTGCAGGGTGAGCGAGCTGGGAGCAGAGGCCAGGACTGGCTCTGGTGTGGCACTGGCTGGGACCTCCTAGATCAACAAATGTAAGAACTACCACAGAGGCTCTGAGACTGCCCAGGGACTGAAGATCAAAGAGCTCACATGTGTCCTTCCTATTACTTTCCCTCCATGCACCGACTGTGTATGTGTGTCTCTGTGTGCACACACGTGTATGCATGCTGGGGGTTGAACTCTGGGTCTCAAACATTAAGAACATGCTGTACCCCTAAGCTGCACCCCCCAGCCCCCACCTCTGCCTAGTTTTTGTTTTGAGGCAAGCCCAATAGACTGACTTTTTTTTTTTTTAATATTTATTTATTTATTTGAGAGAGACAGACACAGAGAGAAAGACAGATAGAGGGAGAGAGAGAGAATGGGCACGCCAGGGCTTCCAGCCTCTGCAAACGAACTCCAGACCCGTGCGCCCCCTTGTGCATCTGGCTAACGTGGGACCTGGGGAACCGAGCCTCAAACCGGGGTCCGTAGGCTTCACAGGGAAGCGCTTAACCGCTAAGCCATCTCTCCAGCCCACTTTTTTTTTTTTATTAGAGAGCATGAGAACAAGAGTGAAAGAGAGAGAGAGAGAGAAAGAAGAGAGAGAGAGAATTGGCACGCCAGGGCCTCCAGCCACTATAATCGAACTCCAGACCAGTGCTCCACCTTGTGGGCATGTGCCACCTTCTGCGTCTGGTTTACATGGAACCTGAAGAGTCAAACATGAGTCCTTAGGCTTCTCAGGCAAGTGACTTAACAACTAAGCCATCTCTCCAGCCCTCTGCCCAGTTTTGTTTTGTTTTGTTTTTGCTTTTTGAGGTAGGGTTCTTTCACTCTGGCCCAGGCTGACCTGGAATTCACTATGGAGTCTCAGGGTGCCCTCTAACTCACAGCGATCCTCCTCTGCCTCCCGAGTGCTGGGATTAAAGGTGTGCACCACCACGCCCCCCCCCATTTTTTTGTTCTGCCCAGTTTAATTAAATTAATTAATTAATTAATTAATTTTTTTGAGGTAGGGTCTCACTCTGGCCCAGGCTGACCTGGAATTCACTAGATATTCTCAAGGTGGCCTCAGACTCACAGTGATCCACCTACCTCTGCCTCCTGAGTACTGGGATTAAAGGCGTGCGCCACCACAGCTCCCCTTTTTGTTTAGTTCCTCTGCCCAATTTTAATTTGGTTATTTATATTCCCACTGTTGAGTTGTTACTGTGTTTCATATATCTCAATATAAGTCCTTTATTCAGTATTTATTGTGCAAATATTTTCTCCTCTTCTGTGGGTTGTCTTAAATTTTTCTTGATGAAATCCTTTTATTTATTTTTAATTTTTTTGGAGACATCAGTGATATCCTTTGAAGCATACACAAAAAGTTGTTGTTAGGATAAAGCCTGCTTTGTCTTTTGTTTGTTTGGCTTTTGTTGCTGGTACTTCAGAATCCCACAACTGCTGTGTAAGTGAAAGCCGTGGAGATTTGTGTCTGTATTCTCTTATGGAAACTTGGTTGTTTCAGCTGTCACGTTTAACTCGACCGTGCACTTTGATGTAACCGTGCTATACAGAGGGAAGCAGCGAGGAGCGTTCTTTCCTGTGTAAGTGTGTATCCAATCACTTCTGTGCCGAGAGATCAGAAGGACTCTTCTTCCAGACAGAACAGTCAGAAATCAAAAATCAGTGAAGATTCCTTTCTGACTCTTCTTGCTCCCCTCCACCAAAACATCACAATGACTGCCACATCCTGACATCAGGCTCCATATATCCTTCTTTAAAAACTTTTTGAGGGGCTGGAGAGATGGCTTAGCGGTTAAGCACTTGCCTGTGAAGCCTAAGGACCCCGGTTCGAGGTTTGGTTCCCCAGGTCCCACGTTAGCCAGATGCACAAGGGGCGCACGCGTCTGGAGTTCGTTTGCAGAGGCTGGAAGCCCTGGCACGCCCATTCCCTCTCTCTCCCTCTATCTGTCTTTCTCTCTGTGTCTGTCGCTCTCAAATAAATAAATAAATTTTTAAAATATTAAAAAAAAACTTTTTGAGGGGCTGGAGAGATGGCTTAGAGGTTAAGTGCTTGCCTGTGAAGCCTAAGGACCCCAGTTCAAGGCTTGATTCCCCAGGACCCATGTTAGCCAGATGCACAAGGGGGTGCACGCATCTGGAGCTCGTTTTCAGTGGCTAGAGGCCCTGGCATGCCCATTCTCTCTCTCTCTCTCTCTCTCTCTCTGCCTCTCTCTCTCTCTTGATCTCAAATAAATAAATAAAAATAAAAATAAAATAAAAAAAACTCAAGTTTATTTGCTAGCACAAAGGACAGGAGGAGAGAGAGAGAGGGAAGAAAGAGGGAGACAGAATGGGCATGTCAGAGCTTCTTGCCACTGTAAACAAACTCTCAATGCACAGGCCGCTCTGTGCATCTGGTTTTACATGAGTACTGGGGAATCGAACCCAGGTTGTCAGGCTTTGCAAACAGGTACCTTTCTAACTACTGTGCCGTCTCCCCAGCCCAGTATATGCTCCTTTGATCCCGCCATCCAGTGCTACGTCCACCACTCTACAGCTACAGCCTCAGGGAGACACACCAAGCATTCTCTCACAAGGTTTTGTTTTGCTTTGCTTTCTGAGACAAGGTCTTACTGTGTAGTCTAGGCTGCCCTGGAACTCGATATATAGCCAGGCTGGCCTTCAACTCATGACAATAAATAATAATAATTCCCTCTCCCAATCCCATTCTTCCCCTCTCAAATCCACTCTCCATCAACCCCCCCCCCATCAGTCTCTCTTTAATTTTGATGTCATCATCTTTTCCTCCTGTTATGACAGTCTTGTGTAGGTAGTGTCAGGCACTGTGAGGTCATGAATATCAAGACTATTTTGTGTCTGGAAGATTGCATTGTACGTGTCCTACCCCCCTCCTTTGGGGCTCTTACTTTCTTTCCCCTACCTCTTCTGAAATGGACCCTGAGCCTTGGAGTAACTTACATTTTATTTTTATTTATTTATTTGAGAGCGACAGACAGAGAAAGAGGCAGAGAGGGAGAATGGGCGCGCCAGAGCCTCCAGCCATTGCAAACAAACTCCAGACGCATGCGCCCCCTTGTGCAGCTGTCTGATGTGGGTCCTGGGGAATCGAGCCTCAAACTGGGGTCTTTAGGCTTCACAGGCAAGCGCTTAACCACTAAGCCATCTCTCCAGCCCTAACTTACATTTTTAAGACTCAGTTCAACAGCTCCTCTCATTCACCTTCCCTTGAACCTTCAGTCCACAGCAACCTTGAGTTGCTCTAAGCTCATAGAACTGGCACTGAAGGGGAAAGTGTCAAGGGGGAGGGAGGGAATGACCATGGGATATTTTTCTTTATAATCATGGAAAATGTTAATAAAAATTTAAAAATTAAAAAAAAAAGAACTGACACTGAATAGGTGATGAATTTAATTCCAGGCTGTGACGTGTTACAGCCACCTTGGTGTTGCAGGGACAAACATGCAGCCAGAAGCAAAGGAAGCCAGAAGCCAGAAGGAAAGGGTTTATTCTGCCTTACAGTGTTAAGGGGAAGTCTCGTGATGGGAGGAGAAAGCGTGGCATGAGCAGAGACTGGACAGTACCTCTACCACGGCAGGTAAGAGAGTGAGCCAAATTCTAGCAAAGAGGAGCTGGCTATAACACCCCTAGGCGTGCCCCCCAAAACATACCTCCACCGGCAAAGCTCCACCTCCCAACACTGCCAGCAGCTGAGGACCACATCCAGAACACATGAGTTTATGGGGGACACCTCATTCAAATCATCACACCAGGTCTCTCTTCCTGGTCTGAGTACTGACCTGCTCTGCACTGGTTCAAGTGCACAGTTGAGGGGGCATCTTCGCAGACAGGGCACAGCCTCTACCCTGTGACACACTGTGGCCTCCCGGTGTCTTCAAAGACAGGTGGTAGGTGTTTGCTTCCTTGCTGACTGGCAGACTGTTATGAGATGGAAACTGCTGGGTCATCTGATTCGTTTTCCTGGTGAGATAAGGTGATGGGTAACAGGCGGCGGAAGGGCCCCTACTTTGTCCTTCAGCAGATGTGTGGTTTCAGCAAAACCCAGGCCGAAGAGAAATTGGGAGGAGTGCAAATTACAGGCAGGGATGTGCTTTCCGAAGCCCATGTTCCAAAGTGACGCCAAAACATCCAACTACACTTCCACTTGCAGCTCAGAAACCGCAGCAGATAGAAAGAAGCGAGGGCGGGCGGCAATTAGAGGCCGCGGCCAGTGAACCAGAGGCACGTCAGGCCCAGCGAAACCTCATCAAAGAAGGCAGCCCAGGGAGCAAAGCCTCCTGGGTTTGTTTTGGAAGAAAGGATGGCCGATTAAATCCTGGCTCCTACAGCTACAAGAGCCCTGGCACTGGCTTGGACCAGCCCAATATTAAAACTGGTAATTATGCATTCTGGGCACAGCCCGTCTGGCTTCCCAGGGCCACCTCCATTTCCCATAGTGGGCGCAATACTGCACAGAGCAGCAAAGCCAAGTTTGCCCTGCTCTCTTCCCTGGGTAATGGGAGACAGAGGGAGTTAAAGGAAGGCCATAAGACAAGCCTGGAAACACTTAGCATGCCACTGTGACTCATTCAAGCCCAATGTGCCAGGTTTCAACCAGAATGGCCATTTTTTTTTTTTTTTTAATGTATGGTGAGCAGGGCCATAGAATTTGCTATAGTGGGTGGAGCCAGCCTGGGTGAGAAGGAATCTTAGGTGGGAAAGAATGGGGAGGCACCTGTGTGGATTTGGACAGAGAACATCTCAGCCGACTCCACTGTGTTTTCCTCAGCCCCTTTCCCGCCACCAAATCAGCTGACTAAAACCAGCCCTCAGGTACCTTCACTTACAGACCTATAGGGAGGCACAGAGGGGGTACCAAAGAGCATGAAGTTGTGCTCCCCATGGGTTTGGAGCTCACAGGGGATGATGGGCATCAGGGATGACCTCTTTGGCAGTGGTCTTCTGGAAGGAAGCCTTCTCAGTGTGCTCACCACGGAGTGAATATTCAGGATTCATGCTTTTCCATCCATGTGACTGGCCTCACACCCAGGGATGAGAAAGTGGTTCCCATCAAGTTCCTTCATACTCTAGGACTCCAAAAGGACTCCACCACGCTGAAGATTCTGGGAAAAGATGCTATCCACAGTGAGTACTCAGCAATCTCACTGGGAAACTTGTGCAAATTTTGTCTACCTCATCAGAACCCTTAAGCCCACTCTGATACGTTTACTGCATGTTGTGGGAGTAGGTTTTTTACTTGGCAGGGTTGGCCTGGACTCCACATTGCCTTGGGAAACAGCTGGGCAGCAGTGTTCCTTTGTTTCCCTCTGTATAGACAAGCATCACCAAGTAGTCCTCACATTTTTCAAGACTCAAATCAAAATCCAAGACCACTGAGCTTTATGGAGAGATGGCTTTGGTGCAGGTGAGAGCCAGGTGGGCACTGGGTGGCTTTTCCTTAGGAGATCTTAAGATGTCAAGAGGCAAAATGTCATCAGATGAGCTTTGTGCAAACTTGCCTGCAGAAACACAAGAGGCACCCAGATGTTCCAGTCAACTTCTCAGAGTTCTCTAAGAAAGGCTCAGAGAGGCGGAAGACCACATCTGCCAAAGAAAAGGATACATTTGAGGATGGAGACATGGCTCAGTGGTTAATGGTGCTTGCCTGAAAAGGCTGACTGCCTAGGTTTGATTCCCTAGTACCCATATAGAGCCAGATGCACAAAGTGATGCATGCATGCATCTGGAGTTCATTTGCAGTAGCAGAAGGCCCTGGTGCATCTATTCTAAATACTAAATATATTTTTTAAGTTTTTTCTAATTTTTAAAAAAATGTTTTAAGGGCTGGAGAGATGGCCTAATGGTTAAGGTACTTGCCTGAGAAGCCTAACAACCCAGGTTCAATACCCCAGTACTCATGTAAGCCAGACGCACAAGGTGGCACATGCATCTGAAGTTCGTTTGCAGAGGCTAGATGTCCTGACATGCCCATTCTTAAATAAATAAATAAAATATTTTTAAAAATTGAAGCCGGGCGTGGTGGCACACGCCTTTAATCCCAGAACTCGGAAAGCAGAGGTTGGAGGATTGCCATGAGTTCGAGGCCACGCTGAGACTCCATAGTGAATCCAGGTCAGCCTGGGCTAGAGTGAGACCCTACCTCAAAACACACACACACACACACACACACACACATATATATATATATATATATATTTAAAAATTGTTTTGGCTTTTCTGTTTTTTAAATGTTTAATTTATTTGAGAGAAAGAAAGAGGAGGAGAGAGAATGAACTCCTCTTGTGTGTATGGCTTATGTGGATCCTGGAGAATCAAACCGGGATTCTTTGGCTTTGCAAGCAAACGCCTTAACGGCTAAGCCATCTCTCTAGCCCGGTGTTTGGTTTTTCAACATAGGGTCTTGCTTTGGCCCAGGCTGACCTGGAATTCACTATGTAGTGTCAGGCTGGCCTTGAACTCACAGTGATCCTCCTACCTCTGCCTCCGGAGTGCTGGGATTAAAGGCATGTGCCACCCTGCCTGGCTTAAAAAATATTTTAAGACATGGCAAAGGTGAACAAGGCTCCTTAGAAAAAAAAAGTGAAAACTGGGCTGGAGAGATGTCTTAGCCATTAAGGCGTTTGCCTGCAAAGCCAAAGGACCCAGTTTGATTCCTCATTACCCACGTTAGCCAGATGCACGAGGGGGCACATGCATCTGGAGTTCGTTTGCAGTGGCTGGAGGCCCTGGCATGCCCATTCTCTCTCTCTTTCTCTCTCTACCTCTTTCTCTGTCAAATAAATAAATAAATAAATAAATATTTTTTAAAAAGTAAAAACCTTGATCCATTGTAAAGGTGAAACAAAAAGGAAGGATCCTACAGCACCCAAGAGGCCACCATCAGCACCCACGTTCTGTTCTGAGTATCACATCAAAATCAAAGGAGAACACCCTGGTTTAACCATGGGTGATGTTGCAAAAAGACAGCTGTAAGAGCTATGGTACACACTGCTGCCAAGGACCTGCAGCTTAGGGAAAGACGGCTGCTGAGCTGAAGGGAAATGACATGGATATTGCTGGCTCCAGGAAAGATTCCCCCAATGTAGCAAAAAAGAGACTTGTCATGGATGAAAAGAGCAAGAGAAAGAAGGAAGAGGAGGAGGACGATATGCTGGTTCTAGTGGTCTTTTTTCACATCTATAAAACAGTTAACCTCCCTGCACCCAACTTCCTTTAATATTTTATTTATTATTTAAAGGGGAGAAAGACAGAGACAAAGAGAGAAAATGGGCAAGCCAGAGCCTCTAGCTACTGCAAACAGAACTCCAGATACATGTGTCACCTTGTGCAGCTGGCTTTATTGTGGGTACTGGGAAATCAAACCCGGGTCTCCAGGCTTTGTAAGCAAATGCCTTTAACCGCTGGGTCATCTTTCCAGCCCCACAACTCCTTTTAAAGAAAAAAAAAAAAAAGAAATGTATGGATGTGCAAGATTTGTTTGTAAACTCTACAGTATCTTTTTGTGTAGTTAATACACTACCAAATGTATTTTAAAATTTTGAATACTTTATTTATTTGAAAGAGAGGCAGATCAGAATGGGTGTGCCAGGGTCTCCAGCCACTGAAAATTCCAGACACATGTGCCACCTTGTACATCTGGCTTACATGGGTACTGGGGAATCTAACCTGGGTCTTTATGCATCTCAGGCAAATACCTTATCATTAAGCCATCTCTCCAGCCCAAATGTATCTTTAAAAAATTTTTTTATTCATTTATTTATAAGCAGAGACAGCGAGAATGAGAGAGGGAATGACACACCTGCAGGGCCTTTTTTTGCCACTGCAAACGAATTGCAGATGCATGTGCCATTTGGTGCATCTGGCTCTATGTGGGTACTAGGCAATCTAACCTGGGCCATCTGACTTTGCAGGCAAGGGCCTTTAACCACTGAACCATCTCTCTAGACCCCCAGATTTATCTTTAATTAACCCTGTCCTGGTGGTATTTTCCTTAAACAAAATGTGAGAGACAGAAAGAATGGGTGTGTCAGGTCTTCCTGCCACTGCAAACAATCTTCAGGTGTATCTGGCTTCACATGGGGACGGGGAAATAGATCCCAAGCCATCAGGCATTGCGGGGAAGCACCTTCAACCTTTTAGCCATCTCTCCAGCCCCCTGGCAGTACTTTTCATTTGTTTGTTTTTGGTTTTCGAGGTAGGGTCTCACTCTAGCCCAGGCTGACCTGAAATTCACTATGTAGTCTCAGGGTGGCTTCAAACTCATGGTGATCCTCCTACCTCTGCCTCCCAACTGCTGGGATTAAAGGCCTGCACCACCACGCCTGGCCCTGGCAGTATTTTTTTCTTTTTTTAATTTGAGAGCGACAGACACAGAGAGAAAGTCAGATAAGGGGAGAGAGAGAGAATGGGCGCGCCAGGGCTTCCAGCCTCTGCAAACGAACTCCAGATGCGTGCGCCCCCCGGTGCATCTGGCTAACGTGGGACCTGGGGAACCGAGCCTTGAACCGGGGTCCTTAGGCTTCACAGGCAAGCACTTAACCGCTAAGCCATCTCTCCAGCCCCCTGGTGGTATTTTTAATAACCACTAAGCTTGCTTGGTACAATGTAGGGTTGTAAATTAGAATGGAAACATAAAACAGCTCTTGTTGGTGCGCAGAGTAAATTAGTTATATGTTGTTGGTAGTTTTCCCCCCCCCCCTTCATCATCAGTTGTCTCTGATGCAGCTGATACAAAATAATTGTTCAGTTAACTGAAGTTAACTGTAATTGCAAAAAGAATTGCAACCATTTTGTTGACATTCTGAAGGCTTCCAAGTAAATATAATTGTTTTTAGATCAGGGGGTGTAGCTTAGTTGGCAGAGTGCTTGCCTATCTATCATGTATGAATCCCTATGTTCAATTTTTAAAATTTATTTTATTTTATTTATTTGAGAGAGAGATTGAAAGAGGCAGATAGAGAGAAAGGACATGCCAGGGCCTCCAATCACTGTAAACAAATTCCAGACACATGCACACCATGTTATGCATCTGGCTTTCATGGGTCCTGGGGAATCAAACCTGGGTCCTTTGACTTAGCAGGCAAATGCCTTAACTGCTAAGCCATCTCTCCAGCCCCCTGTGTTCAACTGTTAATACCACATAAACTGTGAGTGGTCACACACACCTGTAACCCTAGTACTTGCTGGAGGCAGGTGGATCAGAAGTACAAAGTCATCTTTGGCTAAAAGTGAGTCTCAGACAAGACTGGACTACATAAGACTCAGTCTCAAAAAAACAACAACAACATAAAGAAAATCCTGGGCTGGTGATATGATATAGTGGTTAAGGTGCTTGCCTGCAAAGCCTAACGACCCAGGTTTGATTCCCCAGTACCAATGTAAACCATATGCACAAGGTGACACCTGTGTCTGGAGTTCCTTTGTGGTGGCTAGAGACCCTGGCACACCCATATTTATCTTCTGCTCTCTCTCAAGTAAATAATTTTTTCTTAAATCCCTTAACTGGGCTGGGTGTGGTGGTGCTTGCCTTTAATCCCATTACTTGGGAGGCAGAGGTAGGTGGATTGTGCTGAGCTCAAGGTCACCCTGAGATTACATAGTGAATTCCAGGTCAGCCTGGGCTAAAGCAAAACCCTACCTCAAAAAAAAAAGGGGGGGGGGCTGGAGGGATGGCTTAGCGGTAAGGCGTTTGCCTGAAAAGCCAAAGGATCTTGATTCGATTTCTCAGGACCCACATAAGCCAGATGCACAAAGGGGCCCATGTGTCTGGAGTTTGTAGTGGCTGGAGGTCCTGGCATGCCCATTCTCTCTCTCTCTCTCTCTCTCAAATAAATAAAAATAAAGTTTTTTTTTTAAAGTCCTTTAAGCAACTTAATTTAAATAATAGTTGATGGGGTGGAGAGATTGCTTAGTGGTTAAGGCATTTGCCTGCAAAGCCAAAGGATCCTGGTTCAATTCTCCATGACCCACATAAGCCAATGCACAAGGTGGCACATGCATCCGGAGTTCATTTACAGCAGCTAGATGCCCTGGTGTAACCATTCTCTCCCTCTCTCTCTCTCTCTCTCTCTCTCTCTTTCTGCCTCTTTCTCTCCTTAAATAAATAAATAAATAATATTTTTTTAAAAGTTAGAGTAGATTATTGTATGGACATAAGCATTTAAAAAGTGCTTACAGGGCAGTTTGGTGGCATAATATATGCATTTAGCCAGACAACAGCAGGTGTTACTTCCCTAGGCTCAAGACCTCCTCCACTATAGGCTTTTGACTAGGTTTTCAGTACCAGGCATGTATTCCCTCCCTTGGAGCAGACCTCCCAGTCCAATTAGAGAGCAGCTGGTTTACCCCATAACAGACATGCCACTATTGCACTAGTTGACACATTTGGCCTAGCTGTCCAGTCTTAAGGCCTGCACGGTCCACTGCAGTTTACCACCATTGATGACTTCTCTCCCACTCCCATAGGGCTGCATGCAGCATAGCTTTTTCCAGCTTTCTGACAGCTGGTCAACAGGGAGGAAGCTTCCAGCTCAGCTCCAGCTAGATTTCTTAGTGACCTGCAGCCCAAACATGTGAAGTCTTCAGCAATAGGGTCTTACTATCTAGTTCTGGTGGGCAAACAAGAGCTTGGCAATGGCCTATAATGTTTTGGGGCATCAAGGATTTGAATTGTTTTTAAAGATAGGGTCTACAATGGCCGAGGCTTCCTTTGAATTCCTGATCTTCTTTTCAAGTCCTAGTATTAAGAGTCATGTGATACCAGGCCCAGCTCTAACTATTTCATTTAGTCACACTGCAAGTAATATTAACATTTTTTTGTTTTTTGAGGTACGGTCTCACTCTAGCCCAGACTGACCGGGAATTCACTTTGTAGTCTGAGGCTGGCCTTGGACTCACCTCTGCCTCCAGAGTGCTGAGATCAAAGGCGTGCGCTACCACGCCAGGCCATTCCTTTATCCATTCACAAAATTACTGCTACAATCAAGATATAAAATATTTCTATTACCCTCAAAAGCTTCTTTTTTGTTGTTGTTGTTTTTTAAATGTTCTAGATTGTGAAGCTTTCTAAAAAAAAAGTTAAGGAACTTTATTTATTTGAGAGAAAAAGAGATAGAGGCAGATAAAGGGGAGAGAGAATAGGTATGACAGGGTCTTCAGCCACTGCAGATGAACTCCAGATACATGAGCCATCTTGTGTATCTGGCTTATGTGGCTTCTGGGGAGTTGAACCTGGGTCCTTTGGCTTTTCAGGCAAGCACCTTAACCACTGAGCAATCTCTTCAGCCCCCCCTCAAAAGTTTCCTTAGCCCTTTCTTAGTCAATTCCCTCAATCCTTAGCCCCAGGCTGCCCAAGGCCCCTTTTAAAAAAATATTTTGACTTATTTTCCAGCAGAGAGAGAGAGAGAGAGAAAGACAGAGACAGAATGGGTGTGCCAGGGACTCTTGCCTGTACAAATGAACTCCAGATGCATATACCACTTTGTACATCTGGCTTTACATGGGCATTGGGGAATCGAACCCAGGACATTAGGTAAGTGCTGAGCCATCTCTCTAGTCCCCAAGGACCCTTTCTAAACAATTTGGGTACTAATTAGTGTTGATAAGAATGTCCAAAAACCAAAATATATTATAGTTGTCAACTTCAGCCTTGGTAATTCCTGATTTAAAAAAAAATTTTTTTGGCCAGGTGTGGTGGCACACACCTTTAATTCCAGCACTTGAAAGGCAGAGGTAGGATAATCGCTGTGAGTTCAAGGCCAACTCCAGAGTAAGTTCCAGGTCATACTGGGCTAAAGTCAGATCCTACCTGGAATAAAACAAAAGAAAATGTAAATTTTTTCAGGCGTGGAGAGATGGCTTAGTGGTTAAGGTACTTGTCTACAAAGCCTGTGGACACAGGTTTGATTGCCTAGGACTCCTGTAAGCCAGATGCACAAGATAGCACATGCATCTGGAGTTTGTTTGCAGTGGCTGGATGCCCAGGCGTGCCCATTCTCTCTTTCTATCTTCTTCTTTCTCTCTACAATGCATAAATACATAAAATATTTTTTAAAATTTTAAAAACTGGGGCTGGAGAGATGGCTTAGCGGTTAAGTGCTTGCCTGTGAAGCCTAAGGACCTTGGTTTGAGGCTCGATTCCCCAGGATCTGTGTAAGCCAGATGCACAAGGTGACACATGCATCTGGAGTTTGTTTACAGTGGCTGGAGGCCCTAGCATGCCCTTTCTCTCTCTCTCTCTGCCTCTTTCTCTCATAAATAAATAACTAAATAAAAATTGTAAAAAGTTTTGGGTTTATAAGTAACAACAACACAAAAAGGCATTACTTGAAGAGCCTTTACTTAAAAGTCCCAGCCATACTCTGTAATTAAAATAGCCAGAATGCTCATAAACTCTCCTAGCCTATAGTAATGTTCTAAGGCTACAGGAATAGCTTTGAAGCATTTCCAAAATTAAATGTAAGTCCATCATATGTAGAAACAGAGAATAAAAAAGCCACTCTGTGAGGATATGACTAATAGAGTCATTAAGATTTTGTTAACCTAAATAAATTTAAGAAATAAAGAACTTCATGACTAACACCACCAGAAAAGATAGATGTGAACTATCTAGTCAAAAGTCTATAGCAGAGGAGGGGGCAGACTATCAATTCTGCTCAATAGGCAGAAAGTAAAACTAAGCCTTCTTCTACTGCAAAGGACTGGCACCCTGCAAGGAGCCAGGCTGGGGTGGGGAGGATTGACAAGCGGATTGTATTCAAATGCTTCCCTGTCAAGAATATACATACAGGGCTGGAGAGCAGTTAAGGCACTTGCCTGGGAAGCCTAAGGACCCAGGTTTGATTCCCCCGTACTCACGTGAGCCAGGCAGCACAAGGTGGGGCATGTATCTGGAGTTTGTTTGCAGTGGCCAGAGGCCCTGGTGTGCCCATTTTCTCCTCTCTCTCTTTCTCTTAACTTAAAATAAAACATACATACAGGGCTGGAGAGATGGTTTAGCCGTTAAGCGCTCGCCTGTGAAGCCTAAGGACCCCGGTTCGAGGCTCGGTTCCCCAGGTCCCACGTTAGCCACATGCACAAGGGGGCGCACGCGTCTGGAGTTCGTCTGCAGAGGCTGGAAGCCCTGGCGCACCCATTCTCTCTCTCTCCCTCTATCTGTCTTTCTCTCTGTCTCTGTCGCTCTCAAATAAATAAATAAAATATTAAAAAAAAACATACATACATATTTACTGATGTTTGCTGACACCTCCTATGGATGGATAAAGGTCTTTCCTACTCTGAGTAAAAAGGGATGGCTTGTCGGTTAAGGCACTTGCCTGTAAAGCCAAAGGACCCAGTTTTGATTCCCTAGGACCCACGTAAGCCAGATGCACAAGGTGGTTCATATGTCTGGAGTTTGTTTGCAGCGCCTGGAGGCCCTGGCACACCCATTCTCTCTGTCCCTCTCTCTCTCTCTCTCTCAAACAAAGATGTGGAAAAAAAAAAAAAAAACCTCAAGAAGCTAGTCTCTAAAATTAAACTCCCCGGAGTCTCCACAGCCTTAAGAGCATTTTAGGGGCAAAGCCACTTCAACTTATGAGTCATTTAAAGACTTAAAAGTTCTTTTCAAACAAAAAAGGAAAAGAGTATCTTCTTAAATGCAAAGATGATTCCCATTTCTAAACTTAGCAGTACTCGTCACTTTTGTGTTTCTTCCCTTTCTCTCTCACTCTCACTTTTTTTTCCAGTGTATTTGAGGGAGGGTCTTACTATAGCCCAAGCTGACCTAGAACTCATTCTGTAGTCGAAGTCTATACTCTATAGGAACACAGTAAGGATTAAAGAGACAAGACTTGTAACCCAGCAGGCAGTGCACAAGTGCCATTATTGCTATTAAGAACATGTGACCTATAATCCCGACACCTAGGCTGCCTTTTTCGGTGGTCTAAGCCCATCTGGCTTCTCACCTATGAAGTGGGATGAACCTCACACAGGCCTCAGATTCTCTTCGGAAGTTTGCAACAGGGGCAAGATCAAGCTCAACCTTGTCATATATAGGTATTTAGGAGGCAGGAAAGGTGGCTCACTTGTTAAAGGCACTTGCTTGCAAAATCCTGCCAGCCCAGGTTTGACAGGGGTTCAACTCCCCAGTACCCATAAAGTGGCACATGAATGTGGAATGCATTGGTAGCTTGAAGAGGCCCTGGCATGCCCATTCTCTCTCTCTCTCTCACACACACACACTTTGTTTCTTTCTCTCAATAATTAATAAATAAAATATAAAAAATAATAAAATAAAAGTAAAATAAAAAATAATACTAATAATAGAGATGTTTGTTGGGTATGGTGGCACATGCCTTTAATCCCAGCACTCGGGAGGCAGAGGTAGGAGGATTGCCCTGAGTTCGAGGCCAGCCTCAGACCACATAGTGAATTCCAGGTTAGCCTGGGCTAGAGTGAGACCCTACCTCAAAAAACAAAAACAAATAAAATAACAATAATAATGATAATGATGATGATGTTCAAATCCAGGCCAGAGACACAGCTGACTCCTGCTCACTGAGAGGAAGGCCTCTTGTCTGCGGGTCACAGCAAGGCCATTGAGTCATGGGCAAGATGCCTTCTCAGGTGTCCCTAACATCAAGGTGGTGTCTGGCGTGAGCTTCCATCATGACTGGTCACAAAAGCACACTTGTGTTCTGAAGCCAGGCGCGTGGGAAGAGGGGCTGGAGGGCGTCTGCTTTCAGCACCCGTCCGCTCTCCATGCGGAAGACATAGGAACGCTGTGTGCTTGCTTCTGTATTTTAGTAAACTCTCTCCAGTGTACACTGCTTCATAACCTGCACACAAAGCATACTAACTCGAACCAGGTGGACTTTACAAGCTGTTAGTATTTGAGATTATTTCACTCATTTCCAAATGTTTTCTAATTTCCTTGGTGGTCTCTTCTTTGAATCATGGGGTATTTAGAGATAAGTTGCTTAATTTCCAAGTTAGGGATTGTCTAATCTATTTCTTTTATTTATTTCTAGTTTAATTCCATTGTGGTACGAGAACATATTTTAATTCCAGTTCCTTTAACTTTTATAACTTTTTTTTTTTGGGGGGGGGTTTTCGAGGTAGGGTCTCACTCTAGTCCAGGCTGACCTGGGATTCACTATGTAGTCTCAAGGTGGCCTCAAACTCATGGCAATCTTCCTACCTCTGCCTCCCAAGTGCTGGGAAACTTTTATAACTTTTGTTTTTGGCCTGTTATAAAGGGAACTCCTGCATGCACTTGAAAAGAATGGGTGGCTACTGGGGCTCGGAGATGGCTCAGCAGTTAAGGTGCTTGCCTTAAAAGCCTAACAACCAAGAAAGGAAGGGAAGAGGGTACTTAATAGGTTGGTATTGTATATATGTAACTACAATGATTGAGATGGGGAGGTAATATGATAAGAATGGAATTTCAAAGGGGAAAGTGTGGAGGGGGAGGGAGGATATTACCATGGAATATTTTTTTATAATTATGGAAAATGTTAATAAAAATTAAAGAAAAAAGCCTAACAACCAGGGTTCTATTCCCCAGTACCCACATAAAGCCAGATGCATAAAGTGGTGCATGCATCATCTGGAGTTCATTTGCAGTGGTTAGAGGCCTTGATGAGCCCATTCTCTCCCTCTCTCTTATCTATACCTCACTCTGCTTAAAGAAAAGAAAGAAAGGGCTGGAGAGATGGCTTAGTGGTTAAGCGCTTGCCTGTGAAGCCTAAGGACCCCAGTTCGAGGCTCGATTCCCCAGGACCCATGTTAGCCAGATGCACAAGGGGGCGCATGCATCTGGAATTTGTCTGCAGTGGCTGGAAGCCCTGGCGTACCCATTCTCTCTCTCTCTCCCTCTATCTGTCTTTCTCTCTGTGTCTGTCGCTCTCAAATAAAAAAGAAAGAAAGAAAGAAAGAAAGAAAGAAAGAAAGAAAGGAAGGAAGGAAGGAAGGAAGGAAGGAAGGAAGGAAGGAAGGAAGGAAGGAAGGAAAGAAAGAGGACTACAGATATGGCTTAGCGGTTAAGGTGCATGCCTTGAAGCCTAAGGACACAAGTTTGATTCTCCAGGTCCCACATAAGCCAGATGCACATGGTAGCACATGCATTTGGAGTTTATTTGCAGTGGCTAGAGGCCCTGGTGTGCCCATTCTCACACACACACTCTCTCTCCCTGCCTCCCTCTCTTTGTCTCTAATAAATAAATAAATATAAATAAAATCTTTAAAAGAAAGAAAGAAAAGAGTGGAATGTGCCACACGTGTCAGTTGATATAGCTATTCAAGTCTGCACAAGCTTTCTGTTGGTTCTGTTGAAATCTCCATTTTTTTTTTTTTTTTGAGGTAGGGTCTCACTCTAGTCCAGGCTGACCTGGAATTCACTATGTAGTATCAGGGTGGTCTTGAACTCACAGCAATACTCCTATCTCTGCCTCCCTAGTGCTGTGATTAAAGGTGTGCGCCACCACGCCCGGCTTTCTATCTACTTTTTTTTTATTTTACTTTTTTCTCCTCTATTAGATATTATATATTTTTTATTTATTTGCAAGCAGAGAGAGAGAGAATATGGGTGTGCCAGGCCTCTAACCTCTGCAAACTAACTCCAGATGCATGTATCACTTTGTGCATCTGGCTTTACATGGGCAATAGGGAATCAAACCCAGGTCATTAGGCTTTGCAGGCAAGCACCTTAAGAGCCATCTCTCCAGCCCTAGATACTGTGTTATGTATTTTAAGGTCTGTGTTGTGTGAACTTTGCCTGGGGAGACATGAGCAAACATCTACTCACCCCAGGAAGGACACCAGTGTCAGGTGGAAAGAACAATTCCAACTGGGAACCAATGAGTTAACTGAAGTGCCTTACGGGAGCACAGTGAGTGGTTAGTTGCGGAAGTGCAAGTGGCCCCCAAACAGCGGCATCACTAGAAAGTCCTACTCCAGCACAGGTGACGACCTCCTTATAGCCGCATGGATGGATCCCTCCCCTGCAGCTCACCTTCCCGCTGACCATGTACTACCCCCTCCCCAGACCGCCCGGAAACTGGAGAAGAATTACATACAGTTGGGAGGGGTGCAGGAGGAAGGGTCTGGAATCTCCGGTGAGGATCTCCTGACCTCCCCACCCCCTCCTCCTAAGCGGCTAACCTCAACAGGCCTGATCTTGTTGAGGCTTCCCGCCGGCAATCATAGCTGCTCTGATGAAAATGGTAAGAGCTGTCAGATGCAGTTAAACTTGCAATTGTTGCTACTCCCCTGTCAAAATGTCAGGCCAGCTCTTATTTTGAAGTCTACTTCAGTATTTTTAAAAATAAGATTAATATAATTTACACTACTCTTATCATCTTAGTTGCATTTTATTTATTTATGTTTAAATATTTATTTATCTGAAAGAGAGAATGGGGGCACCAGGGCCTCCTGCCACTGCAAATGAACTCCAGATGCATGCGCCACTTTGTGCATCTGGCTTTACATGGGTACTGGGGAATCGAAACCCAGGGCTGTCAGACTTTGCAAACAAATGCCTTTAACTGCTGAGTGATGCCTCCAGCCCTTGTTATTTATTTTTATTTTTTGTTTTGTTTGGGGTTTTTGAGACAGAGTCCCAATGTGTACCTGGGCTGCCCTCAAACTCCTGATCCTCCTTCCTCAGCTTCCAGAGTGCTGGGTTTACAAGTCTGTGCCACCATGCCTGGCTCCCGCTGGCTTTTAATCTAGTTGTTTAAAGTATGTTTGTTATAGCAAATTAGAGTTGGTTGCAGCTTTTTCTTTTCTTCTTCTATTTTTTTAATTTTTATTTTTATTTTCAAGGTAGGGTCTCAAGATAGCCCAGGCTGACCTGGAATTCACTCTGTATTCTCACGGTGGCCTTGAACTCACTGCGATCCTCCTATCTCTACCTCCGAGTGCTGGGATTAAAGGTGTGTGCCACCACGAACCAGCCTTGGGCAATAAAGTGAGTTTTAAGTCATCCTTGGCTAGAGTGAGACCCTGTCTTGAAAAAGAACCAATAAATACATAAGTATTCAGTCTGAAAACCTCTGCCTTCAGAGTCTATGGAGTCTAGACTGTTTACATCTAACATAATTACTGATATTTTGGGCTTTATCTTGATTGTTGTTTTCTACTTGATCTTTTTGGTTCTTCCATTTCTCTCCTATCTTTTGCTACTTATTTATTTATTTATTTTTAGGTAGGGTCTTGCTGTAGCCCAGACTGACCTAGAATTCACTATGTAGTCTCAGAGTGGCCTTGAACTCACAGCAATCCTCCTACCTCTGCCTTCCAAGTGCTGGAATTAAAGGCGTGCATCACCACACCCAGATGTTTTTATTTTATTTTTTTACAAAACATCTAATTTTTATATTATTTATTTGAGAGAGTGAGAGAGGGAAAGAGGCAGACAGAAAGAGAGAGAGAGAGAATGGGCCTTTAGCCACTGCAGACGAACTTCAGGTGTGTGCGCCCCCTTGTGCATCTGGCTAACCCACGTGGGTCCCTGGGGAATCGAACCAAGGTCCTTTGGCTTTGCAGGCAAACACCTTAACCACTAAGCCATCTCTCCAGCCCCACAAAACATTTATTTATGTATTTATTTGAGAGAGAGGCGTAGAGAGAAAGACTAGGCCCTCCAGGGACTCTTGCCACTGCAAGAAACTCCAGCCACATGTACCATTTTGTGTATCGCTTTCTATGGGTCCCGCGAATCGAACCCAGGCCGTCAGGCTTTACAAACAAGTGCCTTTAATCATTGAACAATCTCTCCAGCCCTTGTCTTATTTTCAAAATAGGGTCTCGTGTATTCCAGTCTGGCCTCAACTTGCTATGTAGCTGAGGATGACCTTGAACTTATGATTCTCCTCTTTCTAACTCCCAACTGTTGGGAGTACAGGCATGTGTCACCATGCCTGGTTTATGAATTAAGACACATTTACAATTCTATTATATTTCCACCTAAACTATTTTTTTAAATTTTTTTGTTCATTTTTATTTATTGAGAGTGACAGAGAGAGAGAGAGAGAGAGAGAGAGAGAGAGAGAGAGAGAGAGAGAGGGAGGGAGGGAGAGGGGTAGATAGGTAGAGAGAGAGAGAATGGGCATGCCAAGGCTTCTAGCCACTGCAAACGAACTGCAGATGTGTGTGCCCCCTTGTGCATCTGGCTAACGTGGGTCCTGGGGAATTGAGCCTTGAACCGGGGTCCTTAGGCTTCACAGGCAAGCGCTTAACCGCTAAGCCATCTCTCCAGCCCCACCTAAACTATTTTATTGTGTGTGTGTGTGTGTGTGTGTGTGTGTGTGTGTGTATGTGTGGAGTAGATGCAGTGTGGTGTGTGGAGTTTGCACATGTGTATACCATATGCACACATCCTGTGTGCACGTGGGCGGAGGTCAGAGGAGAACATCAGGTACCCTCCAATATTGCTCAGCCACATATTTCCTTAAGACAGAATCTCTTTCTCAACCCAGAGCTGCCGTTTTGGGGTCAGAGAGTCCCAGGGACTTTCCAGACTCCACTCTCTCCACCACCTACTGGAATTACTGATGTGGGGGGCTACACCCAGCTCAGTATGTCAGTGCTGGACAATCAAAGTCATGTGATCTGAGGCCCTATCAGGTCCCGTGCTCACGCAGCAGGCGCTC
Organism: Jaculus jaculus; assembly: GCF_020740685.1. Taxonomy (NCBI): domain Eukaryota; kingdom Metazoa; phylum Chordata; class Mammalia; order Rodentia; family Dipodidae; genus Jaculus; species Jaculus jaculus. Next base: position 119,325,775 of record NC_059108.1, on the reverse strand, counting down.
TTACCTGCTGAGCCTTCTCTCTCCCCAGCCGCTGTACTGCTCTAGTCTGGGGCTGACCTTGAACTCACAGCGATCCTCCTACCTCGGCCTACTGAGTGCTGAGATTAAAGGTGTGCGCCAGGGCCTCTAGCCACTGCAGATGCATGCACCACTTTGTGCATCTGGCTTTATATGGGTCCTGGGGAATCAAACTCATGTTGGTAGGCTTTATGGGCAAGCGCCTTAACTGTGGAGCCATCTCTCTGGCCCCCTGAGTCCAGTTGATGGTGATTCTCGTGTCCGTGTATTTGCCAGCCCTTTCTTGGAAGGTTTTGTGAAGGCCAGACAGCAAAGGAGGGAAGACAATGCAAGCAGAGGAGCGTGGGCTGGTCTGGGCAGGGCCTGGGCGGTTTCATCAGTTCTCATTTCAGAACGGGATCCAACCTGTGATGAGGGTGTGGTGTCCTGTGACAGGTACCAACCATGCCTCCCCGGACCTGGGGTATCCTTTAACTGGAGAAGGACAAAAGAAGATCTGTCTTGCTTGGAACAAAAGCCTTGACCTTGTGTCAGAGGAAAGCACTGAGGACTCTTCATTCAGCGGCCTCTTTCCAGCCCAGCTCTGGCTTCAAATGACTTCCTGTGAGTGACACGGGCTGTTTGCCCTTCCAGAGACTTGCTGGTGCCCCGAGCATCCATGCGGCTTTGCGCCCTCGGAATCTTCAGCCTGCTGGCCTGGGACTGGCCTTATCAGTGGCGCCACTGCTGCCGTCCTGGTGACCCCAGGACAGGCTGACAGAACAGCTTTCACTCCTTATTATTTAGGAAAACACCTGTGAGAGAACAAATGGGCCACCCGAAGAGAAATGAAAAGCAATCCCTGTCTGCTGCCAGCTCGGATCTGCAGGGACACCTGGCGTCCTCCGGCTGCAGCTCATCCATCCCTGCCTCCTCCTGGTTCTCCGCTGTCTCCCCATCTTCCCTGTTGTGGACACTTGACAACATTCAGGGGGTGGGAGCTTCCTGAACTTAGCCCGCCACCAATTCAGAACAGCAACTGGAGCGAGTACCTACTTAAAGTATACTTCTCTGATTTGAGGTCTCTAGAATAGGGCTTAAGGCAAGAGTCTTGTTGTACTCTGTCTCAAACAGACATCTGCTGTTTTACCATCTAGAAAATGGTGGCACATGCTTTTAATCCCAGGAGACAGGGGGTGTGAGGATTGCTGTGAGTTCAAGGTCAATTTGGGACTACAGAGTGAATTCCAGGTCAGCTTGGGGCTAGAGTGAGACTCCACCTTGAAAAAAATAAATTAATTAAAAAGATAAAGAGAAGGAATGATAAACAGTGACTATAACTGGGCATAAACACTTACAGATGCACGCGGGGACCTACTCTGACATCTTTCTTCAAGGCAGGGGTATAGCCAAAACCCCTGGCTCCTGACTCCTCATTGCCTCATAAGAACGTCACAGCTCTGTGCAAGCCTTGCTTTGGCAAAGTAGTGATGGTAACAACAATAAAAATCCTCCACACATTACATCACATACAAGCCTCTGCTTTATGTGACCTGCTCTCATGCCACCCTCACCACAGCCTATGGGCTGGGTGTTAACAAGCTTCTGCTCAGACAGCTGACGTGCCAACCACTGCCCTACCCAGGGTGAGGCAGCTGGTACGTTGCAGAGCTGGGACACAAGAGCAGGTCTGGCACCTGATTCAGTCCTGCTGTGACTGTTCCTAATACATACAGAGGTGGCTCTTCATCTCCCTTGGTCACAGCTGTGACATACGGGGATGTTTTCTTGACCAAAAACTTCCTGGGCTGGGGAGATGGCTTAGTGGTTAAGGTGCTTGCCTGCAAAGCCAAAGGACCTAGGTTAGATTCCTCAAGACCCACATTAGCCAGATGCACAAGGTGGCACATGTGTCTGGAGTCTGTTTGCAGTGGCTAGGGGCCCTGGCACTCCCATTTTCTCTGTCTGTCTGTCTCTCTCTCTCTCAAATAAATAAATAAAAATAAAAATAACTTTTTAAAAACAACAAAAAATAACTTAAAAAAAAAGCAACAAAACTTCCTGACCCAGCAGGTTTGGGAAAAAGTAGGGACCCTAAGATATTACATAGTCCAACCCTGGAAGAGTAGGTGCTAACAGTCTGGAGGTGTAGCCTGCTGCCATCAGAAGTGGCCCTTGTGTCTTCAGCATGCCTATGCCTCCAGCCCTACTGTGTGCAGAACCTGGACCTGCTGGAAATATTAAGTCCCAGCCTTCCATACAGCTTCACCTCAGGAAGAGATCTCCTCCCTCTCTCTCTCTCTCTCTATCACCAGTGCTCACTGAAGTGTCTGGGTTTTCCCCCAGGTAGAAGCCATCAGCGAAGCCCTATGCTTCCATAGTAATTTGTACTTGGAACACAGCATCGATCACATGATATATATGAAACTATTTCTGTTACTTGTTAGATCATGACATCTAAATGCAGAGAACAAAAGTTATTTGTCTTTCTAAAGACATCTCATAGATAGATCCCTCAATAAGGGTTAGTTGAGCTGAATAGAATTTCAGTTGAACTAATTGGCTTGCTAACACAGAATTCAAACATGAATAGATTCCATGGTACATTGTGAATATTATTCGTCAGTAGCACCAAGTAAAAGCTCTTATTGTTGAAGACACCACATGCTTTGGCTGCAGGACACTGAGAAGTCAAGCTGGAACTGAACTGGAAGCCTCCTCTGGGCTGGTCGTGCAGGCTGCTGAGGGAGAAAAATCATCAATGGTCTCAGCTAGTAGGGGACTCTGCAAGCCAAACAACCAAGCAGCCAAGCAACCAAGCAACCTGTGCTCACTAGTGCAACCGTGGCATGACTGTTACGGGGGTAACCAACTGCTCTCTGCTTGGATTTGAGTCCTGCTCCATAGAATTCATGCCTGCTACCAATATCCTCGTCAAAAGCTCATGGCGGGCTGGAGAGATGGCTTAGCGGTTAAGCGCTTGCCTGTGAAGCCTAAGGACCCCGGTTCAGGGCTGGACTCCCCAGGACCCATGTTAGCCAGATGCATATGGGGGCACATGCGTCTGGAATTCGTCTGCAGTGGCTAGAAGCCCTGGCACGCCCATTCTCTCTCTCTCTCTCTCTCTCTCTCTCTCTCTCTCTCTCCCTCTCCCTCTACCTCTTTCTCTGTCTGTCACTTTCAAATAAATAAATAAAAATAAACCAAAAAAATTAAAAAAAAAAAAGCTCATGGCTGTGAAAGTCATAAACTCTAGGAGGGAAGCTACTACTGCTATTTGGCTAAAAGGATATGTTGTGCCCATCAAATTGCCCTCTAAATATGTATGTTTATGCCCATAGCTTAGTGCTTCTTTTACCTTTGGTCAGAGAAGCTCCCCTCTGTAGTTGGCAGTGACTGCTGGGGAGACTACGAACTTGTCAAAGTACTGAGAAGAAGTGACTGTTGAGTGCTCAGGGCCAAGTGAGACATCTCTACCATGCCCTGCAAGGCTCAAGGAACATTGTGGAGGAAGGGACAGAAAGAATGTAAGAGCCAGAGGCTGGGGAGGAGAGCTAGGACATGCCGTCTTCTGGACACAAAGTGGTTGCTGTGTTCATGGTCTCACAGGGACTACTGTCACCTGCACAAGACCTACACGATATTGAACTCATCAACAGTCTGTCATGGATGATGGAGGAGGGAGAAAAAAGGATATCAAAATAGGAGGACTAATTATAAGAAGTTTAATAAAAGAGGAATGGTGAAGGGGGGGAAGAAGGTAATAGGAGGGAATTATGATCAAAATACAATGCATACATGTATAAAAACTCAATAAAAAATTAACAAAACAGCCAGGAACAAATATCCTCACAAGCCATATCCACACCCAGGTTTTATTGTTATTATTATTATTTTTTATTGACAACTTCCATGATTGTAAACAATATCCCATGGTAATGCCCTCCCACTCCCCACGTTCCCCTTTGAAACTCCACTCTCCATCATATCCCCTCCTCCTCTCAATCAGTCTCTCTTTTATTTTGATGTCATGATCTTTTCCTCCTATTGTGATGGTCTTGTGTAGGTAGTGTCAGGCACTGTGAAGCCATGGATATCCAGGCCATTTTGTGTCTGGAGGAGCATGTTGTAAGGAGTCCTACCCTTCCTTTGGCTCTTACATTCTTTCCTCCACCTTTTCCACAATGGACCCTGAACTTTGGAAAATGTGATAGAGATATTGCAGTGCTGAGCACTCCTCTGTCACTTCTCAGCACCATGGTGCCTTCTGAGTCATCCCAAGGTCACTGTCATCTGAAAAGAGAAGGTTCTCTAACCAAAAGTGAGAGTAGCATTAATACAAGGGTATGAACATTAAAAGAAGTGCTTACTAGGAAGTTTGATAAGCACAGTGTATACTTTTAGCCAGACAGCAGCAGGTGTTATACCCATAGGGCTCATGACTACTCCTGTTTTCACTATCAGGGAGGTATTCCCTCCCATGGAGCGGGTCTCCAGTCCAATTAGATGGCAGTTGGTTTCTCCCATAACAGACATGCCACTATTGCACCCGTTGCCTCATTTGGCCTGGCTGGCCAAATATAAGGCTTGCAGTATCCGCTATTGAGTATCTTCACTGGTGACTTCTCTCTCTCCCATTAAACTGCATGCAGCATGGCTTTTTCTAGCTTTCTGTCAGCTGGTCTACATGGAGGAGGTTATCAGCTACATTCCAGCAGGATTTTTCAGTGGCCTTGCAGCCCAAGTATGTGGAGTCTTCAGCAATAGGATCTTACCGTCTATTCCTTGTGGGAAACCAAGAACCTCGGCAATGGCCTGTATTGTTTTGGGGGCATCAGGGACTTCCCTGGCCAACAACTCACTGGAAGATATCCCATCCCTGGCACTGAAAATTTTCTAGTAACAATCTATGGCTCCTGAGTATTCCATTGTCCAGAAAAGTAGGTTTCCATATGACTTATTTATATCCTGTTAGATTTTAATTAGCTCTCCCTCCATCTCTCCTTTACTCAATCTCTTCCCCTGACCTCACCTTGGGCCTTTTCACCCCCATTAATCTGTTCTTCTACTTACATATATACAATACCATCCTATTAAACTCCCTCCCTTTCCATTCCATTTATATCTCCTTTCTAGCTTACTTGCTAGAAAACCCATCTGGTTGAGCTGGACAATGCACAGATATGCAATCCCAGCTACTAGGGAGGCTGAGGGGGAACATCACAAGTGCAAGGCAGTTTGTGCTATATAGTGAGTTCAAATCCAGCCTGGTCAACTTAGTGAGACCCTGTCACAAAAAAAGGACTAATTCAGCAGTTAAAAGTGCTTGTTTGGGGCTGGAGAGATTGCTTAGTGGTTAAGGTGCTTACCTGCAATGACAAAGGACCACAGTTCAATTCCCCAGTAGCCACATAAGCCAGAGGCACAGGGTGGCACATGCATCCGGAGTTCGTTTGCAGTGGCTAGAGGCCCTGGTGCATCCATTCTCTCTCTCCCTCTTTCTCTGTTCCTCAAACAAATACATTTTTCAAGTTGCCTTTTAAAAAAAAAAGTGCTTATTTGCAAAGCCTGTTAGTCCAGGTTCAATTCCCTAGTACCCAGGTAAAGCTAGATGCAAAAAGTGGCATATTTCCAGTTGTGTCCTCTGTAGAACAGAATAAAAGATATTCAACACTTTTCTAAAAAAAAAAACAAAAAACTCATCATGAATATTTGAAGATAGTTTTTAAGTTGCTTCTGTATTTTTCTTCTGCTGTTTAAAAAAATACCAAGTAGCTGAAAATTCCCCCAGGAGCTCTACTATTCCCATATTTTGGGAATCCACATTTTTCAGGGCATACTTTCATGTTTTTGGATAGACTTCCCAAATTATGAAAGCCCAAAAGTAGATAGGAGCATTGTCCAGCTAATGCCTGATGAATACCATCTATGGGAAAAGGATGCTGGGAGTTTTGCTTATCTTTTCCTCATTAACATTCCAGCATAAACTGGTTGTGGTATATGTTTGTCATCCCAGCACTTGGGAGGCTGAGACAGGAGGATCGCAAGTTTAAGGCCAACTTGGGCTACATTGTGAAACTTTGTCTCAAAGACTAGACCAGTTTTCTATGTTGTTGTTTTTTTTAATTTATTTTTTGTTTATTTATTTCAGAGCTACAGACAGACAGAGAGAGAGAGAGAGAGAGAGAGAGAGGGAGAGGGAGGGAGAGAATGGGCGCACCAGGGCCTCCAGCCACTGCAAATGAACTCCAGACACATGCGCCCCTTTGTGCATCTGGCTAACATGGGTCCGGGAGAAGCGAGCCTTGAACCAGGGTCCTCAGGCTTCACAGGCAAGTGCTTAACCGCTAAGCCATTTCTCTAGCCCTGTTGTTGTTGTTTTTCAAGGTCAGGTCTCACTCTAGCCTAGGCTGACCTGGAACTCACTCTGTAGCCAAGGCGGGCCTTGAAACTCAGCGATCCTCCTACCTCAGCCTCCCAAGTACTGGGATTAAAGGCATGTGCCACCATGGCCGGCTGCGACAGTTTTTAACCCTGCCTCTTAGCAAGCCAGTTTTCACTTGCACTGTGATAGGGCCCTTGTTTTTCACTCACGGTGTCGAGGCCAGGCTAAAAGGGCCATGGCTAGTTTAGTCCTCACTGGAATGTTAATAACCCCACCTAATTTGGTATCATCTACCAAACACAAGACACTTGCTCTCAACTCTACCATGTGGGTCACTGAAGAAAGTATTTATATAAGCCTCTTTTCCCATAGATACACTTTCCTGGCTTTCAGATCGCTTGGGTGTGGGCGCCAAGCTCACATTTTAATCCTTTTCAAGAGCTGCAGTTGGTTATCAGAACTTATGCCTTTTCATGAAGAAACAATCGGGATTCATTTCCAAATCTGAAGAAATACTGACACTTGGCCACAGCTCGGCTCCTGGAGGGCAACCAATGCTGGATTTATTCTAAATACAAGAGGACAGCCACGTTCCTTGGAAGCCAGGGCTTGGCCTGGCTATGTGGACACCGCAGGGAGGCCTCCACCCTCCCCATGCCTGCTCCGACAAGCCTTTTCCTTACTGCCAAACAGGGCAAAGTCGCAATCTGGTAGCCTGACAGGGCGGCTATAAATGGAAGTGCTGGGCATCTCTAAACACAGGTTGCTAGTGTTTCGTTGTCTTTTGTCTCCTAGAAAAGTAAAGACAAGTTTTGTTTTGTTTTGTTTTTTTCTTAAGAAATGTCTGGGATTTTTGTTTGTTTTCATTTTGTTTTCTTTGGGGGCGGGGGGAAGAATGTTTTGAAGCAGGGTCTTGAAGTCCAGGCTGAGCTGGAAATCACTCTGTAGCCCAGGCTGGTCTCGGACTCAGCATTTCTTCTACTTCAGCTACCCTAGTGCTGGATGTAAAGGTGTGCGCTGCCTCTCCTGGTCGGCTTGCGTGTGTGTAGGGCAGTCTGGTACTGCTATGTGAGTTGGTCTCACAACTGCTTGATGATTGGATCCAGGAGTGGGGGGGGGGGCGTGGAGTTTTGGGAAATGTATCTGATTAATCCTCCCTAGATTCATGAATCTCCAACACGGTGATGCTGTTGACAGGTGGAGGCAGGACATTATTATCATTATCATTATTATTTTATTTGCAAGCAGAGAGTGAGAGAGAGAGAGAAAGAGAGAGAGGGAGGATGGGTGCACCAGGGCCTCCGGCCGCTGCAAATGCACTACAGATGCATGCACCACTATGTACATCTGGCCTTTAAAATTTTACTTTTAGAGAGCGAGAGAGAGAGAGAGAGAGAGAGAGAGAGAGAGAATTGATGCACTAGGGCCTCAGCCACTGAAATTGAACTCCAGATACTTGAGCCACCTAGTGGGCAGGTGCAGCCATGTGCTTGCCTCACCTTTGTGCATCTGGCTTACATGGAATTTGGAGAGTTGAATATGGGTCCTTATGCTTCGCAAGCAAGCGCCTTAACCACTAAGCCATCTCTCCAGCCCACATTTGGCTTTATGTGGATACTGGCGAATCAAACCCTGGTGGCTAGGTTTCGTAAGCAATCATCTCCATGGCTGAGCCACCCCTCCAGATCCTATGACTTTATTTTAAATCCTCAAGCTCGATATATTCATTATGGTTAAAGCTATGTAGCAGAATACCAAACAGCTGATTTAGAAATGAAATAAATCTCTGTGTGTGTATTGGTCTAGGTGCTTCACTACAATAAGCACCAATCAGAAAAAAATGCCACCTGTAGTGCCAGAGCACCCGTGCCTGTCTGGTAGGCACAGTTTACAGGAGAGAGGATCCCGGGGCGGGGGTGGGGGGATTGCTTATCTTTTCCTCATTAAGTGGTTGTGGCGCATGTTTGTCATCCCAGCACTTGGAAGGCTGAGACAGGAGTCAGCAGTGTTTTAAGCAGATTTTTGTTTGTTTGTTTGTTTGTTTGTTTGTTTGTTTCAAGGCAGAGTCTCGGTCTAGTCCAGGCTGACCTGGAATTCACTCTGTAGTCTCAGGGTGGCCTCCACCACTCATGGTGATTCTCCTACCTCTGCCTCCCAAGTGTTGGGATTAAAGGTGTGCGCCACCATGCCCAGGCTTTTTAGTTGTGTGTTTTTATTAAAGCAGATATATTTTTTTAATATTTTATTTATTTATTTATTTGAGCAAGAGAGAGAGAGAAAGTCATATATATAGAGAGAAAATGGGCACGCCAGGGCCTCTAGTCACTGCAAATGAACTCCAGACATATGTGCCCCCTTGTGCATGTGACTTACATGGGTCCTGGGGAACTGAACTCGGGTCCTTACGCGTTGCAGGCAAGTGCCTTAACCACTATGTCATTTCCCCAGTTCTTAAGCAGATATTTTTATTAAACTGTGGTGCCATGCACTGATAGCCTGAACTTCAACTTAGATCCAGATGAAGTGTGACTAAATCTGAATCACTGGCCTTAAGAGGATTATTTTCCCCTTTCCAGTGCTGATGACTGAACCCAGGGCCTTGTGCACATGAAGTGAGTGCATTCCCACTGGACTACATCTCCAGCTCTGAGATTTTTGTTGTAATTGACTATCCATGTCAAGGAATTCCAATCACATATGTCAGCTTCCTCTAAGCAAGCAACTTGAAACATGGTATGGTTCACCAAGATTCTAGAGGAAAAAAACAAATACCTAAAGCAAACAAAAACCAAAGTTAGAATTGCAGTGGTTTTCCTAACAAGTTAGGCATCACAAGCATATATGAGAATTTGAGCCCATTGAATCCACCAAGATGTCACGTAGCATTTGCAAGTCTCGCTGGCTTCTTCTGGGCCACAGAGGAGTTTGTGATGGGAAGTGAAGGAAGGAGAACAGAGTGTTAACAACAGTATGGTGAAAGGAGGTGATCTTCATTATGATTATAGACTATCCAACTATACTTCCTAGAAAAGGCAAAAATTCAGAGGAATGAAAACTTATGTTCACACCAAAACCTGTGCACGAACATTTGCAGCTTTACTGGCAAATAGCCACACACTAAAATCAATTCAGATGATCTTCAAAGGATGAATTTAACCATCTGTGGTCTATCTATGTCACGGGACACTATTCAACAATAAAAGTGAATAAATTGGGCTGGGGAGGTGGTTCAGTGTTGAAATAAGGCACTTGCTTGCAAAGCTTGATAACCTGAGTTCAACTCCCTAGTACCCACATAAAACCAGACTTACAAAGAGGCGCATGTGTCTTGGAGTTCATTTGCAGTGGCAGAGGCCCTGGTGTGCCCATACTTTTTCTCTCTCTTAAATAACTAAAGTATTAAGATATGCAACAACATAAATAAATTTCCAGGAAACGCTGTTGAGAGAAAGCCAATCTCAAAGCAAGTGTGATGGCTCACATCTATAATCTGAGAACTGGGGAGGCTGAGGCTGGGGGATCAAGAGTGTGAGACAAGCTTGGGTTGCATAGCAAGACTCTGTCTCAAAAACACCAAAAAAAAAGAAAGAAAGAAAAGAAAAGAAGAAAGCAAAATAAAGGGAGAGTGGGGGAGAAGATGAAGGAGGAGGAGGAAGGGAGAAAGGGAAGGAGGGAGGATGGAAGGGAGGGAGGAAGAAGCGGGCATGGTGGCACATACCGTAATTGCAGCACTCAAGAGGCTGAAGCAAGAGGATCAGTGTGAATTTGAGACCAGCCTGAACTACACAGTGGGGCCCTTCTTGAAAGAAAACAAAAATTAAAAAGCTCAGTGTAGTGGAACACACCTGTAATCTCAACACCCAGGAAGGCGAGGCAGGCGGGTCACTGTGAATTCAGAGACACTCCGACTTACATAGTTCACAAGAGCCTGGCCCAGACTAAGACCCTGCTTCAACCCTTCTCCACCCCCATCACCCCTAAAAAAAAGGAACACGAGAAAGAAAAAAGGTATTAGCAACAGAAGCATGTAAAAATAGACTAAAAATGGAGTGATCACCTCTGATGGTTGAACATTAGCTTTATCTTTGTGCTTCCTTGGGGCAAAAGTAAAGAAGCAGGGCTGGAGGAATGGCTTAGAGGTTAAGGCATTTGCCTGCAAAGCCAAAGGACCCAGGTTCCATTCCCCAGGACCCACGTTAGCCAGATGCACAAGGAGGCACACGCGTCTGGAGTTCGTTTGCAGTGGCTGGAGGCCCTGGCAGGCCCATTCTCTCTCCCTTTCTCTTTCTCTCTCTCTCCCTCTCTCTCTGTGCCACATAAATTAATAATAATAATAATAAATTAATAAAAATAAAATATTTAAAAATACAGTAAAGAAGAAACCATGGCAGTATATATTTTTGTTCCCTGATGAGATGATCACAATACAATTTTAAATGAGATAATCTTTCCCTTGGAAGTCAGTTTTGAGAGAGAGAGAGAGAGAGTGACTGAGAGAAATAAACCTTTTCAAAATATGACCCACAGAACACAAAGCGAGGTCCCCATGGCTAGGCAGGACAGAGATCTGGGTGTTCCATTTAATGCTTGATAATCTGTGACTTGGTTATTTTAAATCCTAGAGAAAAATCGACAGGATACAGCTTTCAGGCCTGGCTAGACCCCTAAGTGGAATAGGTCATCACTCAGAAAAAGTGGCTTCAAGGACATCAGAAAAAAACACCAGAGCTCAGCTGTCTTTCCTATGTGAGGCATCAGATCCCCCCTTCGGGGACTCACTTGTTTCTCTTAAGAATGCTTACTCTCTGGGATGCTTCCATGGAAAGAGAGCTCGAGGACGAAGTTGTTCCGGTGCTGCATAGAGAGGGGCCTCTGGACAGCCAGGAGCCTCTGGAGAACACAGGAAGACTGTCACAACTGCCTCAACCTGTGCTTCCCATTCAACCCTGTTACCTCTCCAAGCCTTCGCCTCCTAGAAGTACCCTTTTCCTGCATATCAGTATTTCCCCAGCCACATGCAAATGTGTTCTAGTATCTCCTACTTCTTTTATATGAAGTCTTTATTGTACAACTTTTTATATTCATTTATTTATTGTTTGGGAGACAGAGGGAATGGGCATACCACGGCCTCTAGCTACTGCAAACAAATTCCGGACACATGTACCACCTTGTGCATCTGGCTTTACATGAGTCCTGGGGAATCAAACCTGGGACCTTAGCCTTTGTAGGCAAGTATCTAAACTGCTGAGCCACCTCTCCAGACCCCTTATACAAACTTTGATTGGGGTCTTTAATGTATGATTATTATACTGCAAGTTGGTCATATTCCCAACAGGTTATCCTCTTTTATCCCCTCTCCTCAGTGAGGGTCTCTGTGCCCTCTGTGGAGTCATGACTGCACCAGTTAATTCCAGGGAGGAGGACCCTGCCTCACAGAACACCTTCCCACCCTGTGGCTCAAACATTTTTTCTGCCCCAATTCTGCAGTATACCCTGAGCCTTGGAGGGGGTGTTGCAAGTCTACCCTAGTGTGGAGCCACCTCTAATTTTCTGCTTCGATGAATTTTTGAGTCTCTTCAGTGTCTAGTGTCATCTCCCAGGAAAAGATTCTCTGGTTAGCAGTGAGAGCAGCGCTCATATCTAACCCACCACCCCCCTGCAGTGTCTCCCGGGGCCCTGGTGGGTGTGATAGAGATGACTCACCCAGTGCTAGACACTCGGCTTTCTCCTGTCATTTTGACAGATCGTGGTTCTCTCTGGTATTCATCACTGTCTATAAAAAGCAGATTCTCTAACCAAGAGTGAGAGCAGCATTGATCAAAGGGGATAAACATATAATTAGAAGACTTTTTAAAACTTTGTTTGCAAGTAGAGAGGGAGAGAGAGAATGGGTGCGCCAGGGCCTCTAGCCACCACAAAAGAACTCCAGATGCATATGCCACTTTATGTGTCTGGCTTTACATGGGTACTGGGGAATTGAACTCAGGTTGTTAAGAGTTTGCAGGCAAGTGCCTTAACTGCTCACTCCTTCAGGCCCCTTGAAGGCTTTTGGCTGTGCATAATCGCTCCATTCTGCCAAACAACAGGGGAGGCTTCACTCTAGAGCCCATGACCTTCCAAGCCATAGACTTCTGACTTGGTTCTCAGTGCCAGGCGCGAGTTCCCTCCCACTAAGCAGCCTCATACCCAACCAGAAAGCACCCATTAACTTTTGTGCCGCAGTTGCATCACTGGTGCATCTTGCCTGGCTAGTTGATTTCGTAGCTTGTAGGATCCACCCCTTGTTCACACTATTGATGACTTCTCCCTCCCCCTACCCCGCAGCTCTCCCCAGTACTGTGACAGCTAGCCAGCAGGGAGATGGCCTCCATCTCAGTTCCAGCTTGATTTCTCAATGTGCTGTGACCACAGCCTGGGGTGTCTTAAGCAATTGGTCTTACCATCTAGTACTGGTGGGTCACCAAGTGCTTTGGCAATGGCCTGCATCGTTTAGGGGGTCTCGTAGGCTTCTCTGACCAACAGCTTACTGCCAGGGGATGACCCTCTCTGGCAACAGGATTTACCAGTAACAACCTATGGTTTCAAAGTAGAACTTTCTCCTCCTCAGCAGAGTACTTCTGCCCAAATTATCTCCCCCTCTCTTTGTAAGAGTCTTTTTTTTGGGGGGGGGAGGTTGAGGTAGGGTCTCACTCTAACCCAGGCTGGCCTGGAATTCACTCTATTCTCAGGGTGGCCTCGAACTCATGGTGATCCTCCTACCTCTGCCTCCCTAGTGCTGGGATTAAAGGTGTGCGCCACCACGCCCCACTAGTTACATCTTTTAATTAACTAATGAAGTTACTTTCCATAGGACTTATTCATACCATCTTTAGTTCCTTGTATCCCTCTCCCTCCCTCCCTCCCTTTGCCTTATCTCCCCCCAAAACCTTTCTAGCCCTATATTCGGTCCTTCCACTTGCCCATCTACCATATCTTTCCCTAATCCCTCCCTGCTTCTCCTCTCTATGCCTCATTCTGGCTTTCAGACCAAAACTGCTTATGCTTATGACAACTTATAAACAAATCAAACTATTGCAAGTTAGGATCTTCATATGAAGACAGCACTTGTGGTGTGTGTCTTTCTGAGCCTGGGTAATGTAACTTAGTAGAAGGTTTTCTAGGTCCATCCAAATTTTTTCTGTGAAGTTCATTTTTTTCTTACCATTGACTAGAAGTCCATTGTGCACATGCACCACATCTTCATCCACTGATGGGCAGGTAAATTTAAACTACTTGGAGGGCTGGAGAGATGGCTTCGCAGTTAAGGCACTTGCCTGCGAAGACTAAGGGCCCAGGTTCGACTCTCCAGGTCCCACATAAGCCAGACGCACAAGGTGACACACACACGTGGTCGCACATGCACACAAGGTGGTGGACACGTCTGGGGTTCGAGTGTGGTGGCTGGAGGCAAACCAATTCTCTTTCTCTCTCTCTCATAAAAAATTACAAAAAAATAAAACTACTTTGAGATTCCATCTTGCTCAGGTCAGAATGGCTGTCATCAAAAAAATCAAATGATAACCAATTCTAGTGAGGCTATGGGGAAAGAGGAACCCTCATTCACTGCTGGTGGAAGTGTAAACTTGTACAGCCACTATGGAAATCATTATGGTGGTTCCTTTTTTAAAAAAAAAATTGTTCATTTTCATTTATTTATTTGAGAGTGAGAGAGAGGGAGAAAGAGGCAGATAGAGAGAGAGAATGGGCGTGCCAGGGCCTCCAGCCACTACAAACGAACTCCAGATGTGTGGGCCCCCTTGTGCATCTGGCTAACATGGGTCCTGGGGAATCAAGCCTCAAATGGGGTCCTTAGGCTTCACAGGCAAGCGTTTAGCCGCTAAGCCATCTCTCCAGCCCAAATGGTGGTTTCTTAAAACCTAAAAATAAAGCTGGGCATGGTGGGGTATGCTTTTAATCCCAGCATTCGGGAGGCAGAGGTAGGAAGATTGCTGTGAGTATGAGGCCAGCCTGAGACTACATAGTGAATTCCAGGTCAGCTTGGGCTAGAGTGAGACCCTACCTCGAAAAACAAACAAACAAGCAAAAAATCAAAACAAAACCTAAAAATAGATCTAGCATATTACCCAGCTATACGACTCCTGGGCCTATACCCTAAAGACTACAGTTTATAGCCAGGCCTGGTGGCACACACCTTTAATCCCAGCATTCAGGAGGCAGATGTAGGAGGATCGCCATGAGTTCGAGGCCACCCTGAGACTACATTGTGAATTCCAGGTCAGCCTGAGCTACAGTGAGACCCTACCTTGAAAAATCAAAAAAAAAAAAAGGAAGACCACACTTTACTATGGAGAAACTTGCTCGGCCCTGTTTGCTGCTGCTCTATTTACAATAGCTAGGAAATGGAATTAGTTTCTCCTATTTGTGTAAAGCCAAGCACCTAAACACCCCAACAGCCAGGCACTGTGGCTCATGTCGGCAGTCCCAGCAAGTGGGAGGCACAAGCAGGGGGATTCGGAGTTCAGGGTCAGCCTCAGCTGTCTACCATGTTTGAGGCCAACCTGGGCTACATGAAACCCTATATCAACCCTCCTGCTTAAAAGAACCCCAAAAAGCAAAACAGAAAAAAAAATCCAACAAAGAATTCCACCACCCTGCTCCATCCCATGGCAAGTGCAATCTTTCTCTTTTTAAAAAAAAAATTAATTATTTTTATTTTAGAGAAAGGCAGAGAGGGAAAAGAGAGCGAATTGGCACACCGGGGTCTCAGCCACTGAAATTGAACTCCAGATGCTTGTGCCATCTAGTGGGCGCGTGTGATCTTGCACTTGCCTCACCTTTGAGCACCTGGCTTACATGGGATCTAGAGAATCAAACATGGGTCCTTAGGCTTTGCAGGCAAGTGCCTTAACTGCTAAGCCATCTCTTCTGCCCTGAAATCTTTGTTTTTAGATAATTTTATTTGTGTTATGTGTGTTGCAAAACAAAATACACATAAAACATTTCTGTATCTAGGCTTTCCATGGGTCTTGGGTAATTGAGCCTGAGCCAATAGGCTTTGCAAACAAGTGCCTTTAACCACTGAGCAATTTTCCAAGCCCCCCACACTCTTTCTTTCCATCCCCTCCTAGCAAGTTTCAGCTTGTTGTATAATCTTTATCTCCACTTTCTTTTCTTACTTTTTTTCAAGGTAGGGCCTTGCTCTAGCTGATCTGAAATTCACTATGTAGTCTCAGGCTGGCCTTACGCTCACAGGGATCCTTCTACCTCTGCCCACCACGTTCTGGGATTTAAGGTGTGCACTACCACAGCTGGCTTGATCTCTACTTTCTTGCCTGCTTTTCTCTACTCAACCTTGGAGGATTCCATCCCTCCAAGTCTGTAGAGGGGCCTCCATGATCCCAAATCGGATGGTTATTTCTCTGCGGCCATTTCACTAATTGTCTCTGTAGCATTTCTACTCAACTCCTTCTCTTCCCTTTGCGGCACATTTCCCCTTCTCCTTCCTTCACTGCTTTTGGCAAGGGGTGACGCTATTGGAGGAGGTAAGGTCTTATTGCATGTTCCTTCTCCTTTTCTAACATGTAGAGATCCTTCAGCTGTGTCCTCTGTCTTCTCCTCTACCTGGATTCTCTCCACTCACCATATCCTCCACTCTTCATTCGCTGCTTCTCCCTCCAGCCTGCTTTCCATCCAGCAGCCAGAGGAGTTCTTTTAGCCACAGATTGGATCAAATCATTCCTTTGCTGAAAACCCTCCATCTGTTTCTCAACTCAGTAGTGTGTAAATCCCAACACTCTACACACCTACAAAGCATGAGTCATCTCTCCCTACTAACTTCCTTTCTTTAAAAAAAAAACTTTTTAAAAATACTTTTTAACTTTATGTATTTACTTGAGACAGAGAGAGAGAAAGAGATAACGGGCATGCCAGGGCCTCTAGCTGCTGAAAACGAACTCCAGATGCATGTGCCACCTGTGCATCTGGCTTATGTGGGTCCTGGGCAAATCGAACCTATGTCCTTTGCTTTGCAGGCAAGCGCCTTAACCACTAAGCCATCCCTTCAGCCCCTAACTCCCTTTCATTCATCCAAACAGGAAAGGGCCACACCTGCTTTGTGATGGGGCAGCGGCATTCTCAGGGCTTGTGTAACAGGTGCACAACAAATATTAGTGAATCAATAAACCAGTGATTTAGCAAGACAGATTTAACAATTCTCTACTGATAATAACAGCTCTGTGGCTCGGAATCCAACCTGAAAAGTTGGCATCTATAACCACTACTTTTTCTGGTTGGCTGTGAGAATTCCCAGGGACATTGTTTAGTGTTACGAATCTACACAATAGTTCTTTGGTGGCATGTGTTGTCATGTGAGGCCTGGAATGACTTTTGGGGTTCTCCCTCGTGAGTCTTTTAGTGCAGTAACAGACGCAAGTCCTCACATAAACGCTCTGTTTGTGCCTGGTCTGCATTGGCCTGTGATTATCAGCACATGTGAAGGGAAGTTTAGGAAAGGAGAGGTGAATGGGAGGAGATAATTACCCCCAAGTGAAGCAACAGTATTTGGGTAGAAACCAGCACATTTACACAGCCAGTTCTCAGAGAAGCCACACACACAATCCCGGAAGTAATAAGTACCTGTAAATCCACAGGCACATCAACCAAGGCCCCATGCCCTGCTGCTGCAGCCTGCTGGTGATTCCAGCATGCTGAGCGCTAGGAGACATGCTGCATTTTGTTTTCATAAGAGTATGCTTTGCTTTCTGGGTTCTAAAAAATATTTTTAAGGCTATTTTTTGGGCTGGAGAGATGGCTTAGCTATTAAAGCGTTTGCTTGCAAAGCCAAAGAATCCCGGTTCGATTCTCCAGAACCCACATAAGCCAGATGCACAAGGGGGCACATGTATCTGCAGTTTGTTTGCAGTGGCTGGAGGCCCTGGACACCCATTCTCTCTCTCTCTCAAATAAATAAAATAAATATGCTAAAAGAAATTTTTAAAAGAATATTTTTATTTATTGCAAGCAAAGAGAGTGAGAGAGAGAATGGGCACACAAGGGCCTCTGGCCACTGCAAATGAACTCCAGATGCATGTGCCAGGTTGTGCATCTGGCTTTACATGGGTACTGGGGAATTGAACCTGGGTTGTTAGGCTTTTCAGGCAACTGCTGAGCCATCTCTCCGGCCCTGGTTTGTTTTTATATTCTCATTCATGCTTTGGTATGTGCTTGATATAAAGTAAAAATACTGAATAAAGTGTGGTGGTATACACTTTTAATCTCAGTACTCACTTGGGATGCTGAGGCTCACTATGAATTCAAGACCAGACTGGGCTACAGAGTGTTTTAGGTCAGCCTGGGCTAGAGGGAGACCATGCCCTAAAAAACAAAATTGAACAACAGGGCTGGAGGATGGCTTAACACTTGAGGCATTTGTCTGCAAAGCTAGAGGACCCTGGTTCAATTCCCCAGAACCCACACAAGCCAGATGCACAAGGGAGCGCATGTGTCTGGAATTTGTTTTCAGTGGTTGGAGGCCCTGGCACGCCCATTCTCTCTTTCTCTCTGCCTCTTCCTCTCTCTCACTCTCTCTTAAATAAATAAATAAATATTTTTAAAATATCAAAAACCAGACTAATAATTTAGGGAAAAGGTACACTACTTAACAGGCAATCACATCCTGGTGTTTATGGAGCGTTTATAAGGCCTCTTTTCCGTCATCTGCCCCTCCTCCAACCGGAAACATGCAGGACTGTACTTTAAAAGTAGGAATGAAAGTTTAAAAGTCATGTTAGTACATGTAACCAACAATTTCTTAATATCCATATCCCTTAGGATTAAATTTTCTCTTATATATTAAAATAATTTAGTTTGTTCAAATTAAGACCCAAAGTCTATACACATTGCATATGACTAATATACTAATATGTACTTTTTTTTTTTTTTTTTTGGTTTTTCGAGGTAGGGTCTCACTCTAGCCCAGGCTGACCTGGAATTAACTATGTAGTCTCAGGGTGGCCTTGAACTCATGGCGATCCTCCTACCTCTGCCTCCCGAGTGCTGGGATTAAAGGCGTGCACCACCACGCCCGGCTAATATGTACTTTTATTTTTATTTATTTTAAAAATATTTTATGTGGAGAGAGAGAGAGAGAGCGAGAGAGCTCAAGAATGGGCACCTCAGTGCCTCTTGCTGCTGCAGACAAAACTTCAGACATATGTGCCACTTTGTGCATCTGGTTTTAAGTGGGTACTGGGGACTTGAACCCCAGGATGGCAGCTTTGCAAACAAGTGCCTTTAAATGCTGAGTCATCTCCCCAGCCCTTCTTTTATTTTTCTAAACAGCGTTTTGCTATGTAATCTGGTTTGGTCTCCAACTCATCATCTTTTTGCCTCAGTCTAAATGGCAGGATGACAAGTGTGTGTCACCACTCACTGCTCTACTATGTCCTTGAAGCCAATCTCTCTCCTTCTCCTTCTCCCTCTCCCTCCTTCTCTCTCTCTGTTCACTGCATGCCTACAGTATCATTTAACATATTCCGCTTCCCCTGAATTCTCTAGACAGGATGTTCAAAGATCTGTCCTGTGCAGTTTTATTTCTTGGTGGGACTACTTCTGAGATCCTGTACTCCCCTGGGGTGGGGCTGAGCACAGGAAGCCCAGGGGTCTCTTGTGATGTCAGCTGAGTTGGGAGTCATTGCTTAGAGCCATTATTCCATTAAGGATTGGCAAAATAATAATATTTTAGCTGTGGCATCACTTTTTAATTAGTACCTAGATTTGGTTCTATAAAGAGAATGTTCCTTCGTCAACTATTTAGGCTGCCCTGAAGTGCAGTTTGAAAAGGGAAATTACTGCCCGCTGTTTTGAGATTTGTTAGGTTGGAAAGAACCAAGGAAAGGATCAGCAGCTGTGCAGGTCAGGAAGTATTACCAAAGCTCTGGGGAGGGCGGAGGCGTGACCAGTGACTCAGTCCACCTCACCTCTGCATGAACGGGCTGGCCCACTGCTAAGTCCCTGGTCTCTGCCTCGCAATTTCTCCTTCCCTGCATGCTTGCTGCCTTGTTCCGACCTCCTCGTTCGGCTCTGAAGGCTGCAAACCCACTTTAAGCCCTTGAGTTCTTCAGAGACCTGGCGAGTCACAAAGCACCGAGTAGGTTATTAATCCATGACGACTGCTTCGAAGTCCACTTACCGTCATCGAATCATTCTCTCAAGGACTTCTGAGGTGCCTACCGGACTGGGCTGGATGCAGTGACATAGCTTCATCTCTCAATGAGCTTGAGGCAATAATGGACAAGAGGATCACGGGTGGACATGAAGGAACCAGACATAACTCAGTCAATGTGCTTGAAGGGTAATACATATGTCACTACCGAATTGCCTCCCAAGAGGCTCACATTTTGCCCTCTGCCATGGGTGAGAACCCCTACCCACTACTCACTTGCTGGCATCAGTCATCATCATTTCTTTGAATTTATGATTTTATAGGTGAAAAGAAATTATATTTCCAATTATATATCTAATTTATACTTCCAGGTAGTAGCGATTACCTTTTCAAATTGGTCATTCATATTTCTTCTTTGGTTGTTGAATATTCATATCTTTAATTTATAGATATTGAGGTCTCTGTGTACTACTTCATAGTGGTGGGACTAAATGTCACCACCGTGCAAGGATCAAGGACACTTCATTTAAATGTATTCATTTGGGAAGCCGGGCATTGTGGCGCATGTCTTTAATCCTAGCACTCGGGAGGCAGAAGTAAGAGGATCGCCGTGAGTTCAAGGCCACCCTGAGACTACATAGTGAATTCCAGGTCAGCCTGGGCTAGAGGGAGACCCTACCTTCAAACCCCACCACCACCACCAAAAAAAGTATTTATTTGGGACTAGAGAGATGGTTCAGTGGTTAAGTGTGCTTCCTGAGCAAGCATGAGGGTCTGAGGGGACTCAGTGTAAGTCTCCAGATCCCACATAAACAGCTGTGTGTGGCCTTATGTGTCCATAACCCCAGTCCTGCAAAGGGCAGCAGAGACCAGGGAATCATGAGTACCAGTAAGCCCTGTTATCAGTAAGGAGTCGCTGATGTAAGCACAGGCAGCAGAGAAATGCAGCACCCTCACATCTAAAGACTGAATTTTATCTATTTTGAAAATAAATGTTTCTCACTACATAGAAGTAACAAACATGGTAGTTTTTTTTTGCATGTGTGCATATGTGTGGTGATATATATGTATGGATGTATGTATGTGTATGTGTGTGTATATATATATATATATACACACACACACATACACACAGACATATATATAAAATGTGTGGGTACCTATGTGGCTGCAGGTGCATGTGGAGACCAGAGGACAGGCAACCTCAGTTGTCATTCACAGCTATGCCACCCCCATTTCCTTCCTTCTTTCTTTCTTCCTTCCTTCCTTCCTTCCTTCCTTTCTTTCTTTCTCTCTTTGGCTTTTGAGGTAGGGCACTCTAGCTCAGGCTGACCTGGAATTCACTATGTAGTCTCAGGGTAGCCTTGAATTCACAGCCATCCTCCTACCTCAGCCTCCTGAGTGCTGGGATTAAAGGTGTGCACCACCATGCCTGGCCCATCTTTCTTTTGAGACAGGGTCTCTCATTGTCCTGGAGATTAGTTAGTCTAAGACTGACTGGCCAGTGGGCTTAAAGGATTTGCCTAGTTTTGCCTCCCTAGGACTCAAAGAATTACAGGTGTGAGCCACCATGTGGGTACAGGAGATCAAACTCAAGTCCTTGCAAACACTTGCAACTGAGGGATCTCTCCAGTCTGGTAGTCAGTTTTGTATTTTGATTTTATTGGTAGAAGGAATGTTATCATAATTTTCAGAGTATGCGTTCTTCATTGGAGTTTTTTTTTTTTTTTTTTAAGTTTTTATTTATTTATTTGAGAGCGATAGACACAGAGAGAAAGGGGAAGATAGAGGGAGAGAGAGAGAATGGGCGCGCCAGGGCTTCCAGCCTCTGCAAACAAACTCCAGACGCGTGCGCCCCCTTGTGCATCTGGCTAACGTGGGACCTGGGGAACCGAGCCTCGAACCGGGGTCTTTAGGCTTCACAGGCAAGCGCTTAACCGCTAAGCCATCTTTCCAGCCCTGCAATGAGCTTTTTACGACACAAGGGTCAGTAATAGGAAAAGCTCCATCTTACGGGTACAAAAACCGAGGCTTAGAAAGACTAACTCGAGCTGGAGGGATGGCTTAGCGGTGAAGGCGCTTGCCTACAAAGCCAAAGGACACAGGTTCGATTCCCCAGGACCCACGTAAGCCAGATGCACAAGGGGAGGGGACACAAGTGCATCTGGAGTTCCTTCGCAGTGGCTGGAGGCCCTGGCATACAGTTCTCTGTGTCTCTCTCAAATAAATGAAAATAATATTTTTTTTTAAAAAAAGAAAGGCTAAGTAAACCAATTTACACAACAATTACGAGTCAAAGTGGAGGTGCAAACCTGAATTTTTCTGCTTTTAGCCATTGCATTTATTGAAACAACTACAAGCATGTAGGAAGAGCGTGTGGTGGAACCAAGTTAAGATGGGCCACACCCAACGGCCTTACTCAGCTCGAAGAGGCCAGACTGGTCTCTGCCCCAACCCCCTATGGTACTTAGGGTTACTTCTTTAGTTTTAATTTTGTTTATTTATTTTATTTATTTATTTGAGAGCAACAGAGCGAGAAAGAGGCAGAGAGGGAGACACAGAATGGGCGCACCAGGGCCTCCAGCCACTGCAAACGAACTCCAGACGCGTGCGCCCTTCATTGGAGTTTTTTGTATTGCTGCTTGCAAATAATGCATTTCCAAACTTGAAATAAATATGAGTAATGTGTACCAAAAAATATGAATCACAAACTATATTCACAAAATGAGAAGCACAGGCCAACCATGAAAAAGTATTCATCTGGCCAGGAGTGGTGGCACACGCCTTTGATCCCAGCACTCAGGAGGCAGAGGTAGGAGGAAAGCCATGAGTTTGAGGCCACCCTGAGACTACATAGTGAATTCCAGGTCAGCCTGGCCTAGAATAAGACCCTACCTCAAAATTCCCTCCTGCAAAAAAAGAATTCACCTGTACCACTGATTGGAAATATAAATTAAAACAAGCATAAGTTTCTATTTTTTTCATTTCATAGAACAAAGGTACAACAATGTCCTGGGCTGACTAGTGAGAGGAAGTGAGCATACTGAATGAAGGGAATGTGCTTTGGGGAAACTTCCAGGCCCACACATCTTCAAGAGCCAACTCTATGCCTGCAGCCTCAGCACTTGGGAGGTGGAGGCAGGAAGATTGGGAGTTCAAAGCCATCCTACACAAAAGTGTTGGGGGGTGGGTGCTGGAGAGATGGTTTAGTGGTTAAGTGCTTGCCTGTGAAGCCTAAGGAGCCTGGTTAGAGGTTCGATTCCCCAGGACCCACGTTAGCCAGATGTACAAGGGGGCACATGCGTTTGGAGTTCGTTTGCAGTGGCTGGAGGCCCTGGCATACCCATTCTCTCTCTCTCTCTCTGCCTCTTTCTCTGTCACTTTCAAATAAATAAACAAACATAAAAATTTTTTTTTAAAGTGTTGGGGGAGGTTGGGGAGATGGCCCAGTTGATAAAGCACTTGCCATGCAAGCATGAAGACCCAAGTTCTGATCCTTAGCACCCATGTAAAATGCTGGGCACAGCAGTATGTGCCTGTAATCCTAGCCCACACTGGGGAAGCAGAGGCAGGAGGATCCCTGAGACTTGCTGGCTAGCTAATTTAGCCAAATCAGTGAGTCCCAGGTTCAGCGAGAGAACCTGTCTCAAAACAAGGGGAAGGCTAGAGAGATGGCTTAAAAGTTAAGGTGCTTGCCTTTGAAATCTAAGGACCCAGGTTCAATTCCTCAGTACCCATTAAGCCAGATGCACAAGGTGGCACATGTATCTGGAATTCGTTTGCAGTGACTAGCGGGCTTGGTATGACCATCCTCTCTGTCTCTCTATCTGCCTATCTCTCAGCTAAATAAATAAATACATTTTTTAAAAGGTGGAAGAGCATTTGAGGAAGACACTGATATATCAGCCTCTGGATTCTACACATTTAGAAACACACATACACATATGTATGTACACCATACACACATGCAAAAAAAAAAAAGAAAAAGAAAAGAAAAGAAAAGAAAAGAAAAACAGAAAGGAAAGGAAAACCTAGGAAAGATAGTTCCAAAAGTTTCACAAGTCCTACATGTTATTTTTTAAAAGATGTAGCCAAGACCAAAGCCAGGTTAACAAATTCTAGATAAAAATGTATTATGAAGTCGGGTGTGGTGGCGCACGCCTTCAATCCCAGCACTAGGGAGGCAGCAGTAGGAAGATCACCGTGAGTTCAAGGCCACCCTGAGACTATGTAGTGAATTCCATGTCAGCCTGAGCTAGAGTGAGACCCTACCTTGGAAAACAAAACAAACAAAAGTATTAAGACAGAGAAGATTATAACCAAATTCTTGCTACATCAGTAAGTCTATCAAAGGTTAGCTGGTCATCTAGACTTTAAGTAAAACTACTGGTTTCACAGAAGAGATAATGGGACTTGAGACAGGTGACAAGAGGTGGGGGTGAAGGCTTTGGGCACCACCACAGAAGCACCCCATCATTACCCGAAGGCTGGCTCTGGTAGTGTTCTGCTCCCGAGGCTAAATCTGTCCTGTTTGTCCACAATCCTGAGTGCTGAAAGGAGGATTTTCGTGTTTGCATTACTGGGGCCACAGAGAGGCACGCTCGGTACAGTCTGTGAGCGTGTTCCTGCACATGCGTGCTGGCGGTGCATGCTTTAACTTTCCACCTCATTGGAGGTGGGGCCTGGCATTTTCGTTCTCTGATGCATTCACCAGGCGAGCTGGTCCATGAGCTTCTGGAATATTCTCCACTCTCCACCTCCCATCTCACTGCCAGTGTGCTGGGAATACAGCCCATCATGATTTCTGACTTTTTTTTTTTTTTTTTGGTTTTTCTAGGTAGGGTCTCCCTCTAGCCCAGGCTGACCTGAGATTTACTATGTAGTCTCAGGCTGGCCTTGAACTCACAGCAATCCTCCTACCTCTGCTTCGTGAGTGCTGGGATTACAAGCATGCATCACCATGCTTGGCAAGTTCTGGCTTTTACATGGGGTCTGGGGATTCAGACTCAGATACTCAGACTTGAATGGCACTTGCTTAATTCACTGAGCCATCTCCCCAGCCTTCAATCTAGTTTTTTAGATAACTAAACTTCATCCCAGTATGCAACTTTTTTTTTGTTTTTTCGGGGTAGGGTCTCACTCTAGCCCAGGCTGACCTAGAATTCACTATGTAATCTCAGGGTGGCCTCGAACTCACAGCGATTTTCCTACCACTGCCTCCTGAGTGCTGGGATTAACAGCATGCGCCACCACGTCCAGCTTCCAGTATGCAACCATTATGTGACCAGCAGTTCAGTCTTCCATCTAACAAGCTGGTTCTCTTAGCAATCCCTAATCTTCACTGCTTGCTGGCTGGCTGGACACTCAGGCTCACCTGCCTCTGCCTGTCCTTCCATGACTCCCCGCTGCACACGCTATGCAGGGCCACTTCTTCCTCTCAGTGCCTTTGCGTTTATTCCCCCGCCAGCTACAAGTCCCCTGCGTTAACAGCCAAGTCCTCCAAAACCAAAGTCAATCAGAATTCTCCTAGAACCTGGAACATGACTGTTCCATGGTTTTTCCTCTCGAGTCACTCTGTGTCCACCTCTCTTATGGCCACTAACAAGATTGTGCTTGCATTTCATTGGTCTTCTGTGCAACACAAATCTGGAAGATTCATCATTCTCAATCATTTATAAAAATATTATAGGGGCTGGAGAGATGGCTCAGCGGTTAAGGTGCTTGTCTGCAAGGCCAAAGGGCCCAGGTTCGATTCCCTAGGACTCACATAAGTCAGATGCACAAGGGGGCACACGCATCTGGAGTTCGTTTGCAGTGGCTGGAGGCCCTAGTGTGCCCATTCTCTCTCTCTCTCCCTGCCTATTTTTCTACCCCCTCTCAAATAAATTAAATAAAATTTAAAAAATACAAACTAAAACATATTATAGGGCTGGAGAGATGGCTTAGCAGTTAAGTGCTTGCCTGTGAAGCCTAAGGAGCCTGGTTAGAGGCTCGATTCCCCAGCACAAGGGGGCGCATGCGTCTGGAGTTCGTTTGCCATTCTCTCTCTGCCTCTTTCTGTCTTTCAAATATATACATAAATAAATAAATTTTAAAATAAATACATATATATTTTTCTGATGTTTTTGTTTATTTTTATTTATTTGAGAGCAACAGACAGAGAGAAGAAGGCAGAGAGAGAGAGAGAGAACAGGTGTGCCAGGGCCTCTAGCCACTGCAAATGAACTCCAGACGCATGTGCCAACTGTGCATCTGGCTTTATGTGACTACTGGGAAATTGAACCAGGGACCTTAGGCTTCACAGGCAAGGACCTTAACCATTAAGCCATCTCTCCAGCCTGTTTTTTTTTTTAATTTGCAAGAAAGGATAGGAGAGAGAGAGAGAGAGAGAGAATGGGCACACCAGGGTATCTAACACCTGTAAATAAAATCCAGATGGATGCATGACTTTGTGCATCTGGTTTTATCTGGGTACTAGGGAATTGAACCCTGGTCATCAGGCTTTGCAGACAAGCTTAATAGCTGATCCATTTCTCCCCATCATCTTTTTTTTTTTTTCTAATAGGCTAGCACAAATCTTTGGATTGCCAGGTCTATACATATTTGTTATTAAAGAAATGAGTGCTGGGAATGCACTCCTGCAGCCCTGAGTTCCATCCTCAACACCGCATAAGCCAGGTAGGGTGATGCACACTTGTAATACTAGCACTTGGGAAGTAGAGGAAGAAAGACCAGAAATTCAAGGTCATCTTTGGCTACACAGCCAGTTTGAGGATAGCCTAGGACACGTAACAACTTGTCTCAAATAGATAAATAAAATAAAATAAAATTTAAAAATAAAGGTATAAATGAATGAATTGAATATATGTATATCAAAAGGCTTTTAAATAATCAGATGTACTTTCTATTTCAATGCCAATAACAATATAGTCATAATTTTGCTGGGTATGGTGGTGCACACCTTTAGTCCCAGCACTGAGGAGGGGAAGGTAGGAAGATTGGCTGTGAGTCTGAGGACAGCCTGGGACTAGAGTGTGTTCCAGGTCAGCCTGAGCTACAGTAAGACCCTGACTTTAAAAAAAAAAAAAAAAAGGATGGGCTGGAGAGATGGCTTAGCGGTTAAGCGCTTGCCTGTGAAGCCTATGGACCCTGGTTCGAGGCTCGGTTCCCCAGGTCCCACGTTAGCCAGATGCACAAGGGGGCGCACGCGTCTGGAGTTCGTTTGCAGAGGCTGGAAGCCCTGGCACGCCCACTCTCTCTCTCTCCCTCTATCTGTCTTTCTCTCTGTGTCTGTTGCTCTCAAATAAATAAATAAAAAATGAACAAAAAATTAAAAAAAAAAAGGAAAGCCAGGCATGGTAGTACACACTTTTAATTCCAGCACTCGGGAGGCAGAGATAGGAGGATCACCTTGAGTTTGAAGCCACCCTGAGACTACATAGTGAATTCCAGGTCAGCTTAAACCAGAGTGAGACCCTACCCTGAAACACCAAAGGAAGGAAAAGAAAAAAGGAGAGTGTGGTGAGGTTAATGGTAATATATTTTGCTCTTTTTTTAAGTTTTTTTTTTTTTTAACCTGCCTAGAACTCTGACCATTGTTTTGTGGTCCCATTTTAAGACCTAGATCTTTTGGAGAAAGCAAGATTTTTTTTATAACTACTAATTATTGCCATAACATATATTCTGTATCAGATAAAACTTTTTATTGTTCCTTGTATATAATAAAATGTATATGCACATATTTTTTGTTGTTAAATTTTTAGCCTTTAGAAGGGCCCCGGCATTTTCAATGTGACAGCTGTATTTGAGATGCTTCAACATGAACAAGAATACCTAGAAGGAATATATGCAAAGAATAAATGTGTACACATAAAATAAATAAATAAATAAAGTTCTTTTATTTCTTAAATATTTTATTTATTTATTCATTTGTAATGGGGGGAGAAACGGATATACAGAGAGAGAATGGAGAGAAAGAATGGATGCTCCTGGGCATCCAGCCATTGCAAACAAACTCCAGATGCACATGCCATTTTGTGCATGTGGCTTATGTGGGTCCTGGGGAACCAAACCTGAGTCCTGTACTTTAACTGCCACATCATCTCTCCAGCCCTATTTTGCTTTTTTTTTTTTGTTTATAAAATTTTATTCACCTACGTCCTAAAGATGTTCTCTCCCCTAACACAAAGGCGAACTTAAGAAATAAATGACAGAGTGTTTCTTCAGTATATTAAGGTCTAAAGCACTACTATAGATGACGACATAGGAGCCATGAAGGTAGAGCCAGCTATAGTGGCACATACCTTTAATCCCAGCACTCTAGGCTGCACAGTGAGTTCCAGCACAGCCTGAGCTAGAGTGACACCCTGCCTTGAAAACAAAAAAGTCAGGGAAGTAAATAAGAAACAAATCAAACTAGTAAATTTGTATATTTTCAGTTTCTATATGCTATATCATCCACTTGTGATTTTCTAGTCAAAGCATTTTAATTCACTGTTAAAAACTAAAAAAATAAAATTGTCAGGAGTTTTCTGAGATTCTTTTTTTTTTTTGGTTTTTTGAGGTAGGGTCTCACTCTAGCCCAGGCTGACCTGGAATTCACTATGTAGTCTCAGGGTAGCCTTGAACTCACAGCGATCCTCCTACCTCTGCCTTCCGAGTGCTGGAATTAAAGGCGTGCGCCACCACTCCCGGCTTAGTTTTCTGAGATTCTTTAACAATATACTTTTGAACACTTAACAAAACTATGTGGACAAGAAACTTAAAGCATTTAAAAAGCTATTTTAACAAAAAAATAAATCTTAGTGCTCTATAAAGTAATTAAGTCAAAGCAGTTTATTTCAAATCCAAGGACCTGATTCCAGAAATGGGGGGAAGTGGAATTCCTAGGGCCGGGAATTTTGAGAGGACATGGTTCTCATGACTAAATCCAGTGTGTCTTGAATCTTCATGTTATTTCTCTCTATTATGGAAGAGTTTCTGCCAGTTTGTTTCACTTCTTCTGGTTCAAGGGGGAGAAGGGTATGAGGTTTGAACAAGCTTCGAGGTTCCCCTAAGATGCCAACTCTGTGAAAAGAATTATTGTTCATTCAGTAAGTGGTAAGGCCAAGGACTGAGGTTCGAAGTTGTTATGGTGGCTATGGTTGCCAGTGTGTGAGTACTAAATCTAAGAAACACACACACACACACACACACATTCTCTCTCTCTCTCTCTCTCTCTCTCTCTCTCTCTCTCTCTCTCTCTCTCTCTCTAAAAGCCTGTATCTGTTATCTTGCCACCACCACGGTCTTACACATGGGTCCAAAACCCAGCGCATAGCAAAGTTCTGTCCTGGCTCCTCCCACATTTCCCCCAAATGAGTCTCTGGCTTAAAGACCCTGTTGCTCACTCCTCCGGCCTAGAACTATCTGGAGCCTAGCATAAACTTCCAGCAATGTTTCTTTTCTAGTCCACATAAGCAGAGATGCTCTGGACAGGAAAGAGACAAAGAAGCACTATGGGTAGCGGGGGGAACACGTGAGTGTCTTCCTCTTTCTCGTGAAGGAGTCTTGAGTCCCTGCCTCTCTCAGGCCAACCTAAGAGGCAACACGTGGGGTACCCCTGCCTCCCTCCTTGGGCCACTTACACTGGCATGAATACGGACTCCAGGTTGGCCAACTGCTTGTGCGTGTCGGCCGGGATTCTGATGCCCGCCCCGTACTTCTTTTCAACGAGATGCTGAGCTTTTTCTCTGAGAGAAGGCAGCAGTGTAGATAAGACTGGAGAGCGCATGTCGATGGCTTTTTTAATGGCTGGGCGTTTTGCCATCATTCTCCTAGGGGAGAAGAAGGTGACAGGTCGTGTCATTATGTTCGTGACAAATTTCCCTGAGCTCCGGAACGTCAAAAGGTCATGCCTGCGCCAGACGTGGAGGTGCATGTCTGCAATCCCAGCCATTTTGGAGGCTGGAGGAGAAGGACTGCAAGTTTGAGGCCAGCCTGGTTATGTGGTGAAACTCCTATCACCAATAAATAAAGAAAAAGAAAAAGAAAATAAGGAGAAAGAAAGGCCGCACCTGAACTGTACCAAAGTCATGTGCTTCCTCTCCCCTCCTGACTCCTCGTCCTCACGCTTCCGGCGAGGGATGTTGAACATGTTGGTGCGGAAGAGCCTTCCTATTTCTTCCTCAATCTCTGTCAACTGCTGACGCCGGAAGACAATCCAAGCTATGTATGTGCAGAAAGTATAAAAGGACTACAACAAGAACAGAGGAGAGGAAAATGTTAATAAAAAATTTTAAAAATAAAATAAAAAAAGAACAGAGGAGAATCAAGATCCCTACAAGTGATTTCCACCTCTAATGTCTTGGTCATCCTGCTAAGTAGAAACAAACCCAGATGACCCAACTTCTCCGTATCCACAGGG
Organism: Jaculus jaculus; assembly: GCF_020740685.1. Taxonomy (NCBI): domain Eukaryota; kingdom Metazoa; phylum Chordata; class Mammalia; order Rodentia; family Dipodidae; genus Jaculus; species Jaculus jaculus. The sequence continues at coordinate 119,295,826 of NC_059108.1, read as the reverse complement.
AAACTCTGCAAAATTATATGTGCACTCATGCTCCCAGGGAGAAATTAGACTCAAATCCCAAAGTGGGACAGATGGTGTGTTAGCACCCTTATTAGAAAGGAGATCCTGAGCCAGGCGCGGTGGTGCACGCCTTTAATGAGGCAGAAGTAGGAGGATCGCCATGAGCTCGAGGCCACCCTGAGACTACGTAGTGAATTCCAGGTCAGCCTGGGCTAGAGTGAAACCCTACCTCGGGGAAAAAAAAAAAAAAAAAGGAAAGAAAAGAAAGGAGATTCACTAAAATAAGTGCCTATCAAATGGTTGTGGGTTTCTACTATATTTTGTGTTTGTTAAAATATATTTTAATTTATTTATTTGCAAGCAGATAAGAGTCAGAGAGAAGAGAGACAGAGAGAATGGGCGCACGAGGGCCTCCAACCATAGCAAATGAACTCCAGATGCATGTGCCACTTTGTGCAGCTGCTTTTTTGTGAGTGCCAGAAAATTGAACACAGGTTCTTAAGCCTTGCAGCAAGTGCCTTAACCGCTGAGCCATCTCTCCAGCCACGGTTTTATGTCAAAGAAAAGCCCCAACCATGTGACTTACCTCAAAGAATTTCCAGTCTTTTTGTGTGTCCGATATTTTCTCCCTGCAACATAACAAATCCCAACTGTATTCTGCGAGGAAGTTCACCTTCACAAACAGCAGGACCAGGACCTATGGCCCTGTTTCAGTTTGGATCTGCAAGGTCCCCAAAGGCATTAGGTAAAGGCTTAACTGCCAGCTGAGGGCACTACTGGGAGGTGGTGGAAACCTTGATAAGTGGTGGGCTCTAATTGACCGATAGGTCATTAGGAATGTGCCCTGGAAGAGAACCTCATCCCTTTCTCTCTCTGCTTCTTGGCTGTTGTGAAGGAGGCAGGCTCGGCTCTGCCCAAGCCACCACGCTGCTCTGCCTCACCACAGGCCCAGGACCGTGCTAAGCTCTCTGCGCTGCTTTTCACATTTTCTCCTTAGGATAGCCCTATGAAGTGGTCAGCACTGTCATTTCCACTTTGCATTTGAAGAAACTGAAGTTGGAATTGAAGTCTAAAGAGATATATGTAATTAGAGACACATCTATTAAAACTGAAACTTGAACAGCCGGGCGTGGTGACACACGCCTTTAATCCCAGCACTCGGGAGGCAGAGGTAGGAGGATCGCTGTGAGCTCGAGGCCACCCTGAGACTACATAGTGAATTCCAGGTCAGCCTGGGCTAGAGTGAGACCCTACCTTGGAAAACCAAAAAAAAAAAAAAAGAAGAAGAAAACTGAGGCCTGCTTATAAGGTGTACCTTCTACCTTCGGAAGCAGAATGCAAGACAAGCAAGCTTGTTTTCCAAATCACTGGAGAAGAAAATATTGACTAATGACTGGGCATGCTACCACATGTCTGTAATCCCAGCATTCAGGAAGCCTAGATGAGAGGATCATGAGTTCAAGGTCAGCCTGAGCGACACAGACAATTCAAAGCCAGCTTGGGCTGCATAGCAAGACATTATCTCAAAGCAACAAAATGTGAACACCCTGCCCGAAACCTTTTGGGACAAGCTTCAGCATTTCTTTGGTGCCACTTGAGGCCTCCGCTGAAACAATTTTTGCCCTTCTGAGTCCTCCATGCTGTTGAAACCAGAGACCACGCAGACCCTCCACACTGAAGCAGAAAAATCAAACAGCTTCTGAGGACCGGCAAGTCAGGGTGTATTCCAGCAAGAGCTTACAGCAGAGATTACCTGCGGACAGCCCACGCAGGCCCCGAGCAATCTGACGTAGAAATCAAACACAGGATGTCGGGAGCTGCTTCTTGTCACTCTGGCTGACTTAGCCATGCGAATGAAACTGAGGAGTCCAAGAAATGGGGGGGCTCACGGCTTAAATCTCTGTAGATTTGTCTCTTTCCTGTGTATGCGGTGTAAGGTCAGAGGTGGATGGCTTTCTCACTCACACTCCATCTATTTCCCGGGGCAGGCTCTCTCACTTGAAGCCAGGGCTCATGGATTTATCTAGTCTAGCCAGCCAGCCTGTCCCAGGGATTCTGTCTCCATGTCCTGGGTTCTGGGGTTTCCAAGCTGGACGCACAGCCACCTTCCATTTCTGTGGGTGCTGGGGATACGAACTCAGGTCCTCACACTTGCCTGGCCAGTGCTTACTTAACCTGCTGAGCATCTCCACAGTCCCAGATGCTAAACTGTACTTCATTTATTTTGTTTTATTTTATTTTTCGAGTAAGGGCCTCACTCTAGTCCAGGCTGAGACCGTAGCCCCAGACTAGCCTTGGACTCACAGTGAACTCCTACCTCATCTTCCTGAGTACTGGGACTAAAGGTGCATGCCACCGTACCTGGCTTTGCCAACTTCTCAATCCCTGATTTTAAATGTCTCTTTACTGATGCCCAGCGTTTATTGATTGATTGCTTGTGTGTGTGAGTGGAATGGCACATGTGTTTGCATATGTAAGTGGAGGCCAGAGGTTGATGTTGTCTTTCTCACTCCTTTTCCACATTATTTATTGAGGTAAGACTCCTTCGCTGAACACAGGGCTCACTGATTTGGCCAGTCTAGCTGGGCAGCTTGTCCCAGGATCTGCCTCTCTCTACTTCTCACAGAACTACAGGTGCACACCATCACATCCAGTTTTTTAAAAAATACTTCTATTGATTTGAGAGAGACAGATAGACAAAGAAAGTGAGTATGGACACGCCAGCGCTGCTGCAAACAAACTCCAGATGCCTATGCCACCTCGTGCATCTGGCTTACTAGGGTCCTAGGGAATTAAACCTGAGCCCTTTGGCATTGTTGGCAAGTGCCTTGACTGCTAAGCCATCTCTCCAGCCCCCTAAATATGCATGCTTTTTGACTCAGGAATTCTACTTCAAGAAATTTACCTTCAGGGCAAACTAGAAACTTGTCTCAAATAAGCAAGACTGCCACATAGTGTCTCCACAGTGACCGGAGCAGGCTCTGGCTGTCAAGTCCTCACTTCCCGGGCTTGCTCCCTCCCTGGGCAGACCCTGGCTCTCCTGCCATCGGTCCTATGCTGTCGACATTCTATGACGCTGGTCAGCCACCTCTGTTTCCTAACTGATGGCACCTTTGCTAGACAGACTGCACACTCCTTGAAGGCGGTTACCTCTGAACAGTTTTTACTCTTATTTACTTAAAAAATATTTATTTATTCATTTGTGTGTGTGAGAGAGAGAGAGAGAGAGAAAGGGAGAGGGAGAGAGAGAAGAGAGTGTGTAATGGGTGCACCAGGGCTTCTTCTCAAGTATTTGGTCACAGCAACAAGAAAGGGACATAACACAGGAAGTGACGCTCTAACGACATCTGAAGCGCATGCTTACTTTCCACAGCACATGTGGTGCTTATCCGGCATGCCCTCGCCCAGCACCAGGACACAGTACTTCTGCGCCAAGTACTCCTGGGCAGCTTCAAGCTTATTTATAACCTGCTCCATCTCCTTTTTCTCTACCAGGCCTCTGTGGGGGGAAAAGATGAGATGAGTAAATTCTGGCAATATGACTATATTAATTAGCAACAAGTCAGAATTACACTAGGTTGAAAGAAATACTAGCAAGTCAACAAATTTCACTTGCCAATTAGTTTTTGTTGTTGTTGTTTGGTTGGTTGGTTTGTCGTGGTAGGGTCTTGCTCTAGCCCAGACTGACCTGGAATTCACTATGTAGTCCCTAGGATGGCCTCGAACTCACAGCGATCCTCCTGCCTCTGCCTCCCGAGAGCTGGAATTAAAGGCATGCACCACCACACCCAATGCCGGTTACTTTTACTTAAGCTAACCCAGGCCTAGGAAAGTCCCCAAAGACCCTTAATGATCATTAATCACTGGAGACAGCACCTGAAAGCTCTGGTGGGTTTTCACTCATCTATAGAGTTCTTACACTTTAAGCATCCTCACTTTTATTGTATTTATTGTTTAGTGGGTGTGTGGGTGTGCATGTGCATGTGTACAGGCACATGTATGGAGGTCCAAGGACAACTTCTGGATTAGTCCTCACCTTCCATTTCATTTCGAGGTAGGGTCTCTTATTTGCCATTCCAGGAAATTCTCCTGCCTCTGCCTCCCTTCTCTCTTCAGGGGCACACTGGGATTACCAAAGCCTTCCCACTTCTGGGTGGGATCTGGGCATCTGAGCTCAGGTACTCAGAGGTGCATGGCAAGCACTTTACCACTGAGCCATCTCCCCAGTCCTGCAGCCTCAATTTTCCATGCAGCTAGTCCTGATTCCTATCGAAGATGGGGTGCTTTGAATGTGGGATGTAGCCTTGGTAGTTTGAATAGGTGGCCTCCAGTATATTCCGTGTTTTATTCCAGTTTGTAATTTAGATCTGCAGCCAACTAGCTGGAGGAGGTGGACCTTAGGGTCCAGCCCTCAGGTGTGGTGGTGGATCTGAAATTCCAATCTAAAGATATGCAACTTCCCAGAGCTCCTCCTGGACTTCCTGAAGTGTGCTGTGCTGTGTGGCTTTTGGCCTGTGGCTTCTCTCTCTCTGCTTGGACCTGTGAAAGGCCAGCTTCTTCTGCCATTATGGAACTTCCCCTGGATCTGTAAACTTCCATATATATATCCCTTCCTTCATAACTGTGCCTGGTTTAGAAGTTCATCTGAGAGAACCTGAAGCTGCCTGGTATGGTAGCTTCCAGTATTTGTGGTTAAGCCTCCTACTTAATCGTGGCTGGTGGAGCCTTGCTGGAGGAAGTACGTCACTGGGGGCGGGCTTTGCGGCTCACTAGGGCAGCACTACTGGGTGTTCAGAGCTTGCGCACACAGCCAGCCTTCCTGTTTCACTTGGAGACATGATACCCACTCTGGCTGTCTGTCCTCCTGCTGGTGTATGAAGATGTGAGCTGGTTGCCATGTTTTCTCCACCATGATGAAGCTTCTCAACAGAAAACCTGAGATGAACCCTTTCCTTCCATTAGCTGCTTCTGTCTGGGGGGGGGGGGCTGTGCCCCAGCAACAAGAAGGTAACTGCTACTGTACACTCAGGTAACAAGTTACCTGTGCTGATTGCTAAGGCAGCTCACATTTCTGCTGTTTCAGAAAGCTGCCAGGGCTTCCTCCAGGCCCGCGAGGAACTACTGAGTTTGAGGGCTCCGTGCATGCGGGCCTGCTCTTAGTTGTGACCTCAGCACTGTTTGGTGAGCAGGCATTTGCTGGCAACTACTGGCATCAGTGATAAAAATAAATAAATAAACAAACATTGCTTCCCTGTGAAAATATGGCCCCAGCTCTAGTTGAATTACAAATGAAATTTTCTAAAAGACAATCTGTTGTTAAGTCACAGCAGGTCTGAAACCCAACTTGAAAATTTTTTTTAGGGCTGGAGAGATAGCTTAACGGTTAAGCGCTTGCCTGTGAAGCCTAAGGACCCCGGTTCAATGCTTGATTCCCCAGGACCCACGTTAGCCAGATGCACAAAGGGGCTCATGTGTCTGGAGTTCGTTTGCAGTAGCTGGAGGCCCTGGCATGCCCATTCTCTCTCTCTCTCTCTCTCTCTCTCTCTGTCTCTTTCTGTTGCTCTCAAATAAATAAATAAATAAATTTTTTAAAAAAGTTTTTTAAAAATTTAATTTATTTATTTGAGAGAGAGAGAGAGAAAAGAGATAGACAGAGAGAGAGAGAAAGAGAATGGGCATGTCAGTGCCTCCAGCCACTGCAAACGAATTCCAGATACATGTACCCCCTTGTGCATCTGGCTTACATGGGTCCTGGGGAATTGAACCAGGGTCCTTTGGCTTTATAGGCAAACGCCTTAATGGCTAAGCCATCTCTCCAGTCCCCAACTTTAAAAGTTTTTGAAGTACAAAATAGTAGGAACTAATGTTGACAACACATTCCTATATGCTGCTATTGAAAACAGAAGTATCACCAGAAATCAAATAAAATGCACTCTAAACAAAGGCAAATCTCTGCTCCTTATGGGGTTAATCCCTAGGCTGACTATATAAAGGCAGGCCATGAGAGGAGAGGGATGGGGCTACAGAGAGTGTGGATGTCTCAAAGCACATGTCATCACCAGTGAAGGCTTGTGAGTCACCAGAATAAAATGAATTTCTGGAATGAAGAAAGCAGGCTTCAAGTTTCAGTGCCCAGTGTCCCATTACCCAAGCTCACTCTCACATGCGCCCACGGCCCTGCCTCCTTCAGTACCCTTCCCTCACACTTTGCCAGAGGGGCCACTGGCTAACCATCTTCCTCATGCTACCAAAACCAAAACAAACCAAATGACCTCCAGGAGATGCTTTGAAACACTATGGCTAAGAGTCCTCAGGTTTTTGTAAATTATGAATTATGGAAAACATTCCTGGGGTAGTGCTAAAAGTACAGGTTTCCAATGCAGAGCCCATGGAAGTGAATACAGCCACTCCAAGTGGTCGTGAGGCAGATGGTCCTTGGACCACGTTTGGAAATACACACAAAGCACCTAAGCTCTGAGATGCCACAAAGGAAAAAGCCCTGGGGAGTAGGTGGGGTGTAAAGGGAAGGGATACAGAATTCCAGGCAGAGCTGTCCTGTCTGCATCAAAATTCCATGTCTGAAAAACGACCCCTCACACTGTATTAGTGTTCTCACTTCATTGTGTAACACTGCCTTAGACATTCTGTAGTTTTTTTAAAAAAATTTTTGTTCTTTATGTATTTGAGAATGACAGTCACAGAGAAAGAGGCAGACAGAAAGAGAGAATGGGCACACCAGGGTCTCTAGCCACTGCAAACAAACTCCAGAAGCATGCGCCCCCCTGTGCATCTGGCTAACGTGGGTCTTGGGGAATCGAGCCTCAATCTGGGGTCCTTAGGCTTCACAGGCAAGCGCTTAACCGCATAAGCCATCTCTCCAGCCCCATTCTGTAGTTTTTAAAAATATTTTTAAATTTATTTGAGAGAGAGAACGAGGCAGATGTGCGTGTGTGTGTGTGTGTGTGTGTGTGTGTGTGTAGTGAGAGAGATAGAGAATGGGCATGCCAGTGCCTCTAGCCTCTACAAACAAACTCCAGCTGCGTGGGCCACTTTGTGCATCTGGCTTACGTGGTTACTGAGGATCGAACTTGGGTCCTTATGCTTTGCAGGCCTGTGCCTTAACCATTAAGCCATCTCTTCAGCCCTGCTTTTTTTTAAAATATAAGGTCTCATGTAGCCCAGGCTGGCCTCAAACACAGCTGTGTAGCTGAGAATGACCTTGAACTTCTGATCTTCCTGCCTCTACCTTCCAAGTGCTAAGATTATATGTCTGTACCACCACATCCAGATTATATGCTGCTAGGGACAATCAGGGCTCTGAACATGCCCAGCCCTTACCCACTAACCCAGTGTGAGGTTCACATGAATGCTTTCACAATGCACATGAGGGGATAGGGCATAGTCAGGAGTATTCATGGGGGTAGCCTTGGGTTTGATTCCTAGCACTAACCCACTCTCTCTAAATTGTAACATTGACAAAACGCTATTGAAAGTGATATATTACATATTGTTGGTAACATAAAATTGAAAGGATCCTCTGAAAAGAACATTTGAAAAGAATTTAAAGAGGACAGAAATGATTATCAATTTTTGGCCTAATAATGTCTCTCTTGGAAATATACTCCTTTTATAATTATTTAAAATCAGACAGGAAATTTTGTATCTGCAGAGACTCAGTACTGATCCCAGCACAATGCCTATAATCTCAGAATTTAGAAGGTAGAGGCAGTAGGATTAGCAGTTTAATGACAACCTCAGCTACCTAGTGACTTCAAGGCCAGACTGTCTCTATGTCTCTAAATATGTCTCTAAGAAACTTAAAACTGAGCTGGAGAGATGGCTTAGCGGTTAAGCGCTTGCCTGTGAAGCCTAAGGACCCCGGTTCGAGGCTCGGTTCCCCAGGCCCCATGTTAGCCAGATGCACAAGAGAGCGTACACATCTGGAGTTTGACTGCAGTGGCTGGAGGCCCTGACTCACCCATTCTCTCTCTGCCACTTTCTCTCTCTGTCTGCCTGTCACTCTCAAATAAATAAATAAAAATGTAAATATAACAGAATAAAAACCTTAAAACTGACTACCAGACAACTGGAAATGAAAGGTTATCATGTATTTTCAGAATCAATAATTTAAAAAATATTTTTTCTGTTTTTTGAGGTATATTCTTACCTTAGCCCAGACTGCTCTGGAGTGTACTATGTAGTCTCAGGCTAGCCTTGAACTCACAGTGATCCTCCTACTTCTGCCTCCCAAGTGCTGTGATTAAAGGTGGGCACCATCACAGCTGACTTTAAAAATATTTTTATTTGCAAGGAGCAGGAGAGAGAGAAAATGGGAAAACCAGGGCCTCTTGCTACTGCAAATGAACTCCAGACCACTTTGTGCATCTGACTTTATGTAGGTACTGGGGTATTGAACCCAGGCTTTGCAAGTAAATGCCTTAACTGCTGAGCCATCTCTGCAGCCCTAGAATAAATAGTCTTGAAGCTTCAACTGTTTGTTAAAAATATTTTTTACTTACTTATTTGATAGAGAGAAGGAAAGGGAAAGAGGCACATACAGAGATATAGAGAATGGGCACACCAGGGCCTCTAGCCACTGCATATGAACTCCAGATGCATGCACTAACTTGTGCATCTGGCTTTATGTGGGTACTGGGGAATTGACCCTGGGTCCTTAGGCTTTTCAGGCAAATGTCTTAACTGCTGAGCCATCTCTCCAGCCTGATTGGTTTGTTTTTGTCATTCTATACAATTTCTTCTACAAAATCATAGTACCATATTCTAGTAAGTTTTAGTGCATTTTAAAAATAACTAAGCAAGGTGTGGTGGTTCATGCCTTTAATCCTAGTACTTGGGAAGCTGAAGTAGGAGGATCGCTATGAGTTTGAGGCTAGCCTGAACTACAGAGTGAGTTCCAGGTCAACCGGGGCTAGAGTGAGACCCTGCCTCATAAAACAAAACAAAAATAAATAAAAAGTAGTAATAATTAGCCAGGTATGGCAGCTTGTGCCTTTAACCCCAGAACATGGGAGGCTGAGGTAGGAGTTTCACTGTGAGTTCTGGGCTAGCCTGGGCTACAGAGTAAGTTCTAGATCAACTTGGGCTACAGTGAAACCCTGCCTCAAAAACAAGAAGAAAAGCCGGGTGTGGTGGCACATGCCTTTAATCCCAGCACTCGGGAGGCAGATGTAGGAGGACTGCCGTGAGTTCGAGGCCACCCTGAGACTCCATAGTTAATTCCAGGTCAGCCTGGGCTAGAGTGAGACCCTACCTCGAAAAACAAAACAAAACAAAACAAAACAAAAGCAAGGCGAAAGAAAGAAAGAGGATGAGGAGAAGGAAAAGGAAGGAAGGAAAGAGGGGAGGGAGGGAGGACGGAGATTAAGAAAGGTTTCTGCTCTATTACCTATAAATGAATGTATATAAAACAAATCTCGGGCAAGAGAGATGGCTTAGCAGTTAAGGCACTTGCTTGTGAAGCCTGAGAACCCAGATTCAATTCTGCAGAACCCATGTAAGCCAGATGCACAAGGTGGTGCATGTGTCTGGAGTTTATTTGCAGTGGGTAGAGGCCCTGGCGTGCCCATTCTTCCTCTCTCTCTCTCTCTTTCTCTAATAAATAAATAAATATAAATAAAAATATTAAAAAAAAATATCTCTGCTAGATTACTGAGAAGCCTCAGAATTAGAAGAGATCATATAAAATAAAACAAGCCAAAATGCCATCAGAATCTACTGAGTTGGGTCCGGGAATGGTAGGACTCCTCCAGCCTTCTGAGCCGTGGCTGGCGTCAGCTCCTGCCTCAACCAGAGAAGCTCCCGTGCTCTGGGTGTGCTGCTGAGAAATGCCACTCTGAAATAACAAGCATGCTGCTTACCATGCTGGCGTCACAGGAGCAGCAGTGCGCACTGACCGACTGGGTTCTTTACATAACCGTTATGTTTCCCAGATTGTTTAGCCGTCCATTTCCCAAACTGCTTGAACGTACACAAGAGCTTAATGGTTTAAAGCATTCTGCAGCTACAAGCTAATGGCGCTACCCGGCATTCCTAACAGCTCAATCACTGGGTTGTTTCCACATGTACTGGGGAGGGCAGACTGGACACTTGGAAAGTTCCAGGGCTTGTGAAAGGTCACCAAGCCTGAGAGGCATTGTTCTGCTCTGGACTCTGAGTTCCCAATTCTTGCCCAGGGTGCACAGCTCTGAGCCACTTCTGCCTAAAGCAATTAAATTTTTAACAAGTAGCCTAAGAAACCTTAGAGTTTTTCTTGTGATGTGGAATGTTATTTTGGCCAAATTCTTAGCTTTTTAAAAATTAGCTGCTTACAAACCCTTCATCAAAACCTCTGTAAGCATAGAAAAAGCATGTAAGGCTGAAGTAATGGTTTAGTGGTTAAAGGTACTTGCCTGCAAAGCCTAAGGACCCAGGTTTGATTTTCTAGGACCCACGTAAACCTAGATGCACAAGGTAGCTCATGCATCTGGAGTTCATTTGCGGTGGCTAGAGGCCCTGATGTACCCATTCTGTCTCCCTTTCTCTCTCTATCTCTCTCAAATAAACAAATAAAATATTTTTAAAAATTTGAGGTAGGATTTCACTCTAGCTCAAGCTGACCTGGAATTCACTATGTAGTCTCAGGGTGGTCTTGAACTCACGGTGATCCTCCTACCTCTGCCTTCCGAGTACTGGTACTAAAGGTGTGCGCCACCAAAAACCCACTTGTACCTGCCTGGTTCTGCACTGAAGTCACTAGCTACATGTCAGTTCTGTGCCTTCCAGAGTTCATCTGAATTGAGATATGTTATGAGATATCAGACTTCAAAGGCTTATTTCAAAAACACGTAAAATCCCAGGCTCAGGGTCCATTGTGGAAGAGGTGGTGGAAAGAATGTAATTGCCAAAGGAAGAGTACCACTCCTTACATACAACTGTTCAGACAGAAATTGGCCTTGATATCCAAGACCTCGCAGTGCCTAGCAATACCTACACAAGACCCTCATAATAGGAGAAAAAGATGATGACATCAAATTAAAAGAGAGACTAATGGAGAGAGGGAGGGGATATGACAGAGAGCAGAGTTATGAAGGAGAAAGTGGGGAAGGGGAGGGGAGGAAAATATCATGGTTTGTTGTCTGTAAGTATAGAAGTTGTCAATAAAAAATTATATATATATATATTTAAAAAAGTAAAATGTCCCATTAACAACTTCCTAGTATTGACTGCATATTGTGCAATGATATTTTTGAGTCATTAAGTTAAAATAACTACTAAAATTAATTCCACCTGTATTTTTTTACTTTTTTTTTTTTTTTTTTTTGGTTTTCAAGGTAGGGTCTTGATCTAGTCCAGGCTGACATGGAATTCATTATGTAGTCTTAGGGTGGCCTCAAACTCCCAAGTGCTGGGCTTCTTTTTATACTTTTAAAAAATGGTTACTAGCCGGACATGGTAGCGCACGCCTTTAATCCCAGCACTCGGGAGGCAGAGGTAGGAGAATCACTGTGAGTTCGAGGCCAGCCTGAGACTACATAGTGAACTCCAGGTCAGCCTGGGCTATAGTGAAACCCTATGTTTAAAAAAAAATGGTGGGCCGGGTATGGTGGTATATACCTTTAATCACAGCACTTGGGAGGCAGAGGTAGGAGAATCACCAAGAGTTCAAGGCCACCCTGAGACTACATAGTAAATTTCAGGTCAGCCTGGGCTATAATGAGACCCTACCTCAAAAAACTGAAAAAAAAAAAAAAAAAAAAAGGTGGGCTGGAGAGATGGCTTAGCAGTTAAGGCATTTGCCTGCAAACCCAAGGACATTGGTTCAATTCCCCAGGATCCACGTAAGTCAGATGCACAAGGTAGTATGTGCATCTGGAGTTCGTTTGCAATGGTTGGAGGCCCTGGCATGCCCATTCTCTCTCTGTGTGTCTGCCTCTCTCACATAAATAAATAAGAAATTTTAAAAAAAGGTCACTAGGAGAATTTAAGCCCTAAATAAGCCTTTCATTATTGAACACTATTGTTTTATGTTAGCCGGAATATTCTGTTGCACAAATTTCCATATGAATTGTTCAGTGAGCTTCAAAAATGGTCAAAATCTTCTGCATAAAATGTCTTAGTATACCAGAAGAATGTGAAGTATGTCATCATGTACTGAAGGGACAAAGCTCCAGTGGCTGGGATGGCTCAGTGGTTAAAGGCACTTGCTTACAAAGCCAGCCAGCTGGGGCTCAACTCCCCGGTAGCCACGTAAAGGCACTCATGGGCCAGACTTGTCTGCAGCAGCAAGAGCCCCCATCTCAAAGAATGTGGAACACAGACAACTCTGACCTCCAAGCGTGTGCCCATGGCACACATACGCACACATGAATAAATAAATAAATAACAGTTTTTAAGAGGGGCAGGGCTGGGGAGATGGCTCAGCACTTAAAGGAGCTTGCTTGCAAAGCCTGTTGACCCAAGTTCAATTCCCCGGCACCCATAAAGCCAGACACAAAGTGGTGCATGTATCTGTGATTCCCAACTTGTCTGTGGCAATGGTAGGCAAAGCCAGGAGAATCGGAAGCTTGCAGACCAGCTAAATTGTTGTTTGTAGCAGCAGCAAGAGATCCTGTCTCAAAGAAGGGAAAAGGAAAGCACTCATGCCCAGGGGTTGTCCTCAGATCGCCGTATACATCCTGTGTCACATGCTTGTACACACACACACGCATGCAAACAAATAAAACAACATATTACAAGAATCTTACTTACACCATGTAGCTTTGGGGTTTCTTCTCTAATGAGAGTTTTTCCAAGTAATAAGACAAATAGTACAATAATGCCATGAGAAATTGGTCAAAATTCTTATTTCTGCGGGGAAATATTAAGAAAAAAGAAATCAACATTGACCTATTTCCAATATCAGGTTGTTAATAAAAAATAATGGGACACAGCAGAAGACCCAATAAACATACAGGTCATACCTGTCACACAGCTAAGTTACCACTGAAATTCTACCCACTAACTGCTGGAGATGTAAATCGTGTGTGTGTGTGTGTGTAAGAGAAAAAGTACTGGCCTATCAGGATATCTTGCCACTGCAAATGAACTCCATATCCATGAGCCACTTTGTGCATTTGACTTTATATAGGGACTGGAGACTCAAACCCAGGCCAGCAGGCTTTGCAAGCAAGTGCCTTTAACCACTTAGTGATTTCCCTAACCCTAAAAAATCTGATTGTGTGTGTCTGTGTGTGTGTATCCAGACTAAATTCTTCTAGTAATATTTTCTATTGTTTTCCTTTTTTAAATTAACTTTTTAAAATTTGCAAGTAGACAGACAGACAGAGAGAGAGTGAGAAAAGATATGCCAGGGCCTCTAGCCACTGCCAATGAACTCCAGATGCATGTGCCACTTTGTGCAACTGGCTTATGGGGGTACTGGAGACTCGAACTCAGGTCATTAGGGTTTGCAAGAAAGCAACTGAACTGCTGAGCCATCTCTCCAGCCCATACTTTTCATTTTTACAAATTTTTATTATATAAATAATGTGTTTCTGTGTTTCCATTATTAAAAAGAAATGTGCCAAGTATAGTGACACATGCTTTTAATTCCCTGCACTTGGAGGTAGAGGTAGAAGGATCACCATGAGTTTGAGGCCAACCTGGGAGTACAGAGTTCCAGGGGCTGGAGAGATGGCTTAGCAGTTAAGGCACTTGCCTGCAAAGCCAAAGGACCCAGGTTCAATTCCCTAGTACCCACATAAAGCCAGATGCACAAGGTGGCACATGTATCTAGAGTTTGTTTGCAGTGGCTAGAGGTTCTGGTCTCTCTCTCTCCCTCATAAATAACTATACTATATATTAAAAAAACACAAAAATACAGAGTGAGTTCCAGGTCAGCTGACCCTATCTTTAAAAAAGAAAGCAAAAAATAAATAAAAATTTAAAAAATGTACAGGGGCTGAGAGACGGCTGAGTACCTAACTGCTTATAAAGCCTACTGGCTTTGGCTCAGTTCCCTTATACCCATGTAAAGCCAGATGCACAAAACAGCACATGTCTGGAGTTTGTTTGCAGCAAGAAGAGACCCTGGCCCATTTTATCTCTCTCTCAAATACATAAAAATATTATAGGCCAGGTAAGATACCTTGTGCCTATTATCTCAGTATTTTGGAGACAGAGGCAGAAGGATTGTAAGCTCAAGTCCAGCTGGGCTACACAGCATGCCCTGTTTATAACAAAATAAAAGTTTAGATATATACAAACGAAACCATTCTCTTCCCTCAGCCTTTTGTCACTATCCTATTCCATAGTGGTGCAAATGAATTCTGAATTCTTCCTGAACTTTCTATTTTGTTTTGTTTTGCTTTTGGTGGAGCTAGGATTCGAACAACTGCCTCACATATGCTAGGCTAGCACTCTCCCACTGAGCTATATTCCCAGCCCCTTTCTTTCTGAACTTTTTAAACATTTAAAAAATTTTTAATTCATTTTACTTATTTGAGAGAGAGGCAGATAGAGAGAGAGAGAATGAGCACACCAGGGCCGTTAGCCTCTGTAAACCAACTCCAGGCACATGCCACCTGTGCATCTGGCTTACATGGGTCCTGGGGAATTGAACCTGGGTCTATCGGCTTTGCATGCAAATGCCTTAACTACTAAGCCATCTCTCCAGCCCTCTTTCTGAACTTTTTTTTTTTTAAATTTTTATTTATTTGAGAGCGACAGACACAGAGAGAAAGACAGATAGAGGGAGAGAAAGAGAATGGGCACGCCAGGGCTTCCAGACTTTGCAAACAAACTCCAGACGCGTGCGCCCCCTTGTGCATCTGGCTAACGTGGGACCTGGGGAACCGAGCCTCGAACCGGGGTCCTGAGGCTTCACAGGCAAGCACTTAACCGCTAAGCCATCTCTCCAGCCCTCTTTCTGAACTTTTTTATAGCAGATACTTATGTGTAACATCCTCTCTTACCAAAATATGCATGAATATAGCCTTAAAGTTTTAAAATATATTTTATTTTTAATTAGACAGAGAGAGAGAGAAAGAGAATGGACACAGTAGGGTCTCTAGCCACTGCAAATGAACTCCAGATACATGTGCCACCATGTGCATCTGGCTTATATGGGGATGTGGGGAATCAATTCTGGGTCCTTAGGTTTACAGGCAAATGCCTTAGCCACCAAACTCTCTCTCCAGCCCTAAAGTTAGTTAGTTTCTTTCTTCCTTTGTTTTTTCTTTCCTTCCTTCCTTCCTTCCTTCCTTCCTTCCTTCTTTCTCTTTCTTTCTCTCTTTCTTTCTTTCTTTCTTTCCTCTGGTAATCAGCGGGGTGGGTGCTGCACACTCAAATCTTTGCTATTTGTCTTAGTCACTTATGTAATTCCGTCCTGCAGGGACTCTGGGAGACAGTGCAGGAAACATCTGCACAGCTGTCCTGACACAAGGAAGCTGGGATATTTATCTACCAACACCACTCTAACATGCAGCCAACCTGGTTGTCCTGCTGAGAGTAAAGCTCAGGTGTTCACCATTAGCAGCCTTCACGTGACTGCTGAGGGGACATGGGAGCGGTGCCAGTGGCATCAGGTAACCAAGTCCCTCACAAGTGGGAGTGTCACATGAAGTGTGGCCACATGTGTCATACAAAGATGGAGACAGAAACTGACTAGGCAGCTTAGGGTAACACCACCCCTGAAGTGAACAGCTTTCTCCTTGGCTAAATTTTGGAAGTATCCTTGAGCCTATGAGGAGAATGTGCTTGTTACCTTCTCTCTTTCTTTCCTGGATAATTAAGATTGCACCAGAAAGAATCACCCCCAGGCTGGAGAGATGGCTTGGCGGTTAAGGCACTTGCCTGCAAAGGCTAAGGACCCATGTTCGATGTCTCTCCAGATCCCACATAAGCCAGACACACAAAGGTGAGGCACACGCAAGGTCGCAATGCCCATTGGGTGGTGAAAGCATCTGGAGTTCGAATGCAGTGGCTGAAGCCCTGGTGTGCCAATTCTCTCTCTCTCCCTCTAAAATAAAAATATATTTTTTAAATTCTTACAAAAAAGAATTACCCCCTTTCCACAAGATTCCATATTTTCCTGGGTAATTAATATTCCTGGGAAGATCCCCCCACCCCACTTACTAGGAACTTGATCCCTTACCTCAAAGCCTGGTGAACCTGGTTTCTCCTTCCCTAAAGGAATTCCCCTTCCCATAAGAACCCCAAGCAGAGTCACCAGCTGGCTTCTCCTCCTTACCTCTGGGGACCCCTTCCCATCCATCTCAACAGGAGTCTCCCCCTTCTCTCAAGCTCTATAATAACATCTTAATCTCCTATGGTTTCTGAAATTCAGAGTCCAAAGCCCACTGGCTCAGTGGAAGCTCTGTGTGACCACGACTGTGACCGCCTGGCACCTTAGCCCGAGTTACTGGCCACCCAAGAATGGAGAAAGGCTCCGTTACTCTCAGAGGCACTCTTCCTTCCCCGTATTGTGGTTGCAGAACTTGATGCCTAGAAAGGCAAAGAAATGCCCAGAGTCATGCAACTAGAAGTTACTGTCTTATTGGGATTGCCCAGCAGAACTGCCAGAAAATAACAGCTGCCCAGTAAATGGGCAGATCTTCTGCATATGATGCAGATACAGTGTGGTCCATGTGGAGCTGTGCCCACATGCTGGCTCACCCTCTGTCTTGGGCCTTTCAGGGCCCTGTGACTTCCCAGTCCTGGGTGGATGGCTTACACAGAAACAGCCTTGAGCTCCTTCTCTAGAATCAGACCCAAGAGTTCTGCCGTGCCTCACCAGCATTACCTCATAAATGTTGTGAAAGAACAGATCCGCTGCATCTCAGTGTCTTGCAGTAACAGCAAAGCCACAACTGGAAGGAGAGAAGAGGGGACGGTTGAGAAGACAAGCCGCCGCCGAGGCTCTGGCCAGGTGACGACGTGGGTGAGGAGAAGGGTTACTCACACTTCACATCCTCCAGCGTGACATTGCCCTGCTGACCTCGTTTCTCTAAGGACTTCGCTGACTTTTCATCCCGGGAAACATGCTTCTTATCTGTCAACCTGTTTTGAGAGACAACAGTCTCTGGCAGTGTTTTGAAAGATTTCATTTGTGGGCTGGAGGGATGGCTTAGCGGTTAAGGCACTTGCCTGCAAAGCCAAAGAACCTAGGTTCGATTCCCTAGGACCCACGTAAGCCAGATGCACAAGTTGGTGCATGGGTCTGGAGTTAGTTTGTAGTGGCTGGAGGACCTGATGTGCCCATCCTCTCTCTCTCCTTCTCTCTGTCTGTCTTTCTCTCAAATAAATAGATAAAAGAAAAATATTTCATGAAGCATTTATTATAAAGCAATGAGAACCCAAGTGTCACCCATGAATTTTATTTAATGTAGTATCATTTTTAGAGTATACTTTATTAAACATTGTATTTATGATGCTAGAGAGAGAAGCATGAGACTGTCTAACATGTAAATATAAATAGAAAATTTAAACCAGAGCTGGGCACAGTGGCACACACCTTTAATCCCAGTACCTGCAAGGCAGAGGTAGGTGGATCACTGTGAGTTCGAGGCCACCCTGAGACTACAGAGTGAATTCCAGGTCAGCCTGGGCTAAAGTGAAACCCTACCTCAAAAAAAACCCTAAATAAATAAAAATAAAATGTAAATCATTTAGTGGGTTGATGATGATGTTCAGTAGTAAAGTGTTTGCCTAGCATGTGTGAGGCCCTTGGTTTAATCCCAGGTATTGAAACAAACAAACAAACAAAAAAAAAAACCAAAAAAACACTTGGTTCTGGTGTAGCTGCTTAATTTTCAGATTAAAAGCAAAAGTAAGAAGTTGAGAATTTGCTAATAGCCACATTTTATAAATATATATATATATAAGTATATATATATATATATATATTTGTGTATGTATGTATGTATGTATATATACACAAACTATTTGTAGCACCAACTGTCATTCTGAAATACTGTTTGTTTGGGATTTTTTTTTTGTGTGTGGGTATCTGCAATTCAAGAAAGGCGACAGGGCTAGTTTGTAGAGGCTGAAGTAAAAGAGCTGAGAGGCGCCACCAAGGAGCACTGGCTTGGATGAGAAGTTCAGGCACCTTTCAGAAGCCGGGCCATCAGCTTCAGCAAAGTGAACCGCCTTGCCTTTCTTCCCTTTCTCCTTCAGTTCTATTGTAGGTGTGAAACTGCAATGGAAATGAGACAATTAGGGACTTGACCTCCAGCCCCACCCCACAGAAAACTACCTATCATGACCACAGTTCCTAACAATGTATATCAAGAGTGGAGGCTAGGGCTGGAGAGATGGCTTAGCGGTTAAGCGCTTGCCTGTGAAGCCTAAGGACCCCCGTTCGAGGCTCGATTCCCCAGGACCCACGTTAGCCAGATGCACAAGGGGGCGCACACGTCTGGAATTGGTTTGCAGTGGCTGGAGGCCCTGGCGCGTCCATTCTCTCTCCCTCTCTCTATCTGCCTCTTTCTCTCTCTGGCTGTCACTCTCAAATAAATAAATAAAAGTAACAAAAAAATTAAAAAAAAAAAGAGTGGAGGCTGAATCTGTTCAGGCACAGCAGGGTTCATCTCATCTGTTTGCATATGGAGTCACTAGAGAAAGATTAGCAGCCTTCATCACAAACAAGACACACACACACACACACACCTTCTGTCTGAAGATCTTAGGAAACTTAGCCAAGTATGGCACTGTGCATGCCTGGACTCTCAACACTCAGGAGGCAGGGACAGGTGGAGTTTTGTGGGTTCAAGGCCAGCCTGCTCTGTATAGTGAGTTCTGTGCCAGAATGGGCTTCCTGCAAGACCCTGTTTCAAAAAGCCATAAAGAAGGAAGAACCGGGCGTGGTGACACATGCCTTTAATACCAGCACTCAGGAGGCAGAGGTAGGAGGATCGCCGTGAGTTTGAGGCCACCCTGAGACTCCATAGTGAATTCCAGCTCAGCCTGGGCCAGAGTGAGACCCTACCTCGAAAAACCAAAAAAAAAAAAAAAAAAAAAAAAAAAAAAAAAAAAGAAGGAAGGGAGGAAAGGAAATGTTTAAATGTACAAGTGCTTTTAGGTACAATCTCATTTACCACATAGCAACTTTATGAGGAAAAGATTACTATTACCATCATTTTCACATGTGAGGACAACTGAAGTTTAAAGATGAAGCAACTTGACTGAGATTATACAGCAACTGGTGAAACCAGGATGGCGCCCGTTTCCTGTAGCCACAGAGCTATGTATTTAGCCACCAGGCAGCTCTGCCTCCCAAGTGCCATGTCAGGAGTCAGGATCACTCTGTGACCCTTCTGAAGGCCTGCTCTTTCTCCAGGGAGGATTTAGCACCTGTTTTTGTTTGTTTGTTTGTTTGTTTTTGAGGTAGAGTCTTCCTGTAGCCCAGGCTGACCTGAAACTCACCCTGTAGTTTCAGGCTGGCCTTGAACCCACAGTGATCCTCCACCTCTGCCTCCTAGGTGCTGGGATGAAAGGTGTGTGCCATCACACTTGGCAACTCAGAATTTCTTAAGCTGTACAAGATCTATGAGGGAACAATAAGTCTAACCAGCAACCGACCACAATAAGCAGGAAATATATACTGAGACTGTGCTATGTGAGAGGAACTGCTATGACCCTGAACATAGGTAGTGTCTAATTAAAACACAGAGCACACAGTCCGACTCGCAGGAGTGTCTGAACCCTTGCTGCCTGCTCAACACACTGGTTTGGGGGCCCGCTGCGGGTGACTTACTTTCCTGCCTGAGACAGTGCTGCATTGTAACCCAACTGGAAGCTTTACCTCTGCCCAAAGTCATGTGTCTCTCTATCAAACCTAAGCATAGGTATAGTGAGAGAACTTTCCCCCAACTTCACTCATTCTCCAAAGATGGACATCAATCCCACAGACCCATTACCTTCTTGTCAAATCACACAAGGAGCTCATCTGAGAGAAATCCCTCCCGCCACAGAGTACTAAAGTTAGCCTGGTACTTCTCCCAGGAGGCCTTGCCAACCTCCTGGCAATATTCATATGGTAATAATAGGTTAGCTCCCAAGCAAGTACATGATGTCACCTCATCAGAATGCTTATTTTCTGGGTGTGGTGGTACATGCCTATAATCTTAGCACTTGGGAAGAGAAGGAGGCAGGAGGATCAGGATTTAACGTCATCCTCAGCTACATAGTAAAATCAAGGCCAGCAGGGATTACCTGATACTCTGTCCCCCCAAAAAAAAAATCCAGACAGGAGCTGGTAAGATGGCTCAGCAGTTAAAGGCATTTGCTTGTCTGTCAGCCTGGGTTCAATTGCCCAGTGCCCATATAAAACTGAATGCAAAGTGGGGCATGTGTCTGTGATCCCAGCAGAAGGCAGAGTCGGGAGAAGGCAAGGCTCATGGGCACCTGGTCTGGCATCCATCCGCACTTACAGAAGAACCCACCTGGAAGAAGGCAGAGCGCGGACACCTTGAGGTTGACCTCTGACCTCTACATGCACACTGTAGCACACGCACGTCTATCCATACACAAACACGTGCACACAAATATTTAAAAATGAAAAAAAAAAAACAAAAGGAATTATGATGTGTGCTTCTCTTCACTTCTTTGTTTTCACCATTGGCACCAAATTAATCGGTGGGTGATTGCTAAGATTTCCATTCTTTCTGGTGCTCCTGTTTTTTGTTTGGTTGGTTTTTTGTTTTGTTTTGTTTTTGTTTTTTTCAGGGAGGGTCTAATTCTAGCTCAGTGTCTCCTGGAATTCACTCTGTATTCTCAGGGTGGCCTCAAAGTCACGGCGATCCTCCTACCTCTGCCTCCTGAGTGGGATTAAAGGTGTGCACCACCATGCCCGGCTTTCTGGTGCTCCTCTTATGGCTGCCCAGTTAGGCTTATGGGAGTGGGATGCTGAGATATTAGGGGTAGGGAAGCAAGGAAAAGATAGAAGGAAGCCGGGTGTGGTGGCTCATGCCTTTAATGCCAACACTGAGGATGAGGATCACTGAGTTCAGGGCCAGCCTGGGCTATAGAACGAGTTCCAGATCAGCTTTGGCTAGAGACTTACCTCAGAAAAGGAAAAAGCCCCGCCCCAATGATTCACTCCAGCTCTCACAACTCATAACCCACAACTCCATGCTGAATACCAGCAATCCCACTGAGGAGGGCCCTCGGTGGAGTGGGGACAGGGAGCAAGGAAATGACGGCACTAACGCATGGATGTGTCCATACAAAGGTTCTGTTTAGTAAAAAAAAAAAAAGGAAAAATATTAAATGGCAATGGTGGGACAGTGAGGAAGTTATCTTCTACAACTGCTGGACTTCTGCATTGTTTGCCTCTCCTAGGAATGTGTTCATTTATTAACTGCACAACCTGAAAATCGTTGATAGAGAAAGACAGGAAAAAATCATGAAGTTGGTGCCTCCTCATGGCAAACCATTCAGCATCTTCAAAAACAAAAAAATCAAATATTGAGTATTCTAATGGCTCTTGCTGAATTTCTAATATGCATATCACTACCACTGTCCTTAATATAGCCATTTTAAAAAAAAGAACTTTCGGGGCTATAGAGATGGCTTAGTGGTTAAGGAACATGCCTGTAAAGCCAAAGGATCCGGGTTCGATTCTCCAGGACCCACATAAGCCAGATGCACAAAGAGGCATGTGCATCTGGAGTTTGTTTGCAGTGGCTGGAGGCTCCGGCATGCCCATTCTCTCCCTCTCTCTTTCTCTTTCTCCCTGCTTCTTTCTATCAAATAAATTAATTAATTAAATTAAATTTTTTAAAAAAGAGCTCTCTATTTTTTAAAGATTTATTTTTATTTATGAGAGAGAGAGAAAGGGAGAATGGGCATACCAGGGCCTCCAGCCACTGCAAACGAACTCCAGACGCATGTACCCCCTTGGGCATCTGGCTTACGTGGGTCCTGAAGAATCAAACCTGATAAAAAAGAAAAGGTGCCAGGCACGGTGGCGCACACCTTTAATCCCAGCATCGGGAGGCAGAGGTAGGAGGATTGCCATGAGTTCGAGGCCACCCTGAGACTCCATAATGAATTCCAGGTCAGCCTGGGCTAGAGTGAGACCCTACCTCAAAAAACCAAAAAGAAATAAGTAAATGTTAAAAATATATTTTTTTAAAAGCTGTCCTACCCCATCCTTGCTGGGTCTCTTCCAGCTGGGAATGAATGCACTTGAGATAGAAGGACTAGAACTACTGACACTGACCAAGAGAAGAAGACCTCACAGACCAACATAGATGTGGCTTGTGGACAAAGGTACTCCCTTGTTTAACACACTAGGTAGAGGGACCCTGGGAGATGGCTCAGTGGGTGAAGCCCTTGTGCAAGTGTGAGAACTCAACGTCTGGACCATCAGCACACACATGTAAATGCCGGTCGGTTGGATGGCCTCTGATAATCCCAGAGCTTTGGAGGCAAAGATGGGGGTCCCTAGGGCAAACTGGCTGAGTTGGTGAGCTCTGGGTTCAAGTGAGAGATAATAAATACATACATACATACACACACACACACACACACACACACAAAGTGTACAGCAATCCAGGAAGACACCTGACATCAACTTCTGGCCTCCAACATACACACCTACTTGCATATGCATAGGCATATACACACATGCGACCTCATGTGTACACATACCCATGCATACAACACACATAAAGGAGGCAATGTTAAGCCAGACATGTACCTTTAATCCCAGCAATTGGGAGGCAAAGGTAGGAGGATCGCTATAACTTTGAGGCCACCCTGAGACTATACAGTGAATTCAAGGTCAGCCTGGGCTACAGCGAGACCCTACCTCAAAAAAAAGAAAAGAAAAGAAAAGAAAAGAAAAGAAAAGAAAAGAAAAGAAAAGAAAAGAAAAGAAAAGAAAAGAAAAAGAAAGAAAGAAAGAAAGAAAGAAAGAAAGAAAGAAAGAAAGAAAGAAAGGAAAAGAAAAGAAAGCAATGTTGATGAACTATGCAATGCTTTACTCCTCCTGAGGCATTCTTGGCTTATGTCACACGGTAGGTGCTAGGTGTTAGGGAACAGGACTCCAGAGAGACAGAGTCGTGTCAAAGGGTTTACTAGAGAGCTGTCAAAGCAACAGGGTCTGAAAGGAGCCTGAGCCCACCCAGGGGCAGCACAGCTGGATATTTTAAGGTCCCTTTTGAGACAGCTGGGGGGAATGCCACAAGTAAATGGCTCCAAGGACAGCTGGCATCACCTTACTAGATTTCCAGCTGGCTGAGGCAGATGTCTGAAAAGTACCAATGACATTCCTGGATAGGGCACCTGGAAAAATAATCAGACTAGTTGATATGAAACGTATGTAATGTGATAGTGGTCAGGCTGTCTCTGAGCTAAGCAGGCTGAGTGTGTGACCTCAACCTGCCTGTAGCCTTCTCCACTTAGGGTTTTGCTATCTGAAAGGGCTCCTTCCCAAGAAGTGGGGCCCTTTGTAGCAGGACCTAGGTCTGGATTCTAACCATATGGCTCTGAGAATCAGTGAAGCTCAGTGTCCAGGGCAAATGATCAGCACTTAGTAAGTGGCAGAGGTAGGATTTAAACTCAGGTGTCCCTCTAATCCCACTCTCTCTCTTCCTGAGTTGCCTAGGGAGGAGTAATGACCACCTTTCCGGCTTTCAGGTTCTGGACACCCTGATGCAATATACCCCTGAGGTGTCACTTGATCAGGCCAGGCAAGATCTGCTGGGGAGTAGAGAGCTGGGTCTTCTCCCAAGGGTCTGATCTCCCGTCACCCAGCCAGTAAGGATGCCAAGGCTGCAAGGTTGGGGAGGAGAGAGGTCCACCTTCCCTCCATTCGCACTGGAAGTCTCGAAACTCCTCTCGGCAGTGGGTATCAAAATTAGCCTGCCCTATGCAGAGGAAGACTAAAACCCTGGGAGAACTTTCCAGATCGTATGCTGATGGGACAGAACTTGAGAGCCCCTGAGAACAGGCTGTGGCCTGGCAAACCAGATTCTCTGCATTCAGGACACTTCACATTCCTCCTCCTCTCCCTGAAAGTTCTCCGTCTTCTTCAAAAGCTCCTTTTCAGGTATATGTTCCTTACGTAAGGGCCTGTATGCATGCAACCGTCACACTTCATTCCTTCTTGGAGGAATTTCACACATTCCGCTAACAATTTCTTCAATAAATCTTGATTTTTTTTATTTTGGAGGGTCTCACTCTAGATCAGGCTGGCCTGGAATTCACTATGTAGTTTCAGGGTGGCCTTGAACTCATGGTGATCCTCGTACCTCTACCTCCTGAGTGCTGGGATTAAAGGCGTGCGCCACCACGCCCGGCATAAATCTTGAATTTGCCAACACCCCTTTCTTCCCACCGCCACCAACTTAAGTCAACTGAATTTCTGCAACTGTTTAACTGAACTCCTCATCTCCAGTCTAGCAGTCGTTTTGTTAGTAATTACACATTATTTCCCTGCCTCCATGGCTCTTCTTTGCCATCTAAAGGTCAAATCCCTGAGCATGGTATGCAAGAAGTTTCATGATCTGTTTTTGACTTAGATATATTTTTGTTTTGAGGTCGGGTCTCACTCTAGCTTGGGCTGACCTGGAATTCACTATGTTGTCTCAGGCTGGCCTCAAATTTTCAGCAATCCTCCTACCTCTGCCTCCCAAGTACTGAAATTAAAGGCCTGTGTCACCATGCCCCAGCCAAATTAAATTTATTATTTATTTATTTATTTATTTGAGAGAGAGAGGGACAGAACTCCAGGTACATGCACTATCTTGTACATCTGGCTTATGTGAGTCCTGGGGAATCGAACCTGGATCCTTTGACTTTGCAGACAAACACCTTAACTGCTAAGCCCTTTATATTTTTATTTTTATTTACTGATTTGAGAGAGAGGGGGAGAGAGAAGAGAGAATGAATGGATGCACTAAGCCTCCAGCCACTGCAAATGAACTCCAGACGCATGCACCATCTTATGCATCTGGCTTACGTGGGTCCTGGGGAATCGAACCTGGGACCTTTGGCTTTGCAGGCAAGTGCTTTAACCGCTAAGCCATCTCTCCAGCCCAAGTCCTTAATTTGTTTAAAATATTTTTTTAATCATTTTTATTTATTTGACAGTGACAGAGAGATAGAGAGACACAAAGAGGCAGATAGATAGATAGAGAGAATGGGCATGCCAGGGCTTCCAGCCACTGCAAACGAACTCCAGATGCGTGCGCCCACTTGTGCATCTGGCTAACATGGGTCCTGAGGAATTGAGTCTCGAACCGGAGTCCTTAGGATTCACAGGCAAGCGCTTAACCACTAAGCCATCTCTCCAGCCCCTTAATTTGTTCTTTAATATTCCCTATATCTGCCTCCTGCCTACCTAATCACTGCAGTCCCGTGTGTCTGAGGTCGTTTCAGGGTGGGACTTTCGCACGTGCTTGTTCCTTGTGTCAAGAACACACCCTCAGCCTCCCCAACCCAATCACCTCACCAGCCCCTCTTCTTTCTCAGGTCAGAGGCTGAATACCACCTCTCCTAGGAAGTTTTTCCTGTCCTCTGCTGTTCACTGTTCAGGACACTTAGGCTCCACACATGGATCAGCCCTGTCCAGTCCAGTGGGGCGGCAGTGACGCCTGATGTGCGGACCTTCATCACGCGCCTGCTTTCAGGGCTGGAGAGGTGGTTCAGTCAGTAAAGCGCTTGCCTTGCCTTGCAAGGATCTGAGCTCCATCCCCAGTACCCACATAAAAAATGCTAGATATGTGGGGGGGGGGGGCGGGAGCATGGTGGCGCACTTCTTTAATCCCAGCACTCCGGAGGCAGAGGTAGGAGGATCACCGTGACTTTGAGGCCACCCTGAGACTACAGAGTAAATTCCAGGTCAGCCCGGGCTAGAGTGAGAACCTACCTTGGAAAAAAAAAAAAAAAAAACACTAGACATGGCCCAAGTGCAGGGTGGGTGGACACAGGAGGATTGCTGGAGCTTGCTGGCAGCCAGTCTAGCCTGATTGGTGAGCTCCACACCACCAGTGAGTGAATCTACCACAACACTGGTGGGTGATGTTACTAAGGATGACATCTCCAAGGAGCAGAGAACATTGAGGAAGAGGTGGTGGAAAGAATGTAAGAACAAAAAGATTGGGGGGGGGGTTGGAATGGTGCATTCACGACCTCACAGCAGCCGTCATTACCTGCATAAGACCTGCAGAATACTGGACCCCTCAACATGTTGTCATGGATGTTGAAGAGCATTGTTTTTTAAAAGTGTCAAAACACCATGACCTCAAAATAGAAGAGAGTCTGGTTGGAAAGAAGAGAAAGTTAGTGAAGGGGGTATGAAGGAGGGAGGACCGAGGAGGGGGAGGGGAGGGGAGTCTGATGGAGGCACAGCGTGTACATTTATGTTGCCAATACATTAATTTTTAAACCTGGAAAAATAAATGAAGATATTAATGGATGCCTCAATAGCTGTTGTAAGGACTAGAAAAGTTTCTAAGTTTGGGCTGCACAGGTAGCTGAGCGGCAGAGCGCTGCCTAGCATGCTCAAGGCCCTAAATTAGCCCGAGCACAGCAACAACAACAACATTTTACTTATCATTTAAAACATATTTTTATTTATTTATTTGTGTGAGTGAGAGAGGCAGAGAGAGGGAGAGAGGAAATTTCAGAAATTTTTAGAATGCTAAGTTACTGTAGATTTTATTTATTTGAGAGAGAGAAGAAAATTACAGCAAGGCAAGGGATCTTTACTACTTTTTTTATTTGAAAAAGTGTATGTGAGAGAGAGAGAGAAAGAGGGAATGAATTATAACAAGGCTAGGAATCTTTACTACTTTTTATTTGAAAATGTATGTGAGAAAGAGAGAAGAAAATTATAGCAAGACTAGGAATCCTTACTAATTTTTTTAAAATTTATTTGAAAATGTGTGTGTGTGTGAGAGAGAGAGATTGGGTGGGTGGGAGAAGAAAATGCAGAAAGGAATTCACTATGTAGTCTCAGGCTGGCCTTGAACTCACAGTAACCCTCCTAACCTCTGCCTCCCAAGTGCTAGGATTTAAGGCGCGACTCACCATGCTTGGCCACTACATCTGCTTCCCCCAAATCATCTAGCCCTTGGAAACCCGAATCCCATATTGGTAAACTGGATTAACATTCAGCTGCTTTAAAGGAGTGCTTATGCTTGCTCAGCACAATAGCTAGTTCACAGAGCAAACTGAGGACTAGGCAGAAAATGATGCCTGAAAGGCTGCTCAGCATCATGATTACCTCCAGGTAGCGGATTGCGCTGGAATCTTTGTACTCTTATATTACCTTTCCCCTCAGGGTCACGTAACCATTATAGAAGCTCTAATGAAGTTCTGTGAAGACTTACCTTCTGAATTCCAGACCTCTTATGTCATCGTTCCAATACCACATTCCTAATTGCAAGCCGCATTGCTGTGAATGGAATTGATGGCATGAAAAATAAACATAAAATTTACAACGCATGTGCCACAATAAAACTTTAATAAGGAGCACACCTTTAATCCCAGCACTGGAAGCAGAGGGAGGATGATCGCTGTGAGTTCGAGGCCACCCTGAAACTACCAAGTGAATTCCAGGTCAGCCTGGACTAGAGTGAGACCCTACCTCAAAAAACAAAAAACAAGAAACAACAACAAAAAAACCCCAGAGCTTTAATAACTTCAACTACTCATTCTCTAATTCCCTAAGGCGTAAAATGTTCAAGTGCTTTCTGTTTAAACTTGATTTTATCCTGTTAGGTTCTTAGGGGTGGGTTCAGGATGGAAAGGCAGCGCAGCAAACCAGGGAAGAGTGGAAGGAAAGCTGAGTTAGTCTAACCCTGGCCCGCTCTTAGCCAGCAGGTCACTCCCGGGGAGGGAGCGGGGGAGGGAGGGCAGCCCGCGCAGGTTCCCGCGGGGGAGCGCGGGGCGCGGCGGGGGCCACGCCAGGCACTCCGCCCGCCGCGGCCCCGGGAGTGGGGGCAACCCGGGCTGCACTTACTTCCAGCGGGGTAGGGGTCGGCTGGTTCAGCTGCCTCCTCCTGGTGTAAAACTCGGGCACTCGGAACATGGCTTCTTCGTACGGGGCGTCTCGGGCGTTGTCCGGGCTACCGACCCCCCGGGGGCCAGTGCCCCCGATGGGGTGGAGGGGCGGGGCTTCTGCGGGCGGGGCGGGGCTTCCGCGGAGCGGGGCTCTGATAGGACTGCTGGCCTCGCCTCCCATCCTGTGCTCAGGACTGGACTGCCCCGCATCCCACCCACCAAGCAAACGTGCCTGAAAGGAGCCACTAGACGCGGTCCTTCCAGAGAGATGCTTAGCGCTGCTGTGAAGGCTGAGCTACGTTCATGGGGGG
The DNA here is from genome assembly GCF_020740685.1 of Jaculus jaculus. Classification (NCBI taxonomy): domain Eukaryota; kingdom Metazoa; phylum Chordata; class Mammalia; order Rodentia; family Dipodidae; genus Jaculus; species Jaculus jaculus. Next base: position 119,267,519 of record NC_059108.1, on the reverse strand, counting down.
GTGGGGGGTGGACGTGGGCTGGCAGGGAGGAAGTAAACGTGTGGGAGACAACGTGGGCATGATATGGAAGTCATGAGGTGTTTATTTCTTTAATTTATTTGTTTGAGAGAGACAGAGAGGCAGATAGAGAATGGGAGCTCCAGGGCCTCCAGCCGCTGCAGACGAATTCCAGACGCATGCACCTTGTGCATTTGGCTTTACAGGGGTACTGGGGAGTCAAACTCACGTCCTTGGGCTTTGCCCGCAAGCGTCGTTGCTGAGCTATCTCTCGTGAGGCTTTTTATTTATTTACTTTTATTGTTTCTTGGGGTCTTTTTTGGTTTTTCGAGGTAGGGTCTCACTCTGGTCCAGGCTGACCTGGAATTCACAATGTAGTCTCAGGATGGCCTCGAACTCAGCATTACTCCTACCTCTGCAAGTGCTGGGATTAAAGGCGTACATCACCACGCCCAGCTTTTTTTTTTCTTTTTTCTTTTTGGTTTTTCGAGGTAGGGTCTCACTGATCCAGGCTCTTTTTTGTATTTTTTTTTTTAAGAGTAGGATCGTCCTCTAACCCTGGCTCACCTGGAATTAACAATGTAGTCTCAGGCTGGCCTCGAACTAACAGCGATCCTCCTACCTCTGCCTCCCAAGTGCTGGGATTAAAGGCATGTGAAGTTATTTTTAAAATAATATTTTTTATTTTCTTAAATTTATTTTTATTTATTTGAGAGAGAGAATGGGCATACCAGGGCCTCCAGCCACTGCAAACAAACTATACACATACACCACCTGTGCATTTGGATTACTTGGGTACTGGGAAATCGAACCTGGGTCCTTAGGCTTCATAGGCAAGTGCTTTAACCAGTCAGCCATCTCTCCAGCCCTCATGAGGCTGTTTTTAAAATCATGTTTATTTTTTCTCCTCCCCACACATATATATACATGTGTGTTTGTATTTCTCTTGGGTCATGAGAATTTTTAAGGAACAATGTGTGTAAAGCATCTTAAGTACTCAAAATTAGTATTTTTGGAAACAAAAGCAAGAAACAAACACACAACTTTGTTGGAGTGAATGAGTATTCAGTTGCTATTTTTCTATTCACACATTTTCTCTAGAATTCCAACCCCCCAGGGCTCACTGTAGCCCAGGCTGACCTAGAACTCACTCTGTAGCCCCAGGATGGCCTGGGATTAAAGGTGTGTGCTGCCATGCTCAGAAGTACTCAGGCTTAATGGATAAAGGCACTTGCTTGCAAAGCCTGATGCCTGAGCCTGGGTTCAATTCCCCAGTACCTCATAAAGTAGGATGCACAAAGTGACTCATGTATTGTGTGCTCATTCTCTCTCAAATATTTAAAAAATAAAAGTCATCTTATACTTTCTCTTTGCAATTGAATTGATATGCAGATTCTGGTTTTTCTTTTTTTTTCCCTCCAACATGGCTTAAGCATCAGTTCTAGGGGATGCACCATGATTGGGTGTGCCTGATATATGCTTTGATATCCCTACAGTTTAATTCCTATGAGATGTTCAGTAACTGTGAACATATATACTGCCATAAACTTTAAAACTGTGACAGTACACATGCCGCCGGTCCTTAACCCTCCCGGTCTCCCGGTCACTGCTTGCAGTGTGGTATAAGATTCACGTTCTACTCCCTTGAATTCATATGCCTGGAAACTCCCATACTGGCAGTGCTGGCTTGAGGACGTAGAAAAGGCTTGCTTACTCACTTGAAAAGGAGGAAATATCCCAGATGCCAAGAACTTCTCACAACCAGTTTCTATTACTTAGAGTGGAGCAAACAGAGAAAGAGAAAATGAGGTAAAGATCCAGAAGTGACTGAGAAAGACCAAAGAATTTAGCCATTCCACCGTCATGACAGAATGTGGTTAGCAAACCTCCTCAGTTTACCGCCCTCCCCAAATAATGCAAAACAAAGATGCCTCGCCATAGTACCCTCAGCCTGATATACAGAATTAAGGTAGAAAACTAATTGAGAACTCAAATATACTTGACAGCAACCTGAGTAGCTGGCCATCGTGGTCCAGCCTATAATCCCAGCATGCTGGAGGCCAGCCTGTCCTGCACAGCATGGGAACTTACTTCACATGTATCAGAGGGACACAGTATTTGAAGGAAAAGCTCAATGAACTCTAAAGGACTATCTTCTCCATCACTATATTCTAACAAAAGAAAAGATTTTTTACTACCTCTAACTCATTACTCTTAAAAAAGTAGCCCACTTTCATTGCATTTTTTTCAACAACTAGTTTTGTTGTTTTGAAAATGAAGCTAGAGGGCTAGAAAGATTACTCAATGGTTAAAGGTGCTTGCTTGCAAAGTCTGACAGACCAGGTTGCAAAGTCTGACAGACCAGGTTCAAATCCCCATTACCCACATAAAGTCAGATGCACAAAGTGGTGCATGCATCTGGAGTCTGTCTGCAGGGGCAAGAGACCCTGGTATGCCCATACTCTCTCTCTCCTCCCTTCCTCTCTGTTTGCAAATAAAGAATAAAATATTAATAAATGATGTTAGAAACTTATACTGGGGAAAGGAGGTGGCTGGAGAGATGGTTCAGTGGTTAAGGCACTTGCCTGCAAAGCTTAATGACCTAGGTTTGACTCCCCAGTACCCATGTAAAGCCAGATGCACAAAGGAGCACACACATTTGTAGTTCACTTGCAGCTGCTGAAGGCCCTGGCATGACCATTCTGTCTCTCTTCTCTCTTTCTGCTTGCAAATAAATACATTAAAATATTTTTAAAAAGAAAGAAAAAGAAACTCATAGCCAGGCATGGTGGCCTTTAATCCCAGCACTAGGGAGGCAGAGGTAGGAGGATCACTGTGAGTTCGAGGCCACCCTGAAACTACATAGTGAATTCCAGGTCAGCTGGAGCTAGAGTGAGACCCTACCTCAAAAAGCCAAAAAAAAAAAAAAAAAAAAAAAAAAAACACCTCATATTGGAAATACGCCCTTTAAAGAAAAAAATTGGAGAGATAACTCAGTGGTTAAAAGCACTTGTTTGTAAAGCCTGATGGCCCAGGTTCAATTCTTCAGTACCCATGTAAAGCCAGGTACACAAAGTGGCATATGCCTGTATAATTCCTTTGCAGTGGCAAGAGACCCCGACATGCCAATACTCTTACTTTCTCCCTCTCAAATAAAGTTAAAGATATTAAAAAGAAAAAGGTTCATGATGTTATACAATATGGATACAGATGTACCTTATAAATAATTCCAGTGTTCTGTGAGTAAAATATGTTATTTTACCCAATCAAGAGAAACTACTCAAGATCAAAGAACTGAAGAGGCTATAGTGAGACCCTACCTCGAAAAACAGAAAGCAAAAACAAACAAAAGAAACAAGAGCATATAACACCCACATCCAGTCTCATATTTAGTTCTGGGACATTAACTGAATAAAATATATGCTCATTCTATGAAAAAGTCATAAGGATAGATTTCATTAATTTAAAATTAATTTTCTATGAAAGAACAATGCTTAAGGTGGGCAAGGTGGTACATACCTGTAATCTTGGCAATAGAGAAGCTGAGGCAAGATTGAGAGTTTGAGGCCAGCCTAGGCTAACTAATGCAGCAAGTTAGACTCTATCTAAAAAGCAAAAAGTAGGGCTGGAGAAATGGCTTAGCAGTTAAGTGCTTGCCTGTGAAGCTTAAGGACCCTGGTTCGAGGCTCGATTCCCCAGGACCCACGTTAGCCAGATGCACAAGGGGGCGCATGCGTCTGGAGTTCATTTGCAGTAGCTAGAAGCCTTGGCATGCCCATTCTCTCTCTCTCCCTCTCTCTCGCTGTCACTCTCAAATAAATAAAGATTAAAATAAAAATAAAAAGCAAAAAGTAGAAATGCTCAATATTGAATAAAAATACTTTTTATTGTTTCCTTAACCTTCAACTCACAACCAACCTTGTCTACACTGAAAGGAGTGAAGGGTAGGGCCTGTGGTTCCTTGATTTGTTTTCAAAGCATTTCAAATATAAGTATCACCCCACTAAACTTCTGAAATGTATATGTTCTAAAAGATTTCCATTCTGAAAAGCATGGCCACTTTGACCCCATAGGGGGCAACATCTTATATTACATAGGAAAGCCAACTTTCCGTGTGGGACTGGGATAGCACCCACATACACAGATGTTCTACTAACGAGTTACATCCCTAACTTTCCAGGTTAAATTAATATTGTTGGGAATAAAGAAGTTGGCACCAGGCTGGAGGGATGCCTTAGTGGTTAAGGAGTTTGCCTGCATAGCCAAAGGACCCAGGTTCGATTCCCCAGAAACCACGTTAGCCAGATGCACAAGGGGGCACACACATCTGGAGTTTGCCCTGGTGCGCCCATTCTCTCACTCTTTCCCTCTTTCTCTGTCAAATAAATAAATATTTAAGAAAAAGAAGTTGGCACTGCAAGGTGACACTCACAATCTCTAGTTAACATTAATTATTACAACCACTTCAACCCTGATCAAATTTAGTTTATGTCTTTCTCAAAAGTTCTGAAGGGGGAGTAGTTGACAGACTTTTTTAATAAGAATTTTACACGGGCTGGAGAGATGGCTTAGCGGTTAAGCGCTTGCCTGTGAAGCCTAAGGACCCCGGTTCGAGGCTCGGTTCCCCAGGTCCCACGTTAGCCAGATGCACAAGGGGGCGCACGCGTCTGGAGTTCGTTTGCAGAGGCTGGAAGCCCTGGCGCGCCCATTCTCTCTCTCTCTCCCTCTGTCTTTCTCTCTGTGTCTGTCGCTCTCAAATAAATAAATAAATAATTAAAAAAAAAAAGAATTTTACAAATAACTCGTTAAACTAAAAAATATTCCCATTCCAAAAGTCATACCAAGAATAACATTAGATTCTTAAGCCAGGCATCATGGCACATGCCTTTAATCCCAGCAGGCAGGGGGATCTGAGTTCGAGGCTACCCTGAGACTACAGAGTGAAGTCCAGGTGGGGCTGAGCTACAGTGAGACCCTATGTCAAAAAACACCAAAAAATATATATATATATATATATTGGATTGTTTCTGAAGAGCCAAAACTTTTACTAAGGAGTGAAATTCTGTGTGTAGTTTTTATTAGTTACTAATTCATGCCTATTAATACATGAAACACAGAGAAGCAAATATATATTTCTTTAGCAACTGTCTTGTGACACAGTTTTTTTTTTTTTTAACTCCAATTCCAGTATTCAAAAGTAAGAGGAGGGCTAGAGGAATGGCTTAGCGATTAAGGCATTTGCCTGCAAAGCCAAAGGACCCAGGTTCGATTCCCTAGGACCCACGAAAGCCAGATACACAAGGTGGCGTATTGTGTGTGTCTAGAGTTCATTAGCAGGGGCTGAAGGCCCTGAAGCGTCCATTCTCCCTCTCTATCTGCCTCTTTCTCTCTTTCCCTCTCTCTTAAATAAGTTAGAAAAGTATGAGGAATGTGCTTTACAACTTTCATAAACTACATCAGATTTAATGTGGAAGTGTCTCATATGCCACAGTATTCAGGTTGTATTCCTATTTAAGATTGAACACAAGATCACTAAAGAAATTCTCATTAACTCTCCATGATGGGGACTGGGCATGGTGGAACACACCTTTTGTCCCAGCTCTCCGGAGGCTATGGTAGAAGGATCAAGACCAGCTTAGAGCTACACAGTTCCAGGTCAGCCTGGGTTGGAATGAGACCCTACCTTTGAAAACAAACAAACAAAAATCCCCATGATACAGTAAATGGGTGAGAAATATCCTATTATGTTTAAAGATGTAAATAAATTTAATACTCCTGAAGGCTTTTTTTTTTTTTTTTTTTTTTGAGGTAGGGTCTTCCTCTAGCCCAGGCTAACCTGGAATTCATTATGTAGTCTCAGGTTGGCTCCACACTCACAGTGATCTCCTGCCTCTGGCCCCTAGTGCTGGGATTAAAGGTGTTCACCAAACCTGCCATCAGGGTTTTTTTTTAAAATGCATATTTTAATAGCTTTCCATTGCACATATCAATTGCTATTAGAGATTTTAAGTGGGTCCAACACTTGGAAGGCTGAAGTAGGAGGATCACTATTAGTTCAAGACCAGTCTGAGACAACATAGTGAATTCCAGGTCAGCCTGGACTAGAGCAAGACCCTACCTTGAAAAAAAGAAAAAAAGTTTCATTGCAATTGTTTTGAAATGTCACGTATCTCAATTACTGTATTATTTTGACAAGGGGGCTAGAGTTATCACTTCAAAACAGGGACTATATTAACCAGACATTTCGATAAGAATGCAGGTACCTCTTGTGAGAAATGTACCTGTTCAATCCCTTAGTGGTCTATATGTATACTGCTCTTGCTTTAGTTGTAACCACTAAGTCCTAGCATACCTGACTACTCTGATGTTCAAGTGATGTTCATGTTCCTTGAACTGTAATTCAGCTCCATTCTAACAAGTACTTTTTCCACTGTTATTTGACTACCGCTGGCCTCCCCACCACTGAGGGGTGCCCAAGAGTTCTCGGGTTACCCTTTTCAGTTGATTCCTGGACACACAGAATGGCTGCCTTAGTGGCTTAATCTTAGTAATATTCAAATCTAGATAAACTTGAGAAGACAGGATTAAATTTAAAAATTCACACAAGAAGGTTAATTTTACAAATTACTTTTCAAAACAACAGGAAATGTGTGGTATTTTGAACATCAAGGTTAGTGTAACAGCAACGGCAGGAAGCCAAGACCACAGTACCACAGATGACCACTGGTCATTTTGAGACCTGATAAATTAATCTCTTCTAAAGTAAGGTTGAAAACAAGAGGGACTAATAATACTAAATTGCACTTATAGAACGACTCTATTCTGAGCAGGGATGTTTTCAACACAGGGCAGGGGATGTAAAGTGCTTGGCTACTCTGTATGAATAAGGCTCACTCAGAGTTCAAGCCCCTGCACTGGAAAGAAAACCCACCACCACTACCCACTAAAGCAAACCTCCACTTTCAGCAAATAAGGAACCAGTGAAAGGGTAATATAATGGACACTGTCTTGACAAAACTTAACAGTCACTTTAAGAGCTGAGGTTGTGGCTTAGTGGTTGAGTGCTTGCCTAGCTCATGCAAGGCCCTGGGTCCAATCCCTGTGTCACCAACCAAAAAATATGCAACCAAATAGGGGCTGGGAAACAGCTATGGTTAAAGGTGCTTGCTTGCAAAGCCTGCATGGCATGTATTTGGTTCTCCAGCACCCACATAAAGCCAGACACAAAAAAGTGATATTGCCTATGTTTGGCATTTGTTTGCAGTGGCAAAAGACTCTGATTTGCACACACATATACACATGCAAGTAAAAAAATTAAAGTCACTTTAATCCAGGGGTTGTGGCACACATTTGTAATCCCAGGTAGAGGCAGGAAGATCAATTCAAGGTCATCCTCCACTACACACTGAGTTCAAAACCAGCTTAAAGTTATGATCCATCTGATTCTGTTGGTATTCGTTTGTAATTTATGTGCTGCTGTATGTAGATGATGTTTCATTACATCCCTAAATGCTTACCACAAACAATTTTCCACCAATATTGACAGCAACTGACAAACTTGTTCTCAGCTTTCCAATGTGGAAACAGCAACCTCTGAAATTTTATTCTTGTTAGTTTTTTAATATTTTTATTTTTATTTATTTATTTGAGAGAGAGAATGGGTGTGTCAGGGCATCCAGCCACTGCAAACTCCAGATGCATGTGCCACCCTGTGCATCTGGTTTATGTGGGTCCTGGGGAATAGATCCGAGGTCCTTTGACATTGCAGGCAGTGCCTTAACCTCTAAGCCATCTCTGCAGCCCCTACTTTTGTTAGTTTCTTAGAGGTTGAATCTCACTGTGGCCCAGGCTGACCTGTAGTTCCAGGCTGGCCTCAAAATCAGTGATCCTCTTACCTCAGCCTCCTGAGTGCTAGGCTTAAAGGCATGTGCCATTACCCCTCCCCCAGGCTTTCTTTGAAATTTTTAAGTATTTTGAAGCAATTTCACAGTTACCTATCTTTCTTCCCCTATCTAAGTGAGACTTGCTAAAAGGAATACACACACACACATACACACATGCACACACACACAGGCATACATTCATTACCAAAGTCCAACATCATAACTTGTTTGCTTGCAAATAAAAATTTTAAAAAGGTACATGTATTTATTTGAGCGAGAAAGAATGAATATGGGCATGCAAGGGCCTCTGGTTACTGCAAACAAACTCCAGACACAAGTGCTAATTTGTGCATCTGGCTTTATGTGGGTACAGGGGCATTGAACCCAGGCCCGCAGGCTTTGCAAGCAAGCACCTTTAACCACTAAGCCATCTCCCCAACTCTGTTTTTAAATTTTGAAATTACTCATGCTATTAATCCAAAAATCAATCTCACTGCATGACAAGAGGGTCCACTTGCTACATTAAAAACAGTTTCAACAATTCAATCTTATTTTAGCAGCAAGAAGCAAATCTTTATATACTTAGAAAGATATCAAAATTTCCATGTGCAGTGAAAACATTAGGTTAAAACAATGCATTTTCAAAGCCTTCCCAATTTTCTCCCAAATTCCCCTTAAAAAAAAAACACAAAGATTTGTTCTACAAAATAAAGCCCACCTTCTCCTATCGATGGGACTTTAAAGTTTACACCTAGAATAATAAATCTCAGAGTTGAGATAGTCCTGTTTCCAACTGGATGGATACGAAAATGGTTGGGTTGATGGTGCTATGATGCAGTGTGTCTTTTTAAACTGTTGTAGTGTTTTGAGGTAGGTATTGTAAAAGCTTTATAATAATCTTCAAATCAGAAAGACAAAACATCTTCCCCTACCTCCCAAGTAATTAAAACTGCTGTAAACACGCTCTTAATAGAATTCACCATAAGATCAGAACAGCTGAACTGCTTTATTACTAATTAAAGTTAAAACAAGTCTGACTAGTTTGGGGGGCTGTTAATATTAAATCACCTAAGAGCTTGCCTGCTGGCTCTTGTTCCAGGCACTTCCATGTCCCAAAGCAAGTGCTTCCATACCACCTCTGGCTATTATGAAAAGACACTGCCTCCATTTTTCCTTACAATAGAGGAAAAAAAAAAAATTTATACGGAACCCCAGAATACAGCCTGTATTGCCTGAGATAGGCAGGTAGGTTTTTCACTTGAGTTAGGGTACTGGAAGACCCCACTTAGGTTTCTGTATTAAGGCGGGGGGAGTTTACCAAGATTCTTCTCCCCTTAAACTTTGTATAATTCAAAGCAGGAACTTCATCTGAGAATTAGAGAAGATTGGATTAGAAAATTTCACGATACTAATACCTTAAAGATAAACATGAGTAAAAATACAAGGGGAAATTGAAAACTCCAAGACAGCAATTTTGAGACCAATTTCAGCTTTACTTTAAATTTGTATGTGTGTGTTTACAGAAATATGCCTGCCTTTAAAATGACTGTGTTATTCTTAAAGTAGTACATAAAAATAATTCAAGCTTGTATATCTTCTTGTTATCATGCTTCCATTAGGACAGGTGTGCAAACAGCAGGTTTCCCATCTCAAGCATATCTGCATGCACAAACTAAGCTTAACCAAAAATGCTCAAAGAAGCAATGGCTGAAAATGCATTCGAGAAACCTCATTTTCCCAAACCAAACTGTAGAACTAACCTTTTATAACTAAACTAAGTTGTTGCACCTTTCCTTTCATTCCTATACAACGAGCTAGACTTTCAACAGATCTTACTTGGCACAAGCACACTTCAAAGAAGAAACCAAAACAAAAGGAAAAAAAGGAAAAGAGGTTTACGCTGGCTCGTGCAGTTAGTCCACTTCCTCGATGGTGGGTCCTCCCGAGGCTCCGGAGCCGCCGCCGCCAGGGCCGCCTTGGTAAAGTTTGCTGATGATGGGGTTGCACACGCGCTCAAGCTCTTTCTGCTTGTGCTCGTACTCGTCTTTCTCTGCCATCTGGTTGCGGTCGAGCCAGCTGATCACCTCCTGACACTTGTCGAGGATCTTGTTTTTGTCCTGCTCGCTGATCTTGCCCCTCAATTTCTCGTCTTCCACCGTCTGCTTGATGTTGTAGGTATAGGACTCCACCGCGTTTTTGGCGGAGACGCGGTCGCGATTTGCTTCATCTTCCGACTTGTACCGCTCGGCCTCCTGCACCATGCGGTCAATGTCGTCCTTGCTCAGACGACCCTTGTCGTTGGTGATGGTGATTTTGTTCTCCTTCCCGGTGCTCTTGTCTGCGGCGGTGACGTTGAGAATGCCGTTGGCATCGATGTCGAAGGTGACCTCGATCTGGGGGACCCCGCGGGGTGCTGGGGGGATCCCAGTCAGGTCGAACTTGCCCAACAGGTTATTGTCCTTGGTCATGGCCCGTTCGCCCTCGTACACCTGCACCAGCACACTGCTCTGGTTGTCTGAATAGGTGGTGAAGGTCTGCGTCTGCTTGGTGGGGATGGTGGTGTTCCTCTTGATGAGCGGGGTCATGACGCCGCCAGCCGTCTCGATGCCCAGCGACAGGGGCGTCACGTCCAGCAGCAGCAGATCCTGCACGTTCTCCGACTTGTCGCCAATGAGGATGGCCGCCTGCACAGCGGCGCCGTAGGCCACGGCCTCGTCGGGGTTGATGCTCTTGTTGAGCTCCTTGCCGTTGAAGAAGTCCTGCAGCAGCTTCTGGATCTTGGGGATGCGCGTGGAGCCGCCCACCAGCACGATCTCCTGGATCTGGCCCTTGTCTAGCTTGGCGTCGCGCAGCGCCTTCTCCACCGGCTCCAGGGTGCCGCGGAAGAGGTCGGCGTTGAGCTCTTCGAAGCGGGCGCGGGTGATGGACGTGTAGAAGTCTATGCCCTCGTAGAGCGAGTCGATCTCGATGCTCGCCTGCGTGGACGAGCTCAGGGTGCGCTTGGCGCGCTCGCAGGCCGTGCGCAGCCGCCGCACAGCGCGCTTGTTGGGCGCGATGTCCTTCTTGTGTTTGCGCTTGAACTCCTCGGCCAGGTGGCTCACCATGCGGTTGTCGAAGTCTTCGCCGCCTAGGTGGGTGTCGCCGGCCGTCGACTTCACCTCGAAGATGCCGTCCTCGATGGTCAGGATGGACACGTCGAACGTGCCGCCGCCCAGGTCGAAGATGAGCACGTTCTTCTCGCCGCCCGCGCAGCCCTTCTTGTCCAGGCCGTAGGCGATGGCCGCCGCCGTGGGCTCGTTGATGATGCGCAGCACGTTGAGGCCCGTGATGGTGCCCGCGTCCTTGGTGGCCTGGCGCTGCGAGTCGTTGAAATAGGCCGGCACCGTGATGACCGCGCTCTGCACTTTACCCCCCAGGTAGGCCTCGGCGATCTCCTTCATCTTCGTGAGCACCATGGAGGAGATCTCTTCCGGGAAGAAGGTCTTCATCTCGCCCTTGTACTCCACCTGCACCTTGGGCTTACCGCCCTCGCTCACCACCCGGAAGGGCCAGTGCTTCATGTCCGACTGCACCGTGGCGTCCTCGAACTTGCGCCCGATCAGCCGCTTGGCGTCGAAGATGGTGTTCGTGGGGTTCATGGCTACTTGGTTCTTGGCGGCGTCGCCGATCAGGCGTTCCGTGTCGGTGAAGGCCACGTAGCTGGGGGTGGTGCGGTTGCCCTGGTCATTGGCGATGATCTCCACCTTGCCGTGTTGGAACACCCCCACGCAAGAGTACGTGGTGCCCAGGTCGATGCCGATAGCCGGGCCGCGGGCGGACATCCTGAGACTGGCAGACGGGCAAAGCGACGTTAGGACGAGCAAGCCGGGAGAGGCGACGCGCCGGGGTCTAATTAACGGTCACCTCACACTACCACTCCGCGAGCGCGACGACGCGTCTCCCGGCTCCCTCCTCCTGGCTTCCCGGCTCTTTATAGCCGCCTTCCCTCCCGCTTTCGGGGAGGAAACTTCCAGGTCCAATCAGCTCCCGGGACCGCCCCGCACAAACTCTTTCGGCGTTCACATTGGCTTGCCTGGTCGGAGTGATCGATCGCTGGACCAACAGCTTTCTAGTTCGGTGAGGGGCGGGACTCCGAGCGGAGAGAGCGAGGGGCGGCCGTTATGCAAATGAGTTCCTCCCAGCGCCTCCGGCCGCTGGGGGGCGTTAGGCTCGCGTCGCCTAGAGTCCGGTGTACGCGCTTTCCCTTTCCTAAAGCGGGATTCGTTGACGGCGGTCAGATTGGCAGGGCAAGTGACCAGTGAGCAGCACAGATCCCCAAGTGGAGGTGGGTGGGAAAGAAAAGATGGGCGTGGCGCGCGGTAGGGGAGCTGGAAAGCAGAAGTAGCGAGCCGCGGGGGTTCCATTCTGCGCTCTGTGGGTTCAATTGGTTGCATTGACTAAATAACGGTCAGAAGCGGCTCTTCGGCCGCTGCCGTTCAATCAGAGGGTACACGGGCGGGACAGAGGGAAGACGGAGTTCCGCGGATGGGCTCGGCCGGGGCAGTCTCTGGGAGCGAGAGCCCCGGGGAGGCGAACCGGTGGCGGCGCGGCTGCCTCCCGGCGTGCGGGAGCTCGCGAGGCACCTCCCTCGCCTGGTGTCCGGCTTCCGGACCCACCTCGAACCGCCGGGACTCGTCTCTCTCTCTCTCCGGGTTCTCTGCACCTGGTCCCTTAGGTCCCGTTTCAAGTGCGCTGTCGCGGCAAGTTTCTCACCCAAGCCCGCAGCGCCGTGATTCCCGCCCGAGCATCCCGGCCATGCACCCTCGCGGACGGCCCGATAGCCGGGCTCAGCACGGGGCTCAACTGAGATTGCTCTCCCACTGTGATAAGGGTAGATCGCAGGCTCAGACCTGCCAGGGAAGGGGCGCGTTCCTGCACGCCTGCTCATGAGAACCGGGTGATGGGGCACCATCGGTCCGGCCAACGGGCTTCTGGAGGAGGAAAACAAAACCCTGTGATGAAAGTGTCAGCCCTTCACTCTATGGAGGGGGCAGCTGACAAGTCATTCCTGCAAGCTGGAGCAGGTGTCTGCTGTGAGAGAAGAAAAACCGCAATGCTTCTTCCTTAGACGGTTGATTAATAAAGAGGCAAAATGATTTGAGAGGAGTGCTAGAAGAAAAAGAACGGAGTATAGCATACAGAGAATGAGGAAAAATGTGTTGGTGAGGGCTTCCTAGAAAAGGAGACGTACCTGTCAGGCGCTGAAGAAAGTGGGACAGGCATTCTTTTATTTATTTATTTTTATTTATTATTTATTTCTAGCCAGGCTGTTCTGGAATTCACTATGAAGTCTCAAAGTGGCCTCGAACTCAGGGTGATCCTCCTACCTCTTGCCTCCTACAAGTGCTGGGATTAAAAGGCGTGTGTCATGTGTCGCCACATCCAGCCAGAATGTTTTGGGGTTTTTTTTGTTTGTTTGTTTGGTTTTTTTTTTTTTTTTTTTTTTTTTTGGTTCTTCGAGGTAGGTCCTCATTCTAGCCCAGGTTGATCTAGAATTCTCTATGTAGTCTCAGGGTGGCCTTGAACTCATGGCGATCCTTCTACCTCTGCCTCCCGAGTGTTGGGATTACGGCGTGACCCACCACGCCGGGACCAAAAAAATTTTTTTTGTTGTTTGCTTGTTTTTCTAGGTAGGGTCTCACTCTAGCCCAGGCTAACCTGGAATTCAGTGTAGTTTCAGGCTGGCCTCGAGCTCAAAGGTCCTCCTACCTCTGCCTCCCAAGAGCTGGGCTTAAAGGCGTGCGCCATAGGAAGGCATTCTTTACATGGGTTGTGGTGTGGACAAAGATGAACTAAGACTAAGGAGAAGGGGTGTGGAAAAGGCTCCATAGGTGGACAGCATACGTGGTAACGGTAGGGGAGAGCCATCATTTGAAGCTGGCTAATGCCTACATAGAAGCTCTGTGAGACAATCCTGGAGAAGTCTTCTGAGACACGCAAAAGTTTATTTTGTCCAAAGGATAGTGTGAACATAACTCTATAAAATTCATCAACAAATATTTAAGATCCACCGGGGGTGGTAGTGCACACCTTTAATCGCAGCACAGGGGATGCAGAGGTAGGAGAATCTCCATAAGTTTGAGGCCACCCTGAGACTATATAGTGAATTCCAGGTCAGCCTGGGCTAGAGTGCAACCTTACCTCAAAAAAAAAAAAAAAAAAAAAAAAAAAAAAAGATTCCTTTAGTCCTACATTATTTTTAGTTTTTAAAAGCATGCTTGTTAATGACTTCCTAATCTCACTGATTAAAACCCCAATTCTTTTTGTTGTTGTTCTTGTTTTTCGAGGTAGGCTCTCACCCTAGCTCAGGCTGACCTGAAATTCACTGTTATCTCAGGGTGGCCTCAAACTCATGACAATCCTCCTACCTCTGCCTCCCAAGTGCTGGGATTAAAGGTGTTCTCCACCATGCCTGGCCTCATTTTCTTTTTCATGAAATAAATTGAAGAAAAAAATTGAAATAGGAAAATGTTAAAAGAAAATTTTGGAGCAGGTGTGGAGCATGCCTGTAACTGTAGCGCTGGGAGGCAGAGGCTAGAGGTTTACTACAAGTTCAAGTTCAGCCTGGTCTACATAGCAATTTCCAAGACAGCCAGGGCTGCTACCTGTATCCTGAAAGCACAGATAGATGATTGGTAGATAGGAAAACAAGGACAAAAACAAAACATCTTAAATGAAATTGTTGTGGACATATATGGTGTATATCCTATATATATCATATCTAGTCATGAGTATAGATCTCATGATTTTATTCTTGGAAATTTTTGTCTTTTATGTTGTGGTTTATTCTTTTCCCTAAGAAGAGGGGTTGGGCCACACTCCTTTAATCCCAGCCCTAGGGGAGGCAAAGGTAGGAAGATCTCCAAGAGCTCAAAGCTACTCTGAGACTACATACTGAATTCCAGGGCAGCCTGAGTTAGCATGAGACCCTACCTCAGAAAACAAAACAAAAACACAAAGAGAGAGGTTGGGGTTGGAGAGATTGCTCAGTGGTTAAAGGCATTTGGTTGCAACACCTGATGGCCTGGGTTCAATTCCCCAGTACCTGCACAAAGCCAGATGCAGAAAGTGGTGCCTGTATCTGGAGTTTATTTATAGCAGCAGGAGGCCTTGATGTACCCATTCTCTCCTCTCTTCCTCGTTCTTTCTGTCTTAAAAATATTTTGAAAAAGAAAAGAGGGGCTTAGCTGAGTGTACCGGTGCATGCCTATAGTCTTAGCACTAGGGAGGCCTTAGGCAGGATAAGGCTACATACCAGTTAAGGCCAACCTAGGCTACATAGCAAGATCCTGTCAGCAAAAAAGAAAAAAAGGAAGGGAGAGAAGGTGGGAGGAAAGGGAAACAGGAGGGATGAGAAAAGGAAAGTGTGCTGGAAAGAAATAATACAAACTTGTCTCTTGTAGTCAGTCACCCTACACACACTTCAAAGGAAGACTGCAAAAAAGCAACCATGCTTTCTCTCCCATGAAAACACTCACAGCTTCAAACGTTCTACCTCTGCAGTTACTACAAATACATCTTGTAGTGTAACAACCACATTCATCTTCAACACAGCATTCAGAAACAATATCAATTCCACCTGAGTTTTTCATTAGCTATATATATTTTTTCTTCTTCAACTTTTCATCAGGTAAATTGATGTTATGGTGTTCAGAGCTTTCTCCCCAAAGGTACAGTAACTGCATTTTTATTTTATGTGAACTTTCCTCAATCATAAAACATTACCACATACTAATCATTTTTAATATATTTTTGTACTGATTTATTTTTTATCAGCATATAAAGCACTAAGTTCCATTATGGTATTTTCAAACAATTTTTGTTTATATTTTCCTTCCCCTGTCTCTCTTTCCTGGTACTTTTTTTTTTGTATTGACTTTTTTAAAAATAAAACTTTTCCTTTTTGATAACTATGACATGGTGGCACATGCCTATGCTCCCAGTACTCAGGACACAGAGGCAGAAGGATTGTAGAAAGTTCAGGGCCACCCTGAGCTCTACAGTGAATTCAAGGCCAACCTGGGCTACAGTGTCAAATCACAGTCTATTTAAAAATGATTAGAAAATTTATGACTTATCTTCATGCATGTCATCAGCAGTGCAGGAAAACAGGCAAATGCTGCCAAACAATCCTTTTGAAGGTTATGATAATGTTTTTTCACCTTAAATATGTACCATTTATGTAATATTATTTTGAGTTTGATCTGAAGGAAATCATAGAAAATGCAGGTATGGTTAATATTAGCAATACACTGGTAATAGTTTAAATACCCAGTACTAGGAGGATGCTCACAAACTATATGCATACCATGAATTATTGTGCAGCCATGAAACTCGTTTACAAGATTTATATTTATTTTTGGTTTTCCGAGGTAGGGTCTTACTGTAGCCCAGGATGACCTGGAATTCACTATAGTCTCAAGGTGGCCTCAAACTTATGACGATCCTCCTACCTCTGCCTCCCAACTGCTGGGATTAAAGGCGTGCACCCCACAACTGGCAGTTTACAAAATTTTTAAGGGCATAGTAAATTGTTCTGGACATAATTGAGTGGGAATAAAAACACAACTTTGTTATTGTTTGTGTGTGTGAGTGTGGGCACACGTGTGCCATCGTAAAGATGTGGAGGTCAGAGAACAACTTTTTGGATTGGTCCTCACCTGTCCACCTCATGTGAGGCAGTCTCTTGTTCTGGATTCTCTCTGCTGTTCTTTGCTGTGTTTGCCACAGCTTCCAAGAAATTCTCCCATTTCCACCATCCATCCTTTGTCAGTTTACTGGGCTTTTGGCTAAGACTTTTGTATCTTCTTTAAAAAAAACTGGGTGTTGGAGAGATGGCTCAATGGTTAAGACTCTTGTTTGCAAAGCCTAATGACTGGAGTTTGATTCCCCACCATCCACATAAAGCCACATGCAGAGTGATGCATGCATCTGGAGTCTGTTTGCAGTGGCTAGAGGCTCTGACGTGCCATTCTCTCTCTCTGTCTCTCTCTCTCTCTTCTGGCCAGCCTAAGAATTCCAAGTCAGCCTGAGTAAGAGTGAGACCCTATCCCCTGAAAAAAACCTGTTTTTGTTTGTTTTTGGTTTTTGGTGAGAGTGTGTATGGGACACCACAACCCTTTGCTGCTGCAAATGAACTCCAGACTCATGAACTACTCTGTGCATCTGACTTTACATGGGTACTGGGCAGCTGAACCGGGGTCAACAGGCTCTGTAAGCAAGTGCCTTTAATGGCTGAGCTGCCTCTCCAGCCTCCGCTTTTATGTCTTCTTATCCTCTGTGTAGAATATGCATGAAAACTTCATAAAAAATCTAGATAGCGAGATTGGTAATTTTTTTCTTAACATTTTTATTGAGAATTTTAATGCATGAAAATGTTGTGGTTTGATCATATTATTATGTTTTTACAACTGAGTTTTAAAATATTTATTTATTTGCAAGCAGAGAGAGTAAGAGGGAGAGAGAGGGCATGTCAGCAAACAGACTCCAGATACTTGGGTATCTGGCTTTATGTGGGTACTGGGGAATCAAACCAGGGTCATTAGGCTTCGCAGGCAAGAACCTTAGCCACTGAGCCATCTCTCCAGCCCTTCAATTGATTTTCTTTTTTTTTTTTTTTTTTCCGAGATAGGGTCTTGCTCTAGCCCAGGCTGACCTGGAATTCACTATGTAACCTCAGGCTGACCTCAAACTCACAGGGAGCCTCTTATCTCTGCCTCCTGAATGCTGCGATCAAAGGCATGCACCACCATGCCTGTCAATAACTGATTTTTCAAATGGCAATTGCCATTAAGTTAAAATAAAATTAAGTAATCTTAGTACTCACACATAAATTAGTACTTTATTAAATGACACTGAAGAGACCAAAAGTTGACACAAAATCACATTTGAAAATAGCTGTACTAGACATACAAACAAAACATGAGACCTAAAACTGTGAGTGCCAGTATTAGACCTGACCAGAGGAGACAGGCTGAAGCATGAGTTGCCTGCGCTCCTGCAATCTTCTCAACCCCACCCAGGCATGATGATCTTCCTGAGGGTTGGGGTTGTTTTGAGGAGGGAGTATTGGCTTCAAGAGAAGGTAGAATGAGTAACAGCCTATAATTTGATGACCTTTGATAAAACTGGAGTTCATCTAAGGACTATATTTAAAATCTCTACAAGTATTGCCATTTTATAATGATTTGCAAGTGCTTTTATGTTGTTTGTTTCTGTTTGGTTTCTCAAGGTAGGATCTCACTCTAGCCTAGGCTGACCTGGAATTCACTATGTCGTCACAGGATGGTCTTAAACTCATGGCAGTCCTCCAACCTCAGCCTCCAGAGTGCTGGGATTAAAGGCGTATGCCACCATGCCTGGCTTTGGTTTTTGAGATAAGGTCTTGTTATGTAGCTTTGGCTGGCCTTGGACTCATGGTGATCCTCCTACCTCAAAAATGCCCTGTCTTAAAATAATTCTACGAAATCCTGTTACTTCAGGGAAAAATTCACCACATTTCTTTGAGTCTTAAATATCTCTTTTCTCAGCACTTGGGAGGCTGAGGTAGGAGGATTGCTGTGAGTTCAAGGACACCCTGAGACTACAGAGTAAATTCTAGGTCAACCTGGGCTAGAACAAGACTCTATGGGGTTGAGGGGAAGCACAAAAAATGGCTCATGATGGGCTGGAGGGATGGCTTAGTGGTTAAGGTGTTTGCCTGCAAAGCCAAAGGACCCAGGTTCAATTCCCCAGGACCCATGTTAGCCAGATGCACAGGGGACGCATGCATCTGGAGTTCATTTACAGTGGCTAGAGGCCCTGACACACCCATTTTCTTTTTCTCTCTCCCTCTTTCTCTGTCAAATAAATAAATAAATATAAAATATTTAAGCTGGGTGTGGTGGCACATGCCTTTAATCCCAGCACTTGGGAGGCAGAGGTAGGAAGATTGCTGTGAGTTCAAGGCTACCCTGAGACTACACAGTGAATTCCAGGTCAGCCCGGGCTAGAGTGAGACCCTACCTTGAAAAACCAAAAAATAAAATAAATAAGTAAAAGGTGGCTCATGCATCTGGAGTTCGTTTGCAGCTAGAGGCCCTGGACCACTCATTCTCTCTTTCCTCTCTCTTCTGTCCCCCTTTGCTTACAAGTAAATACAAATAGCACTTAAAAAAAATCTGTATTTCCAGGCATGGTGGCTTGGTCTATGCTTGTTACTCCCAACATTTATAAGGTAGAGGCAGGAAGATTGCTGTAAGTTCTTGGCCAGCGGGCTCTGGAGCAAGTATCAGACGAGCCTGGGCTACAGAACAAGACCCTATCTCACAAAACAAAACCAACTCAGTATTTACGTCACAGTTAAACTGCAGATGTACAATAAACTGTGTAAAGAAACTACCATGCCTGGTATGAAAAGCCTTTTCCATGTGAACCTGGAAGAAACTTTTTGCAGAAAAGTAACTGTGAAAACAGCAGACAAACTGTGCTCACTTCAGTTCTGAGTGCTAACTTTGAGACCCTTGTGGAAAAATCTGAAAGAATCTGGGAAGGTGAGGCTGTCCTGCCTGTTCATGAAGCACCAGATTCAACTGCTGTTACTGCTAATATTCATTGAGTTCTTTACCTAAAAATAAACAAAATGAATTATCCTGGCAAAGAAGTTGGCTCTCTGAATAGTAAATTATGTTTGCTATTTTGAGAAAGGAATTAAGCCTGTGAACAAGCTAAATACTCTTATGAGTTTTTATAAGTGTTTCTTTTTATGTTATGAAGAAACCCAATTAATTGGTTATCATTTACCATAAGATAGTACTTCCCAAGCATTCTACATTGAAGAAAATAGGATCCAGCCACAAGCATTTGAGCTCATTCTCTTCAGGCACTTCTTAAATTACACATGAACACCCTAATTAGTGGTGTCACTTATTTCTGTGCCACTAGTGGGTGAGAGGAATTTATTATTTTGTGGACTAATTCTTAAAGATTCAGGTTGAAAAACCAGAGTTTAAATAAATATGATATACAGACAGTATAACTTCTGAATGCAGGAGAGGAAATTTTATTAGGTAAAAGCAAAGGAGGTTAAAGTATAACAAATAAAAAATGCTATATGCCAAAATTCCATTTTAAACTAATATACAGAAAATAATTACATAGCACATTTATGTCAAGGATGATTATTGAGGTTCATTACACTGGCAGTTAGTACAGTCAAAATTTAAGCCATTGTTCTTTAGCCAATCTAATTCAATAAAACCTTAGCCAATCAAAAAAGTATTTCTTGAAGGGACTAGAGAGATGGCTTAGCAGCTTAAGGTGCATGCTTACAAAGCCAAAGGACCTAGGTTCAATTCTCCAGGAACTGCATAAGGCAGATGGCTGAAAGCCCTCGCATGCCCAATTCTCTACCTACTTCTCTAATAAGTAAATAATAAAATTTTAAAAATTCAAGAAGACCTCAGAAGAAAATTCTGGGCTGGAAAGATGGCTTAATGGTTAAGACGCTTGCTTGCAAAGCCTAACGACCCAGTTTCAATTCCCCAATACCCATGTAAGCCAGATGCACAAGGTGGCGCATGCATCTGGAGTTCATTGGGAGTGGCTGTCACGCCCATTTTCTCTCTACCTGCCTCTTTCTCTCTCAAATAAAAAAAAATAAAAAAAAATTCTTTTAAAAAGTGTATTTCTTTATTTGACCAAGACAGAGGGAGGGAGAGAGGGAGAGAATGGGCATGCCAGGACCTCCAGCCACTCTCAATGAACTCCAGATGCATGCGCCACCTTGTGCATCTGGCTTACATGGCTACTGGGGAATTAAACCTAGGTCCTTTGGCTTTGCAAGCAAACGCCTTAACCACTAAGCCATCCCTCCAGCCCCCCAAAAGTATGTCTTGAATCATTTCTGTGTTGATTGGGCATCTTTAATTATTGGGAATATTTTTCCTATTTCTTTTTAGAAGTCTGTAATTCCATATGCTTCTTCATTTTGCCCAAAGAGATTAACTTTGGTGGTTTTGACCCCAACACTTGCCTATACTTTTCATTTCTCTTAAAGTAGTTTCAAATACGTACTCTTTTTTCTGTCTTTTTGAGACAGGGTGTCATGTAGCCTAGGCTGATCCTTTTGCTTCTACCTTTTATGTGCTGGGATTACTGGTGGGTGCCACCACACCCAGCCACCTTATTTGAGACTTTTTAGTGGATTTTCCCCTTTCTCTATCTTCACCATGTAATGAATTTTTCAGCTAGTCTAGTTATTAGAATGAATATTCAAGCAGCCTGGAGAGATGGCTTAGCTGTTAAAAGTACATGTTTGCAAAGCCTCAAGGACCAGATTCGATTCCCCAGTACCCATGTAAAGCCAGATGTACAAAGTAGTGAATACACCTGGAGTTGTTTGCAGTGGCAAGAGGACCTGTGTACCATGCCCTCTCTCTCTTTCTCTCTCTGTGTGCAAATAAGCAAATAAATAAAAATGAAGATTCAAGTTCTCATCCCACCTTAAAGTTAGAATTTTTAAAGTGAGCCCACTTCTTAAGACAGACTTCTTTATATAATTTCTAACTACTACATTTGAAGAAACAGGCATGAAAATAAAGCATTTCTAACAACATATAACATTTTAATATTGGACAAAAATCAACAAAGAATCGTATACATACCAATTTTTTTTTGTTTTATTTTTGGAGGTAGGGTCTCATTCTAGCTCAGGCTGACCTGGAATTCACTATGGAGTCTCAGGGTGGCCTTGAACTCATGGCAATCCTCCTACCTCTGCCTCCCAAGTGCTGGGATTAAAGGTGTGCGCCACCACACCCAGCTCCAATTTTTTAAAGTATGTTCACAGTAAGGAGATAATATAGTCAGAAGATTTATATGGTTGTGTGTGTGTAGCAAAGCATTTGTAGCCAGATTAAAATCTCACTAAATACTAATTTCTCCATGAAATAAATACTTTAAAAGCATAGCAATCAACACGTCATTCAGTAGTTGATTTTATCTTCAAAGTTGAAGCCAAGAAGCATGGCACGATACATTCGTATGGAGAGTAAGTACTTAATAGAAATTCATTCTACATTATTAGGTTATATTAAGTCCAGAAGAAAATGCCTGTGATTTGTGTAAACCCACCACTTATTGAAATGATGTTACTCTGCCCTTAAGAGACTTAAAAGGCAGCTTTAATATTAATAAGAATGTGCTTGGTAGATAGTGTTAAAAGAAGGACTAGTGTTATAACTAGGTTATGTTGTTAAAATATTAGCTATGCATTTTCCTTTTCTGTATCCACTTATTCTAAACTTCAGAATTTTTAGTATGATTCTTTTAAATTGCATACATTTCAGAATACATATGCTATAATTCTGGCTATTTTAAGTGTAGAATTATATATGTTTGCAATGATATGTAATTATCTTTCTTTATAATGTATTTACAGTAGCCTAACAAGCCCTTTTATTTTAGGAGGGACTCTTGAAGATAATTAGCACATGAAGTTACTTTAGCCACTTATGTCACAAATGCTGAAGGTCCTTTCTAGATTTCCCACAAATATGAGGAGAGTCACCATGAATCAATTTTGTTACAACAAAGTGATTCCAGAGTGAACTTTATTAAATGTTCTTGGATCTTTGCAGCTGGAACTTTTGGGGTAGATGAAGTTTGGCAGGCAGACAGACAAGATGGTGCCACTTCAGATCTGCCATTTCTGGGCTGCACTTTTAAGATTGCCTGCTGAAGACTGATTCTTCCCACGTCCTCTCCAAAGTCACATCTGTCACTTCTCCAGAGGCTTAGAAGGCCCTATTCCACCACTGCCACACAGAAAGAGACAAAACTCAAGAAAAGTAATATTGCAAGGTGACTGCTCTACAAGATACATCATTCTTAGATCAGAATTTATTAGTGTTTGGGACCAAGCCAGCACTGTTAGAGAATAGATACAAAAGAATCGCTTTGAGAATTTACTTCTTAAACGTAACTTATTGTACTTTCCAAACATAAGGAATTCCTGTTACTAGTATAATTCTTCAGTTATCATAGGGTGTCTTTTGTTTTTATATGGTTTATAAGTTAGAATGGCTGGGCACATAAATATGCAACATAGAAAAAGATGGATGTCAGACGAAAGATTAAGAGGCATCTCCTTCAAGTGAACTACTTTTACAGTGTGTCTAGTAATGGCTAGTTTGTGATGGAAATGTAAACTCAAAAGGTCATGGTTTAAGTTGTCAGCCATCATGCTAACCCTGCTTTCGAGCATTAGATGTATACTCTGTAAATAAAAATCAAGTGCACACAGGGGTAGGGGAGGGGAGTTGTCCTTCAAATTCCTAGGTTTATGACTTAGCTAACCTGCCTCAGGGATTCTGGGTAGAGCTATTTTTTTTTTTTCTTTCTGGGTTTATGATTCAGCTAATCTGCCTCAGGTATTTTGGATAGAATTTTATTTTTTTTGTAGTAATGCTCTGCCCTAATAATAATATCCTTAATTAAAAAAAAGTCTCAAAATGCTTTTCTCATCTTAAGGAACTTAAGCATTTGAAAGAAAAGACAATTTTCATAACCTGGATTCTTAGATTTCATCAGAATTCAAGTTCAAAGCCAGATGTAGCACCATAAGACCGTTTCAAAACATAAAAAATCAGAAGCAGCTTTTATGATTCAATTGGTATAAACTATTGGTTTAAGTAAAGCATATTATCTTTTAAAGCAAGGCTTATGTGGGGCTGCCAAGCTGTACAAGTAACTCCTATTCCCATCTCAAGTGGGTACTATGTACTATGCAAATTTACTTAATGAAGTTATGTTTTTGTTCTAGCCTTTCCTAAAATGAATTACTTAGCACAAGAATGTTTGGTACATCGATATATTTGGTGAAAGCTAATTATTACATTATGATCTTCATATCACCTTTTCCCCCACCCCCAGCAAATTTTGTAGAAAGAGGAGTAATAATGACTTTGCCCCCTTATTGATCTGTGTGGAATCTGACAGAAAGAACAACTCTGTCACTACTAATTGACTTTGATTTGTTCTCCTGTATATAATAGGAAATCAGATTTAAAGTTAATAATAAATTCAATTGGGTGTGTGCATAGAAATGTTCGTAGTAATAAAAAGAGTTAAAATTAGTATGAATTTACAAGCTATTGTCATTTGGTTATACCAACTGCCGTTTACAGATACAAACATTATAAATACCTTTGCCTTTTTGCCTCATACAAGATATAAACATAAGGAGCTAAATTGCATCTGGTTTTAATGAAACCATATCCATGTTTCCAAGTGGCATATCCTTGAGTTTGACACAGTGTGACACTGTTATAAAGGGAGATCACAGATTGATTTTCGCTTGAAAAATCAATCTGTCTACCCATCAAATCATTAACCAAAGTAGCAGGTTTAGCAAGTAGCACGGATCCTGTAGTACACACATTAATAAACATGCAAATTTTGGAATTGGGTTGGAAGAAATTCTCTCTCTCTCTCTCTTTTTTTTTTTCGAGGTAGGGTCTCACTCTAACTCAGAGCTAACCTGGAATTAACTGTGTAGTCTCAGGGTGGCCTTGAACTCATGGTGATCCTCTTACCTCTGTCTCCCGAGTACTGGGATTAAAGGCGTGCGCCACCACTCAGCTAGAAATTCTCTTTTAAACCATTAAAACTAACTTTTGTACTAAGTGATGCTAAGTTAGGGTGCTTATACCTCTGTTACTTTCTGAAGTTACCTTTCATTTATGAGTAAAATTGTGTGATCTTGCCTAGAATGCTCTAATTTTCCTAAGGTGAATTATAGGTTGTCAGGATAATCAACTTTTGGCCAGCCTCCTGGCACAATAGCACATCTGACTCCAGAGTAACCAACTTTTATTCTTAAGCAAATTTAGATTGCTTTATAATGTTTTCTCCTTCAGTATATAATTTTATGGCAATAGTAGAGGGTAGTGTTTGGTTTAATAGTGAATTAAATGATACTTCTTATCCACATCATCTGTTAAAGCCAAAAAAGAGGAAACTGGTTACTCTGTCATCTTGCTTTTCCTTAGGCACATTTCCTTTTAAATAATCTGAGTTCTTCAACTCACTAGTCAAGAAATTGGAACAGATGAAAACATGCAGGGCAGGAATAGCGAGGGGGAAAGGGGGGGGGCTCACATAGAAACATGGAAGGTGAATTCAAAGAAATTTTTAGTTGACGACCTACCTTAGGCCAGAAAAATGATAGAACTGTTTTAAGTTTAAATGAAGCAAAACCAAAACATCAGCATCTCATATTTATGTCTAAAACGTTCTGAATGAACTGCTCATACAGCTTTGTTTTCCTCTTTCATATTTTCACATTACTCCGAGTGTTCTTTAGGAACCCACTGTTACCAGCCTCCTTACCAGTCATTACAGATGACAGATGAACAAGGAGCACAGCCTCTTGGGACCTTTGTCACACGTTTTCTATGTTGAGAAAGCCTTTCTTGGCAGGTTCAAATTCCAGGTCTAAGATGCAGCTTAGGAAAAGTATCGAGTCTTTCTGATCTTTAGTCCCCTATCTGGAAAGTAATGGTACTTACCTCGAGGAGGAGGACTGATTAAACTTGTGTGTATGTAAAGCATTTGAGAACAGAGCACTACCTAAGTGTGAATGGATGCTGGGACCACTAAACCCTGTACGGGTGGGTGGTGAGGGGGTTCCACCCCTTAACAGCCACACTGCAGTTCGACTTGTGTTAGTTTCCTAGCCCCTGTCGGGTCAGAACAGCTCACTGTGCCTCAGGTACCAAGGATTCTGAAGGGAGGATGCTACAAGAATTCAATTGCTCCCCTACATATTTCTTGGTACTCTGCAATCCTAGGTGTTGATGCCAGGGTATCCTTGTGAGGCATTTACTAAGAAAAAAAAACAAAGTTCAACTGATAAAAACAGATTAATGGTATTTTTTTAAAAAGGGATTTAGACCTTTTTTTTTTTTTTTTTGGTTTTTCGAGGTAGAGTCTGACTCTAACTCAGGCTGACCTGGAATTCATGGCCTTGAACTCATGGCACTATCTCTGCTTTCCGAGTGCTGGGATTAAAGGCGTGCACCACCACATCCAGCTGCTAAACATTTTTGTTTTTTGATTTGGCTATTTGAGGGACAGGGTCTCATGTAGCCAAAGGTGATCTTGAACTCCCAATCCTCCTGCCTTTAACTTCCAAAACGCTGGAATTATAGGTGCATGCTACCATGCCTGGTTCATGCAGTTCACTGAACCCAGGACTCTGCGCATCCTAGGCAAGCACTGTACTAAGCTACATCTCTAGGTCGAGATCAGTTAGATATGAAACTTTCTGACAGGAGCATTCCTTAACCAGTGAAAGCTGTCAGCCAGCAGCAGCCTCTCTTTCACCTTTGAGAATATAAAAGCAACTATCTTGAGTACTCAGGCTTATCCTTGGCATGTTCATCACCACACTGGGAAGTCTGTGGCTACGACGACTAGTTTAATCAAATTATTACAATTCCTATTCATCTCATCCATAACTTCCATATGCCTACTGGCTTAAATTCTGTTTTTTGCATCCTGCTCATATTTTTAAGTTACAGTAAGTTTTTCATGCCTAAAAACCTTAGTGTTGACTACTCTAGCAAACTGTCTTCATTATTATCATCATTAATAGCAGTATTATTGAGATGGGGTCTTACTACATGGCCCACGGTGACCTTGAATTTAAGTGAGCTTCTTGCACAGCCTCCTGAGAGCTAGGATTACAGGTATGAGCCACCATATCCATCACGATTTGTTAGATTCCCCTTTGGAATCTTTTTCTTCTAATTAAATATTTGTCCATACTCCATACAACATGCTCTCTCCAGAAACAAAATGGCTTGTATATCCATGGCCTCACAGTGCCTGATACTACCTGCATAAGACCATCATAAGAGGAGGAAAAGATCAAGACATCAAAAGTAAAAGAGAGACTCATTGAGATGGGGAGGAGGTATGATGAAGAGTGGAGTTTCAAAGGGTAAGTGGGGGGGGGGGAGGAAGGGTATCACCGTGGGGTATTTTTTATAATCATGGAAGTTAATAAAAAAAATTAAAAAAAATATTTGTTCACAGCTAAACTGTTGGTTTATAGTACTTAAACATTAAACACTGCTATATACCATGTTACTCATGTGGGTCATTTCTTTGACTATTTTCACTTTAAGAACATGGTAAGTTTGGGACTGAAGAGATGGCTCAACAATTAAGGTGCCTGTCTGCAAAGCCCAGTACCCACATAAAGCAAATGCACAAAGTAGCGCATGTTTCTGGAGTTTATTTGCAGTGGCTAAAGGCCCTGGTGCAGCCAATTTTTTTCTCTCTCTCATAAGCAAATTAAAATTTTAAAAAGAATACAGAAAATTGGGCTGAAGGGATGGCTTAGTGGTTAAGGCATTTGCCTGCAAAGCCAAAGGAACTAGGTTTGATTCCCCAGGACCCACATTAGCCAGATGCACAAGGGGGCGCACACATATGGAGTTCATCTGCAGTGGCCGGAGGCCTTGGTGTGTCCATTCCCTCTATTTCCCTTTCTCTGTCAAATAAATTAAAAAATATTTTTAAAAAATACAGAAAATTAGCTGGACATGTAATCCCTGCACTCTGGGTGGGGGTTGAGGCTTGATGGAGTTCCATCATAGTCCAGGCTGCAAAACAAAGCAAGATCCTGCCTCAATTAAAAGAAAAAAGAAAAAAAAAAAAAAAAAAAAACCAGCCAGGCATGGTGGCGCATGCCTTTAATCCCAGCACTCGGGAGGCAGAGGTAGGAGGAATGCCATGAGTTCAAGGCCACCCTGAGATGACAGAGCTAATTCTAGGTCAGCCTGGACCAGAGTGAGACCCTACCTCAAAAAACCCAAAAAACAACAAAAAACCCAAAACCAAAAAACCCTGAGAAGCCAGAGACAGCAGGATCACTGTGAATTTGAAGCCACCCTAGTCTACATGGTAAGTTACAAGCCAGCCTGGGCTAGAATGAGACACTGGGGAAAAAAAAAAAAAAAAGGTTATGAAAAATGTTTCTGAGTTCTGCCTCGACTTGCTTTTTCAGACGCTGGGGTTCTCAGTCTTGTTCACTATGAAGCATAGAAGGTCCAAGTTGCAGTCTGTCAGCAGCCTTGTCACAAGCTCATTTATTCCTCAGGACTTCTTGCTGCTTCAAATAAAAGGGAAGACTTGGAATATAGCTTGGGGTACAGCATTTGCCTAGCATGCTAAGGGCCAGCTGAAAAAAAAAAAAAAAATCAGACCCCATAAAGAAATTCAATCACACAGTTCAGTTTAAGAAATCTCAATGAGTACTTGCCAGCCACCACAAAATGGGCCTCAAAAACAAACAAAAAAAAAACACCCCTGTGTCACTGATTGTGAGAAAGGACAACATTCCATTCTATGTATATGTCCCTCTCCTTAGCTAAAGCCTAGGCACCTAAACACAGGAATGTATACAGGCAACTTCCAGTCTCCACTGGTTCACACACAGGCAAGAGGGCCAGAAGCAACAGCAAGGCAGGAAGGCAGAGCTCTGCAGCTCACCGCAGCAAGAGAAGGAGGGAAGAAAGGGTGCTTCAGTCCTCCCAGTTTTAAAAGCCAAGTAGCCTTTAACTGAACTCTGTCTTGTTAAAGAAAATTGTACACTCTACTTGGAGAAGCCTATGCTACCCTGTAGCTAATTCTAAACAAAACCGTGTATATTGTGTAATGTGAAATGGGGAGAAAATGTCATAAGGCGTGGCTTTGTGAAACTATTAACATCAATTGTGTAAAATCAGAGATTATTTAATGATTAAATATTCGCTTGCTAATTGTTGGTTGTTAATTTTAAAACACTAAATTAAATCTCTTCCTAATAAAATAATTCTCTTTGAAGAGGAATAACTGGTGGGAAAGCAACTGTAACAGAAATTTTGATGGGGAAGTGATCTCAAAGAATTGTGTCCTCTCAGAAAAGTCTGAAAATGCAGTCTGTCTTCTCTCTCCTTACTTTATTCTCTGACAGTCCCTGGGTTTGCTAGTCTACTTCAGTTTATGAGGTTCTTAACAGTCATCTACACCTGTGCACCCTGACGTTATTTTAAGTTGCATTTCAGATTCAAGTACTTGTTAAACACTTATATCTAAGACCAAGATGAATCACTTTTCCAGCTTTCTGTTAACTGTGTGGCTTTGAGAAAAAAAAATTCCCAATTTCCCGTTTCCTTTTTGTGCCTCTCCCAATGAAGGTGATTTAGTTCAGCGCTGGTTCCTGCGCTATTCCTTGTATTTCAACATAGCCCCACAAATCGTTGCACTCACACCGCTCTAATAACTAAATCTGTACTAGCTAACATGTCTCTCAATCTTCTTGGCAACTTATCCTTTTATACAAATGGTACTTAAAATATGATTTGCATATGTTTAAATATGTAAGCAAAAAGAGCAATGCTTTTAAATCACTGTTCATAATCACAAAATATTACTATTAACTATGAGTTTAAATCCCTTTCAGTATGACAAGGGTATTGCAAGTAACTCACATTAAAAGGCATTCTATTGAGTAGATGTGTTTATTAGTGGGTCAGTCTTGCCAGTGTTTTAATTCACATGTAATCAATATAGACCCTGTCAAAAACTAACAATACTACTTTATCTGAAAAATATAAAACTGTTTCCACTTATACTCTGATTATTTTATACTCCTTAAATTTTGTAACTTTTACAGAAAATAAAGCACAAAATAAACTGCAATTTGCCACAACACATTTCCTCCAAATCTCAGAAGAAGACACAATGTATTTTTGTGCACTCTACTTTTACAGAACAACCAGATTTAGAATTAATTTATTTTATTAGATTTATCAATACACATGGTAGCTTTCTCATATCTTAAAGTTCCAATGTAATTTTAAAGGTGAAGAAGAATCATTTTCCTTTAATGTCATATTCCTAGAGAGCTATTAAAGTCTATTTATAAACAAAATAATTGATAAAACTAACACACTTTAGAAATCAGAATATTTTAAATTAAAATATTTTTAATGAATACAAGATGTCTTTAATTAACTATCATAGTTAAATTTAATACCACAAAACAAAATGGCTTATCCCTACTCATTTCTCAAGTAGAGGAAAGTCATTGGGATTTACACTTAATATAAGTTTTAAATGTGATTATTAAATGATAATATTTTATCAATTATAGGAAATGTTCATTTATAAGAATTTCCTCAGTCCATCAATCTTCTTAGGCTAAGTTTGAGCCCATGTCAACCTTAAAGGTTAGATTCAGTGTACCTAACTTGCCTAATAAGCTTGTCAATTTAAGAATATGAATTTTGCTGATAAGGGAGAATAAACAGTAGCTATTCTACTGCCCAACTGACCAAAACAAAAACAAAAACTCAAAAATCAAAAAAGAGCTAAAAGTGAATCAGATATTTTAAAAGGTATTTAAAATTAAAAAAAAAAATTCAACAGGAATGGCCAATAAAGAAGGTTTCAAAATTTCATACAACCTTAAATATGAAAGCACACAAAACTAGCAATCACCTTATTGACCAAAAGAAAACAAAACAAAACAAACCCAAAATGACCAAAAAAAAGAAAAAAACAAAATTAAAAAAAAAAACAACTAAAGTTTAACAGTTACTAAAGGGGTAACAGCCACTTATCATCTACATTTAAAAGTAATTTTAATCAGTTAAAACTAGAAACAAAGAATGCTATTAAAAAACAACAAAAATGATAAACATTTAATGCCTAAAAGTATACATACTTAAGGTCCTAAGCAAAAATATTAAAGATAAAAGGGCCTCAAAATTGCTTCCAACACTTCATCTTCTAAAATCACTTTCTAAGTAGCTCATATTCTTTTTGCTTTGGTGTTTTGTCTGCTGTCAACTAGACATCAGCATAGTAGCAAACCACTTAGGTTCTTTTCAAATGCTTGGCATTATAATGTGATCTCATATCTTTCCTCAAATTAAACTTTGCGCCACATATTCCACATGTATACAGATGAACATCCATGTGCTGCTCCAGTTGTTCATTATTTGGGAATATCTGAAAGCAGACCTGGCATATAGTCTCACCAGCAGATAAATGAGAAATCATATGCCGTACATGGTCATGTTTGCGGAAGTTTCCTTGATCACAAATGGAACAGACATACCTGGCCATGCCTTTGTGCATATCATTGTGCAGACGCAACTGACGTTCTCTTAAAAACTGCTTTCCACACGTCTGACAGACAAATTGTTTTTCCTTTGTATGAACAGTATAGTGTTCTCTTAAATGACACCGCTGATAAAATCCCTTTCCACACAGGTTACAAAAATGCTTTCGTCTGTGATCTCTTTCATTTTCTTCCATGATGGCACTCTTAAACATGTCTTGGTCTAGGCAGCTAGACATATGTTCAACCACTAGATTTTCAGTTTCAAAACGCTGGCCACAATTAGGACACCGAAAAGGACAGGCAGAATGTTTAAATAACTGCTTTTTTTGGATACTGTTTATTTGGTAATGATTGTCTCTAAAATCATCCAGCATTTCAACAAACATATCTCTTATTTCAGACTGCTCATCAGGATTCTCCTCCATGTCCATTTTCTCCTCGTTGTTTCCCAATCCATTCACCGTCAGGTCCTGAGGTTCTCCACATCTCTGAGCATGCTCCTGGAGTTGTCTGCCCTTGACAAGTATTTGTCCACATTTGCCGCAGGCGCAGATATTCTCAATGTGCTTGGCTAAGTAATGAGATGACAGGTCCTCCTCCGTGATGGTGAGCCCACACAGCTCACATGAGGCATTTTCAGCGTCCTCTTGTACTGGACTGCTGTTAGGGGGCCTCATGTTTTCTAAACCTCCTCTCTCATCAACGTTTATTGACATGCGAGGTTTTAGCGTTTTCCTGCCGCTTTTTTTGATGCTGACATCTTCTTCAACATAGTATCTATAAAACGGCTCCTCAGGCTCGTCTTCTAACTCATCGTTGTCTGTGGATTCGTTACAGTCCTTGTCATTAACTTTGATGATGTTGAAGTCCTTCAGCTCATCAGTGGGAATATCTTCAGGCTCCATCTTGATAATGATTCTCTTCCTCTCAGCAGCTCTGCTTTTTTCTTCACTGGCAAGTTCGGACTCCACTGTACTACTCTTTCTGCTTCCAGTGGTTGAAGTGGAGTCATCAGGAGCCTGGCTTGTGTCTCCCCTGTACTTGTCCGCCTGGGCAGAAAATGTTTTAGAAGAATCCTTTTCACCGAATTCAGCTTTGATGTTATTGTCTTTGCCCTCTCTAATATCTACGAGGCGGTGGTAAGACCTCGGGTTCTGGAAAGAGTGTCTGTTAGTACAGGTCAGCACATGCTCATCTAGTAATTTTTCACAGCTGAAGCCAAACCCACAGCTGTCACAGGTAAAACTGCGTCCAAAGCGCCGTGACACACGCTCTTTGGGAGCAGATAACTTAGACACAGAACTTTTTTTACAAACATCAAACAGCGGTTCCTGAAAGTTGCCTAGTGGTATCGATTCTTCGTCTGGCTCTCTATTATGTGGGGTATTTACTGTCGAGCTTGGTTCTGCACTCCACCTATTGGTGTCGTTGCCGTTTCTAGCCACAGTGTCCTCATACATTCTGACTCCAAATATCATCTTGCTGTTCTGTTTGCTGGAAGCTGATGATGAGCACTTGGAGCTAGAACGATCTGCATCCTGTATGTCCTCTAAGCAGTCGGGAACATTGTACAGCTGCAGGTAGTTCATTGCCACTTTGAACTGCTCAAAACTGGAAGGAGCAGTCATAATTTTTCCTAAATACATGAACTGCAGGATGAGATCAAAGCACTCAGCGCTGATTTTCATGTTGCTGAGGTTTAGCTGTGCGGTGCTGTGCTGATGGTTCATGAAGAACATCCGGAAGTAGGAGCTACAGGCAGCCAGGACTGCTTTGTGCGCCTGGAAGTAAATGTCATCGATGGCTATGCAGCAGTCACACAGGAAGCCCCATTCCCTTTGGTTGTTTAGCTGCTGGAGGACATAGCTGCTGTGGCTGGGCTTCGCCATCCTCTGGCGATTAGAGACCTTTGTAAACAAAAACATTCAAGTCAGGTCTCAGAAAAGCACTTTAAACAGAGTAATTTTAATTGCAAGTTTTGGCTTACATAACTTTGCTATGACAATCAAGGTATGGATAGTTTTCCATGTTAATGTAGCAGAACCCAGCAATACATACCTGAATCTTTTTTTTTTTTTGGAGGTAGGGTCTCACTCTAGCCCAGGCTGACCTGGAATTCACTACGTAGTCTCAGGCGGGCTTCAAACTCAGTGATCTTCCTACCTCCGCCTCACTAGTGTTGGGATTAAAGGTGTGTGCCACCACACCTGGCCTGTATCATTTCATTTCTTTTTTTTTTTTTTTGAATTTAGAATCATTTTTTTAATTTGAAGATAAGATACCCAAACATTTATTCATTTCTCATATTGAAAAAATTACACTAAAAGCAAAATCCTTAATGAAAAAGTTTTTTAAAAATAAGTTACAAGGATACTAACAATGAAAGCCAGGCACGGTAGCTCCTATCTATAATTCTAAAAGGACTGCCACAAATTCAAGGCCAATCTGAGCTAGAGTGAGTTCCAGTTCATCCTGGGGTTATGTGAGACCCTTTCTTCCTCAAGTTCCCCCCCACTACAACAAAACCATCACCTCCCTAAAAAATAAAAACCAATAAAATAGCAACTCAAACTGTTACATTTATATTTAGATTATAGAGTATGAAAAACTTCTTGGGGGCTGGAGAGATGGCTTAGTGGTTAAGCGCTTGCCTGTGAAGCCTAAGGACCCCGGTTCGAGGCTCGATTCCCTAGGACCCACGTTAGCCAGATGCACAAGGGGGCGCACACGTCTGGAGTTCGTTTGCAGTGGCTGGAAACCCTGGCGCACCCATTCCTTCTCTATCTGTCTCTTTCTCTCCCTCTCTCTCTGTCACTCTCAAATAAATAAAAATCATGGTGGCACATATCTTTAATCCCAGCACTTGGGACACAGAGGTAGGAGAATCACCATGAGTTCAAAGCAACCCTGAGACTGCATAGTGAATTCCAAGTTAGTCTGGGCTAGAGTGAGACCCTACCTCAGGGGGGGAAAAAAAGCCAAAAAATAATATGCATATGTCTTGTGGGTTTTTTGCTATATTCATTTAATCCCAGCAC
Organism: Jaculus jaculus; assembly: GCF_020740685.1. NCBI lineage: Eukaryota > Metazoa > Chordata > Mammalia > Rodentia > Dipodidae > Jaculus > Jaculus jaculus. The sequence goes on along the minus strand of NC_059108.1, from coordinate 119,233,401 downwards.
CCACATTAAAAAGAAAAAAGAGGGCTGGAGAGACGGCTTAGCAGTTAAGGCGTTTGCCTGCAAAGCCAGAGGATCCCAGTTCGATCCTCCAGGACCCACATAAGCCAGATGCACAAGGGGGCCATATGCATCTGGAGTTCATTTGCAGTGGCTGGAGGCCCTGGCATGCCCATTCTCTTTCTCTCTCACTCTCAAATAACTAAACAAACAAACAAATAAATAAATAAAATATATTTTAAAAAAGAAATAAAAATGACAAAAAATATTAAAAAAAAAAAACTTCTTGGGGGCTGGGTGTGGTGGCTCATGCCCATAATCCCAGCACTCAGGAGGTAGAGGTAGGAAGACTGCTGTGTGTTCAGGGCTATCCTGGGACTACAGAGTGAGTTCCAGGTCAGCCTGGTCTAGAATGAGACTACCTTGAAAAAAAATTCTTGGGTCGGGCATGGTGGCACATGCCTTTAGTCACAGCACTCGGGAGGCAGAGGTAGGAGGATTGCCATGAGTTCGAGGCCACCGTGAGAGTACAAAGTGAATTCCAGGTCAGCCTGGGCTAAAGTGAAACCCTACCTCAAAAAACTTAAAAAAAATAATTCTTAGGCTGGGGATATGGTTCAGTGGTTAAAGGAACTTGCCTGCAAAGCCCGATTCCCCAGTACCCATGTAAAGACTGATGCACAAAGTAGTGCAAGTGTCTGGGGTTTGTTCACAGCTGAGAGAGGCCCAGGCACACCCATTCCCCCTTCTTGCAAAGAAACAAAATATATTTTCTAAAATGTACAAAGTTCAGCATGCTCATCTACAAGAGGGACTCTCAGCTGGTATGGTGGTCTCACACCTGCAACCCCAGCACTTGGGAGGCTGAGGAAGAAGGAGTGTTCATTTTGGACTAGCCTGGGCTGCATAGTGAGCCCTAAGCTAGTCTTGTACTAAAGACCTGTCTCAAAAGAAAAATTACTCTTAGCACAGGAAGACTACCTTAGGACTGGGAAGATGGCTTAGTGGTTAATGTCAAAAATGCTGAGTCCTTACTGAATACTTAATGTGACATATACTTTTGCTTTTATTCTATGTGGTGCTTCTTAACTACTCCTTCTTAACTGTATATACTATATGTGGTATGTGATACTGGGTGTCTTATTCTTTGAGACAGGCTCTCTCACTGAACCCACAACTCAGTGGTTTGGATAGAGGAGCTCGACTGGCGAGCCCCACGACCCTCCTGTCACTGCCTCCGCAGTGTTGCTCAGCTTTTACGTGGGCCCCGGGGATCTGAACTTGGGTACTTATGCTTGCAGAGTAAGCACTTTATTCGCTGAGCCATCTCTCCAGCCCTCTACTAGGCAGCCAGGCTTTGCAAGCAAGCACCTTTAACTGACGAACCATCTCTTGAGCTTGCATTAGAGAATTACCATGCATTTATTTTTACTAACCAATGTCACTCAAATTCCAAGTTTACTTTCCTTTTCATTTTTTATTTGCAATTAAAAAAAAAAGTGCTGGGGGGATGGCTCAGCAACTAAAGACACTTGATTACAAAGCCTGTTGGCCCAGGGTACAATTCCCCAGCACCCACATAAAGCTGGATGACAGCCCAGGTACAATTCTCTAGCACCCACATAAAGCTAGATGACATTTGTTTGCAGCATCAAGACACCCTGGCACACTTGCATGCACACAAAATGAATTTTTTAAAAATGTCACCAAAAATTGAGTGAACTTTATTATAAACCTTGTAAAAGGTTTCCATAATGGATTCCTTCTACTTCATGACGAGACCTGTGATGACCTTTGTCTGTGCTACTAGGTGTGTCACCAGAAGAACACAGCCAGCCATCAGGACTGGCACAGAGCAGAAACTCAACTGCAATTGTAAGGTCAGCGTCTTCTCGAAAGAACTGTTCCCCCAGGTTAGGACACCCAGTGTACAGTACTCCAGCAACACAGTGTTAGGTAATCCAATACCTTTCACACTGGCTTTAGTTAGAAAACATTTACCAGTTGATCTCAAAGTCAAACACTGTCACTGAGCACATCGTTAAGTGTATTGAAGAATTTGAACAGTCCCAGAGCTTAGACCTTAAACTAAGTCCACAATTCTTACTTCACAGACAGCAAATACCTGGGGCCAGTGCACACATCAGGGCAGAGGTACCTGTGGTAAAGTTGGTACTAGGGCTACAGAACAAGGACACCTGCCCACCGAGACTATACCAACAACTTCTTTGGCACTACCTCATGTGGTCTTCCACAATGAACACCCGCCAACTGCATAGGAACCCTCAATTCACAGCTTCTTAGCTAGGTGCTACTGTACAAGAAATTAGCCCATCTAGACATTAAGCATGTGTCTGTCTGTGCATGTCCCAGGCTGGTCTTGATCTTCTCACCCTCCTGCCCCACTTCCCAAGTACTGGGATTACAGATGTGTGCAATATAGCTGCTGGATTTTGGGGTCTATGCATTTCAGATTTTCATAACAGGGGTGCTCAAGAGAACTATGCCAATAGTCCAAAATCTGAAATATTGTTAGTGCAAAGCATTCTAGACAAGAGATACTCAACTTATGTTATTTCCTTTTATCTATTTCTTTTTTTAAAAATACTTTTTATATTTATTCGAGAGACAGAATGGGCACAACAGGGCCTCCAGCCACTGTAAGCAAACTCCAGATGTATGCACCACCTTTGTGCATGTGGCTTGCGTAGGTACTGAGGAACTGAACATGGGTCCTTAGGCTTCATAGGCAAGTGCCTTAACTGCTAAGCCATCTCTCCAGCCCTTTTACATATTTCTATGTCTTACCCAGTTGAATGTATACATATGGATTTGAGTACAGATTATTGTCTTCAACCATTTCAAGTATAAAGGAAAATATTCCCGTTTTAGTACCAGAGTCTCTGAATACTGAGCACCTGTGTTCCTAACACTAGATACAGGTGAAGGGTAGAGGATGGTGTGTAACAGAGCTAATTATATGTTCTGGATTGTTTGAAAGCAAGAAACAATCAGGACAATTAAGTGCTAAACTTTACTCAATATGGTTCAAGGAAGGTTTCAAGCTATGAATTATGCCAGAACTGCAGGCTTCGAGAAGGATGTAGGATGAGTGAGGCCTTGGTGAGTAAGAGTAAGAGTAAGAGAACAGAAAGCAGGGGCTAAGCCATTTCAGGTATTTGTACAAATGGGTACGTGACAAGGAGGGGCAGGCTTGCTTGGAGATGTATTGAAAGGGAAGGCGGACTGACTCACTGGGCTGAAGATGAAGGCTGTGAAAGCAGTGACAACTGTAATGCAATATGAACAAGCATACGAATAATCTGAAGTTGTTGAACTTGCCTGTCCTAAGAGGGAAACATATGCACATACACACTTACACGGATGCACTTACGTACAAGTCATTTTAACATTTAGTCCTGCTAACAACCCCACAAAGCAGGTATATAAGGCCCATTTTCCAGATTAAAAACCAGAGGTGTTTTGCTTTGGATATGGTTTAAGCACACTCTCAAAGAAGTAAGTGCTCTGGCTTCCTGTCTTGATCTTGCTCCACCATGACAAGATCCTCCATGAGGTGGTAACACCCAAGGGGGCTCTTACCAGAGCCAGTACTATGTGTTTTGGACTATTAGCCACCAAAACCGTAAATTAAACTTCTGTTATTTTTTAAAATAGGTTTCCAAGCCTTGGGTATTTTGCATTGGAAAGAAAAAGCTGAACAAGCCAGATACAATGTTGTATGTATGCCACAAAGTAAGGACTTCCTAGGATTAGAACATAAGCAATATGACTCATGAGCCCAATGGTAAGTTATTTTCTTTTTTTGAGACAGAGTCTCCTGCAGCCCAGGCTGGCCTGAAACTGGCTATGTAGCTAAAAATAACTTTTTTTTAAAAGTTTAAAAAAATTTTTTTTGTTTATTTTTATTTACTTATTTGAGAGCAACAGAGAGAGAAAGAGGCGGGGGGGGGGGAGAAAATGGGCGCAACAGGGCCTCCAGACACTGCAAACGAATTTCAAACGCATGCGCCTCCTTGTACATCTGGCTAACGTGGGTCCTGGGGAATTGAGCCTAGAACTGGGGTCCTTTGGCTTCACAGGCAAGCGCTTAACCACTAAGCCACCTCTCTAGCCCTAAAAATAACTTTTAATTCCTGATCCTTCTGTCTCTATCTGTCATATGCTGCCACCAGACCCAGTTTGTGAGGTGCTGGAGATCAAACCTAGGGTTTTTGCATGCTAGGCAAGCACTCTACCAACTGAACCACATCCCCAGCCTGCAATCATGGTTGGGGGAGGGAGGGAATTACCATGGGATATTTTTTTATAATCATGGAAAATGCAAATAAAAATTTAAAAAAAAAATCACATCAGGCCAGACATGGTGGCAAAGGCCTTTAATCCCAGCACTCAGGAGGCAGAGGTAGGAAGGTTGCTGTGAGTTCAAGGCCACTCTGAGACTACATAGTGAGTTCCAGGTCAGCCTGGGCTACAGTGAGACCCTACATCATAAAACAAACAAACAAAAATAAAAATGAATCACATCAGCAATTTTTTCCTTGAATACCATTTTTCTAGAGTACACAAACTGTAAAATTAATTATATTTAGCATTTCTTCTAGAAACCCCTACAAATAAACTGTAGAGCATCCAAAGGACAAAAGGTTTTACTTTAAGCCACGTAAGTGACAAACACAAAAATATTCTTCACAAAATCAGGCATTCTGGCTAGTTATTAGATTCTACATTCAGTACTTAGTTCAGGAAGTTCTGAAATTATAATTGGGTTATGTTCCAAAACTTATTTTTAAGTTATTTGGAACCTGAAACACATATTCCCATAGAAACAATGCTATAAATGGTGGCTTGGTTTCATGCTCACACCCCAGTCTGTTAAAACCATAACATAGCTGGATATTCCTGCTAACAATTCTGGAGTATTCCTTGCATCATCACAGACCAGTCTAAGGAGCAGTAGGACACAGTCATGCCTGCTATTCTGAACCCTCAAGGACAGGGACAAGGCTTAATGGCCTTAGTGTTCCTTGTGCCTAGTACACTCTTCCCACATAGCTGGCACTCAACACGTGTTTGTTAAGTGACAGAATTTTTAAAAAGAGCCTTGGAAACAAGCCCTGCTAGATATGAATACCAGCTCTATCAGGAAGCTTTTTTACCTTGCAAACCAACTTCACATTTCTTAACCAGCCAAGCGGGAAAGGGCCAGGACGACAGCTTAGCGGTAACGCACTTGTAATGCAAGCGTTGGGACAGCCATGCGGACTCCCAGTACTCACGTAAATGCTCGTCAGGCCTGGTGATCTGCCTGGAATTCTAGTGCTCTGAAAGTAGAGATGGTGGATCTAGACTGGCCGCATTGTGAGTTCTGGGTTCAAGCGAGAGACCCGCCCACCCTCAGTAAAAAACAGGGAGGATGATCAAGGATGACACTCAGTGTCAACCTTTGTCCTCCACATGCACCTGCACACATATGGACATACACACACATACACACAGAATGGACACCTCCCCCCCACGCGGGGACACACATACACAGACATGCAGAGCACATCCCCCCACATATGTGGACACACACAGACATGCAGAACGTACACACACACACACGAATACACATACACACAAAAAAACAGGATAATCATATTCTTTAAAGAAATTTTTTTGCCTGTTCAAGCATAATGCAGTTTAAAAAAATTGTCATGGGCTGGAGAAATGGCTTAGCAGTTAAGGAACTTGCCTGTGAAGCTGAAGGACCCAGATTTGATTTCCCCATTACCCACATAAGTCAAATGCACAAGGTGGCACATAGGTCTGGAGTTCATTTGCAGTGGCTACAGGCCCTGGTGCACCATTCTCTATCTGCCTCTTCCTCTCTCCCTCCCTCTTTCTCTCAAACAAATAAAATATTTTTTTCAAAACTGTTATACTGAACATAATTTATAAATGTTTATGAAAGGCCAAGTCAACCCACTGTTTTGCAGCTCAGAAGCAAACAGGCCCTCCAAGGCCAAGTGATATGCTCAGTTCATTCTAGCTTGAGCAGCTGTCAAGATAAGGCCTCAGTTCTCCCATTTTTCTAACCACAGCTCCCATGGACAGCACCACCCGACTGCTTCCCCCTCTGCGTCAACTATGCTTTGCTGAGGTGCAGGAGCGGGTCACACACGTTTGCAAGAGCTGTATGCACCTACGTAGAATGTCCTCAGACGGTTATGCTTTTGTAGGTTGTGGTTTGTTGGTTGGTTGATATTTCTGTCTCCTGGTGAGCAAACAGCTGTCATGTCTAAAAGATCACCGATCTGTCACTGGTCTGCTGTCTATCACTTCATCTCTTCTGGGCTGTGAAACTGGACACCACTCAATGAAACCACCTACATAATCCCACCTTCTGTGAGGACAGAGGAAGGGCTCTGGGAGTGAAACATAGCTGCAGTTCTGGTACTTCGAAAGCAAGCACCTTGAACCACTGAGTCATTTCTCCAGCACCGGCTCTTGTACTTTGATAGCAGGCAACCCTAACTGCCTTTTTTACTTCATGCTAGGATGAGAATGGATAACTAAGGCTGCCAATCAAATAACAGAAGTGAGCTGGGTTCTGTAGTTCAAGTGTATTGCCAGTCCAGGAAGAGATAAACCCTTACAGAAGGCAAAGGGAACATAATGGTTTCTACAATACTCTTCTTTCTCTCCAGAAAGAGAGCAGAAAAGTTGTATTTCAAACCAGGCAGGCTCCACATTTTCATACCTTCACCCTAAGGAGGCACATAGCACCTTCTGACCACCAGAGGGTGTGGTGTAAACTGCAGGCTCCTCCCAGCTAAAAAGCAGCTCCACCAGGAAGTCCCTCTTTGCCCATGGGCTCATTTAGTAGGACTTTTAATCTACTCACTCTGTGCAGTCAGACTGTCTTCCCCCTACATACTCTCTCAGCGGCCACTACCAAGCACAAAATGCCCATAGTACTTCGGGAAAATCTAGAAACTATCAAGTATTACCAACTTTCCAAGTCAGTATTTCTCAAATATGCCCCTTTATTTGATCCTCTTTGCCCTTGTGCGGCCAATCCACATTTCCACTGGCCCCTCAAATCCATCCTTCATTCTTGGATGATTCATAAGATCATGCCATTTTCCCGTTCTGGTTTTCCCCATGTCCTCAGGCTAACTATAAACATCTTAGGTAGGCATACAAAGCTCTCTGTACCCATCTCATCCACTCCCACGTCATACTTTCTGCTTCAAACTTCAAGCGTAAGCAACATAGAAGGTCTTGCTACTCAATCACCAGTCCTCCCTCAATACGCAGTAAGTGCCTCATGCATTTCTTACCTTGTTTATGGTGACTGCCTGGTTTCAATTTTTGGCTCTACAACTTAAGTAGGTATGTAATCCTGAACAGGCTGCTCAACCAATTTGTGCCTCAATCCCCTCAACTATGAAGTAATGGCAATTCTTCCTAGCTTTTAGTTATTCCATTAAATGGGAATTGGCTGTAACTGGCTGACTGTGAGCTGCCTGAAGACAAGGCCTTTGGCTTATTCTTTACTTTGGAACTAATGTTACTAGATGAGGAACTGGCAAGGGAGATGCTCTGTCTACAATGATGGGAGGCATTATCCAGTTTCCTTTTTTCAGCAGATCCAACACATTTTTTTAAAAATACACTGCTTTCAATTCTAAACAAAATCATAAAAACTCCATGCTCTCTATTTACCTAATTATCTAATTAAAATTTCGATGCAACAAAACCAAGAAAGTATGCCTATTCAAGTCAGGTTGGAGGTTCACACCTATCATCTCAGCACTCAGGCGGATCCTCGTGAGTTCGAGGCCAGCCTAAGCTGCAGTGAGTTCTAGCTCATCCTGCCACAAAAAGGAGGAAGGAAAGAAGGCAAGGAGGGAAAAGGAGGAGGGAAGACAGAAGGCACATTTATTCTAAGATCAATTCTATTAAGTCTTTCATCTAGCTAAGATTTCCATTCATCTGCAAAATCCTGACAAGTGCAAGTCTTTCTTCTATCACAGAGTATTTTCTTAGAATGGTTTCTGTGTCCAGCTCCTTCCCTCTGGGACATTCTAATCCCAGGAGCTGATTCCTCTCCTAGCTGCCACAGTAGCCTGTAAGTGCAACTACTGGGTGAAAAATAATGGCTCATCCATGCTGAGATGCTGCATCTGTCACTACATCCAAGGCAATCACTCTACTTGGCTCCTCTGCTTCACTGTAAGGTCCTTGAGACCTAGGCATCTGTAGCCATTACTGTAAACCTCAAGCCTCCAACAGCAGCCTGACACTTAACGTTAATGAGTCTTTGAATGAATAAATGTTGAATAGGCAAGGTTTATTTTGCTTATAGCAGTCACTGCAACTCATATTATGGGGGACAATTTATAGAGCACTTACCACACAGTATTTAATTGACTCTCACATCTATCCTGAGATAGGTATTTTTTTTATTGGGGGGTGGGGGGGGGATAGACAGAGAGAATGGGCACACCAGGGCCTCCAGCCACTGCAAATGAACTCCAGATGCAGGTACCCCTTGTGCATCTGGCTTACATGGGTCCTGGAGAATTGAACCAGGATCCTTTGGCTTTGCAGGCAAATGCCTTAAACACTAAGCCATCTCTCCAGCTCCAAGATAGGTTTTAAAATTATCTTCATTTTGTGAAAGAAGAAACATTAAGTTAACTGCTCATCTTGTAAATGGAGACTGAGACTAAAACTCTTTTTGTTTCAAAGCACTAAGTTTCAGTTTTTGTAAACCAGACAACACTTTCTGAATATGATTATTAACTAAAGTGGCCCTGTGGAACATTCTAAGCTTCCCACAGTCACATTTTCTGTGACTGTAAAAGCTCTCATCTCTAACTGCCCTGTCTTGCAGGCAGGCAGAATGCTGTGCCCTTCCTGATCTCCCCTCCCATCTGTTGGCTACTGATGCCCACCAGAGCAAGCTGCCCCTAACACTACAGATTTCAAGTGGGGACAGAGCTCTTCAATCATCACACATACAACTAATAGAAAATATTAACTGGTAGTTTCATTTTTCAATTTTCAAAACTTACTGTGATCCCCCTCTCCCATTTTGGGGATTGAACCTAGAGCCCCCACACTTGCTAGACAAGCATTCTACTCCCAGCCTTCAAATTTAATTGTGAAACAATTTAAATTCACTAAATAATGTTAAAAAGAATCCTCAACACCCTCAAATAACTAATGTGATTACATTATTAAGTATATTTGGGGGCTTTGTTATTAGCTCATTTCTGGAACCCACAAGCTAAGGAATGTGCATGCCAAAGTATCAGGGTACTGAAACTTCTACCTTAAAATATATGACAGGCCAACTGTGTGTGCTGGAGTTGCTTAGCTCCTCCCCCTTATCAGTTCTTCCCATGGCACATCTTAAAACAGCACAGTCATTAACTCCCGTCTTCCCTCTAATTCCCTTTCCTTGCGTCCAGCTTGGATAGTGATCAAGAGGAACCCACATCACCCCATATGGCACAGGGGTATTTTACCAACGGTCTTCATGGCAAGTATACCTACTCATTCCCAATGATAAAACCCATACATGAAGGATTTGTTTGAATGAATTAGTAGGTAGAAAGCAATCCATCTGACACCACTATCAACCTTAACAAAGCATGAGAATAAACCCACCAAGACTTCAGGAGGACAACTCTGAAGAGCCAACCCCATCACAGGTAAACTTTCATGTGTTACTTAATCACAGAATTTTAAATCAGCCCAATGCAAAAGCAGTCTTTCCCTCTAACTGGCAATTCTCACCAACCTGAGTAGTGAAAAGAGAACATGACAGCCTGGACTAGAGTGTGACCCTACCTCAAAAAACAAACAAAAAAAAGAAAAGGGAACTGGAGCCCATGAATCACAACAGGCCAGGGTAAGGGGGCACACAGCAGCACCCCGGCTCAGCTCAAATGCCGCCTTCCTGTGCTCTTACAAGTTTTGGTTGTCCACAGCGACTATCTCTGGGAAGGGGGAGTCAGAAAGACTTTCACTCTTCTACATTATGTACCTTAAGTAAAGGCTGAATTTTTACAAAGAGCATAGATTTTATAATTGAAAAGGCACTTTTACTTTGAGAAAAAAGCAGACATGAATAACTTCATTTGGTCCATATAAGACTGTAAGAAAAGTACTGACGGACGTGGTGGCACACACCTTTAGTCCCAGGGCTAGGTAGGCACAGGTAGGAGGATCACCATGAGTTCAAGGCCAGCCTGAGACTACATAGTGAATTCCAGGTCAGCCTGTGCTTTAGCAAGATCCTACCTTTAAAATAAAAAAATAAAGATACTAGTTCAAGAGGGCATCAGAAGAAAAATTCAAGAGATCATCTCAAGCAGAAGTTTCTCAAAAGTACATTGATTTTTTTTACAAGAGCTTAAAAATAAAAATTATGGTTATTTTCCTACATTTTTAGCCCAAATGGTTTCTACTCTATTGGGCCCTGAAGGTGAATGACAAAGGCATAGTGTCTTTCCTGGCCAGAGGACAGGTCTACCAGCAGGCACTTTTTTTAATTCTGCACATTAGAAAGAGAGATGGTGCTGTAAGGAATATGAAGACACTTTGAAAAATGTCCTTGATTGTATCTTCCCCAGAACCTACTTCCACCCCCTCCCCCAGAAGGAGAATGAAGAAACAGCATTAAATTTGGCAGCTATAGTGAAATCAAAACACAAGGTCAAAAGCCAGGTGTGGTGGCACAGGCCTGTAATCACAACACTCAGTAGGTTAAGGCAGGAGGGTACAGAATTCAAGGGCAACCTGGGCCATAGTCAGACTGTCTCAAAACCAACCAGACAAACAAAAACCCAATGACCCACAGGTCAAGAGCAAGTGGCTGTACTCATACTCTACAGTAAGGTCCTGGTTAAAAATGGTAAAAACGGTGTCTTTTCTGACAATGACATGTCAATTTCCCAGTGCAAAAGAGTAAACCATCATGTAAGAAATGGGAAGAGCAGATAAACTGCTCCACCAGAGCTGCAATACCACGAATTGGTTTTGTTTTTGAGACAGGACTGGCTGTGTAGCTCAGGTCCAGATCAGCTCCAAACTCCCTAGTTCTCTTGCTGGCATGCACCACCTCAACCCGTGAAAATTTGGTCTTCACAGAGAAACCAAGCTGTTAAAACGAGCAAGTCTAAGATGTTAACTAACTGAAGGCTCTGCTGCAGACTTTGTACTTGTTACCCTTTACAAAAGCATTTCACCTCTACCATGTTTTAGTTTACCCTGTTTTTTTAAGAGGAAACCCCAAGTAGTTTCCAAAGCCACTGGGTTTTACTGAGACTTTCTATCAGCAAGTAATTCAAAAGGGAGATGTTAAGGTTCTGGGCAAACCACCAGCCAGGCTTCATCCACATGTATCTCCATTCTTTCCAGATCATATTCATCTGAACGGGCTGGGGCTGTAGCTGAGTTGGTAAAATATTTGCCTAGCCTGCAGACGCCCTGGGTTCGTAGGTTAGAAATTCAGTACTGTATAAACTTAGTAAGGCAAGCCTGAAAGGCATGTTTGTAATCTCAGCACTCAGTAGGTGGAGGCAGGAGGATGAGAAGTTCAAGGTCATCCTCAGCTAGTTAGCCAGTCCAAGGCCAACCTGAGTTACATGAGACCTTGACCCCAGAAACAAGACCAAAATAAAAATAAAACTAGAGTAGGTTCATTTAAAAAAAAAATCATATGCTCTAATTTCTTCTTCAAAGACTATAATTGCTTTAAAGTCCTGAAAACTGTTATCCTTTCCCCAAATCTGCTTCAGAGTGCCTCGAATTTCAGCTCAAGAAATTAAATGGCCTCAAAAAGGTTTGTGAACGCAAACTAGGTACGGTAGCTCACGCTTATGATCCCCAGATTCAGGATGTTGAGATGGGAGGAGGAAGATCACAAGTTAAAAGACCACTCTGGGCTACATAGCCAGACTTAATCTCAAGGGAAAAAAAAAAAAAAAAAACTAAATGAAAGGACTAGGGCTCAGAACTCTGTGAGCGTGAAAGTTCGAGTGTCTATGTTCCCGTCGTGATATGTATGTACTGTACGGAAACACATCTCGACGCGTGGAGAATCCGCTGAACCCGTGCGCCGAGACGCTCCGCTTGGGAACATGAACACACACTTGCGAACGCCCCTTCCCCAGAAAACAAGGACTTCTATTAACCTGTCCCTGCCGCGTCCGACTTGGAAACTGTCTCGTCCACCCCTCGGATCACGTGGCCGCGTGGCTCAGGTGGCGAGGGAGCCCCGGGTGGAGGTGGAGGCGGAGGCGGGGGCGGCGGTGGCCCAGCTCGGCCCCGCGCCGCCGGCGCACCACGATTCAGCGGTGACGACGGGCGATCGCCATCCAGACTCGCCCGGCGACTCCACCAGAACTTTTAGAGGAAGCGCCCACCACTGGAGGCAAAAAAAAAAAAAAAAAAAAAAAAAAAGCACTTTCTTCATAGGACAGAGCGAATCTTTCCCCCCCACCACCCCAAACCCCGGCCCCACCCCCGAACAAAAAAGCATGCGTGCGGGCGGGCGAGAGGGGGTGAGCGAGAGCGCAGCAAGAATGTGCGCGGCGCGCCCGCCTCCACGCTCGGAGCGCGCCCAAGTCTGCGGCCTCGGCCCCGGGACACTTCCCCTCCCGCCCGCCCGCCGCCGGGCCGCAAGTTAGAGAAGCGGGCTCTGGGCCCGTCAATCACCCGGGGCCTCCCGCCTCCACCTCCCCTCCCCCTCCAAAAAAAAAAAAATATATATATATGTATGTAAAAAATAAAGGCAGATCAAGGGGAAAAGGTAACTAATTTGGAAACTAGTCTCCCGGCGGGGCTTCGGCCCGGGACCCCGGGGAAAGCGCACACACCGAGACCTTGAACACCGCCGGCACGGGAGCAGGCGGCCCCGGTAAGCCGTCAGTCACCGGGTCCCGGGCGGCGCGTCCTCCGCGCTCCGGTTTCTCCGCACGGGCTCGCTCGGCGCCACTCCGGGCCCCGCACTCCGCCAGGCCCCGCGGGTTCTCCTCCCTCCCCCGCCCCCAACCACCCTACCCCCGTCGCTCTCCAGCTCGGGCTAAAGTTGCGCAAATCGCCCCACAACTGGCAAATACTCACCGGCCTCAGCAGGAACCGGGGAGGGTTGTGTGGACGCGGAGTGGGGGGGGCAGCGGAGATTTTAGGGAGTTTAAGGCAAAAGCGGCGGCGGGCGCCGGCGGACGGGCCGCGAGCTGAAGTGGACGGCGGCGGCGGCGGCGCGCGGCGCTCCGGCTGCGCTGCGCTGCGCGGCGCGGAGAGCTGTGCTCGGGCTCCGCCGGGGACTGCGCTGCAACAAAGGACTTCCGCTGCCGCACAGCCGCGCCTGCCGCACCGCACTGAGCCGGCCCCGCTTACGCGGCGACTCCGGGTCTGCCCACCAGTTCGCTGCGGCGGCGGCGGCGGCGTCCGCCAGCCTTCCCCTCCCTCCCGCCCGCCCACCCACTCCGCCGCTGGCTGCTAGGGGCACCCGCGGTCGTCTGTTTGTTGCAACAAGTTTCTGCGTCGGGCTCCAAGGAGGCTGGCACCACCCGCACCGCGGGGACCGGGGCGGCGGCGGCGGCGGCGGCTTGACCACCCACCCCTCTCGCCCCTCTCCCTAGGGTAGGCTTGGGACCTCCTCCGCCTGTTTGCACAGCTGGATGGGACTGGGCTCCTCCCGACTCCCTAAGGGCACGATGCTGCTTTCTCTCCCTCTCTGCCCAGATGTCAGCCCCCGGCCCCGCAGGGTCCAGCCGTTGGACCCGCCCTCGCGGTGCGGCCCGGGCGCTGTCGGGGTGCCAGCACCCTCGTCCGCTCGGGGTCGCCCATTCCCCGCGCTCTCCCCCACCCCGTCTTCCGCGGGCCCGTCCGCCTCTGGCCCTGAGTCACTTCCCCCGCCATGCCCCACCCCGCCCAGCCCGCCTCTCCTCCCAGGCTCCCGCCGCGGCGTCGCCGGCCCCGCGCCCCCACCCCTCTCCCGCCGAACACGCGGGCGCATCCTTTCGCGCCCCCCGCCCCACCCAGAACGCCGAGGGGGAGGGCTGCCCGTGCTTTTTTTTTTTCTTTTGCACACCCTGGGGAAAGTCCCCGGGGCCACGCGGTGGATGTGTGGGGACCCAGTGACGCGGAGACTGGTGTCAACCCCACCCACCCACCCACCCGTCCCCTCCACGCTTCCGCCTACAGAGTCACGGACTAGAGACTGCGGCCGTGGCGCCCACACGTCGGACCCGACCCCCCGCCTGCCCGCCCGGGCGCGCACGTACACACGCACGCACGCACGCACGCATGCACGCACGCAGAGCACAGCAGCCAGGGCGCCGCTGGTTGCCCAGTTGCTCGCGGGGCGGCCCGGTCACGTGGTCGCGTCGCGCGCGGCGGCCGGGCGCGGGAAGCCGCGCGAGAGCGGCCCGCGGGGTGCGTGACGACTCGCCGCCGGCGCCGCGTGCTGTGCGCAGCGCGGGAGCCAGCCCGCCGGCGCGGCGGAGTCTGGGTAAGCGACGCGGCCCTGCCCCTGTGGGCTGCTCCGGGGCTCAGTCCCTCCCGCCGCGAGCTACCCCCGGGGCGGCGGCGGCGGCGGCGGCGGCGGCGGCTGCTGCAGCTGCACCGGTCGCGGGACAGATGCAAGTAGCCGGGGCAGAGGGGCGTTTTCGGTCCGTTGGAGCTGTCAGTCAGGGCGCTGGAGGAAAATGGCAACCGCAAGCGAGCGAGCGAGCGCTGGGTACCGGATGCCCGGAGCGGTCCTTGTCGCTGTGCTCCACCGCGGCCTAACGCCGGCGGGGATGGCGCGCAGCCCTTCCAGACTGTGGGTCCGGCCGGGGTGGGGGACGGCGACCCGACGCAGGGACCCTCCACGCCCTTCAGGCATTTCACCTCCCCCCCCCCCCCGCCTCCTCCAGGCGCTCGGGCAAGGGCCCACGCCTCTAGCAAGTTGGGCGGGTTTCCAGATCTGGCTGCAAAGACGCAACGACCACTGTCCCTTTCCCCCATCCAGTTTGTGAATACCCAGTTTCTAGGACAGGGAAGACCCCCGACCCTCATAATTACTGTTTTGGTTCCCTCCCCCCCCAATATTTTAACTCTTTCAAGGCACATTTGAAGTCTGCCTCGTCGCTGTCTTCCTTGCACTTAATTTGGAGAAATCTAGCTATTCGTTGCTTAGGCAACACACTACCTGGATACCTGATTAGCAGTTAGTGTTGTGTTTTATAAATCCCCCTAAGGGATTAGAGTTGGCGTTCTGACTCTTGAGACTCAAGTCCTTTTGGCATAGCTGTTGATTCTCTCCCAGGATTAAAGTGCACCTTGGAATGCCAAAGTTGAGAGCTGAGAGGAGCCTTATATAAAAAAAATCCACTTCATCCCTCTCATTTTCCAAGTGTAGAAGCCAGGCCCTACACCTAGCCATACCTGCATTTCAGGGCCACAGACACTTTGTCATCGCACTCTTTCCCCGTGCCAGGAATGCCATACTGGTTTAGCCCTCTCTGGTGAGTGTCCACCAGAGTTGATTCCACTTGCCTGCCGGATTTCTCTGGTTTATTGAGAAATCAGGCTAGGCCAGTGTGTGATGGCTCTAGAATAGTGGGGATGACAGTTTCCTGGTCTGGTGTATGTGTATGATGTCTTTTGGAGCCAAAAGCGAAACCTCCCTCCCCCATTTCTGCCCTGTATTCTACAAGAATAGCATCTGTGTTTGTTTCTATTTTCTCAGCTTTGTTCCCCTGGAGACCTCAAAGTAGTGATCCTCCTGCCTCGGGCTCCTTAGTGCTGGGATTACAGGTGTGCCACCATGCCCAGCCACTTGTGCAGCTTTAGGCTCAGGCATCAGAGTCTTTTGGCAATCTGGGCGTGGTGGTGCACGCCTTCAATTCCTGCACTTGGGAGGCAGAGGTAGGAGGATCACTGTGAGTTCGACACACCACCCTGAGACTATAGTGTGAATTCCAGGTCAGCCTGGGCTAGAGTGAGACTATTTCGTCAAAAACAACTGACATAAAAAGAAAAAGGAACAGCGAATCCATTGTCACACAGAGCTTTAGACATTCGATGGGTTGATTCTGATAGCTATGATGCAATCAGAAAGCAGTTAAACTTCAGGGGTGGTCAGAAAGAAAGGGAGGGGCCTGTGTGACCTGCTGTACATTTATGCTCACCACTACTATTATATCTTTGGATATAGTGGAGATGGATTTTGCTCAAGTCTGGTCTCCATTTATTAAAATACCTTAATGGGTCAGCTTCTGTACTAGCTGCTTTTATAGGCAACTTTTTAATTCGTATCCAAAAGAAGGTAGGACTGTCTCCATGTTACAAATATATTGTAAGCCTGTGAAAATGGGCTCAGAGAGATTTACCTGACTGTGGTGATGTAGTCATTTGCAGAGGAATTTAAGCCTAGATCACTTATCTTACAAGTCTAGTCTGTGCTCTTTTGCATTATATCTTGCTCCCACTTCAAGCCGGGAAGGGGATGAGAGAATCGCCTGTGGCTGATTTATTGGCGCCTGTGGTTGCCCAGAGAGGCCAAGCAGGACTTTCAGCTGCCCTCTATGCCTTACAAAGTGGAGCTATGTGCTTCCACCCTATCTCCTGAGGGGAATGCAAAGGAGCCAGGCTGTCTAGCTGGGGAGGAGGGGCCCTAGTGCCTTGGCAGTAAAATATCCTGACCAGGGCTGTGCTGGGAAGTGTTGCATAACGCCCTCCCTACCAGTGAACCCAAGTGATTTATTTCTTTAGATCTGTAGGTGGTGCTTGGCCAACTTGTCAATTTTAGTAATAACAACTAAAAGAGAGTTGTTTTGGAGGGGTGTATCCGCTTTTGTTTTGTTTTTACAAGGTAGGGTCTCACTAGCCCAGGCTGACCTGGAATTCACTATGTAGTCTCAGGCTGTCTTTGAACTCATGACAATCCTTCTACCTCTGCCTCCCTAGTGCTGGGACTGAAGGCGTGTGCCACTACACCCGGTTCTGGAGGGGTGTATGCTTGCAGATCCCTTGTTAGATAAAAGCAGTACAGGTGTCTTATCTTGCTAAGTTATAAAGTAGTTCTACACAACTTCCTGTGCCCCCTTTTTGCTGATTTAATCAACATAGCATGTGAACTTCAGTCCTTTAGAGAAGGAGGCTAAGGAAAGCACTGCTCCTGGTTATAGTCACCAGGCTGTGGAGGTAGGCTAGGCTTTTTGATCTCTGTGTGTGTGTATGCATGCACGCTAGTTGTGTGTCTCTAAATCAAAGTTTTTCCTCATCTGTAAAACACAGATGAAAATAATACATTAGGCTGAGGCAGGAGGATTGCTTTGAGTCTGAGGCCAGCCTGAACCACAGGGAGCTGTTTCAGAAAACAAAAAATAAGGTCTGGAGAAATAGCCCAGAAATTAAGGCACTTGCCTGCAAAGCCTAAGTACCTGGGTTTAATTCCCCAGTACTCATGTAAAGCCAGATGTACAAGGGGGTGCATGGGTCTAGAGTTCGTTTGTAGTAGTGGAGGCCCTGACACACCCATTCTCTCTCTCTATCTATCTACATCTTTCCCTCCCTCCCTCCCTCCCTCCCTCCCTCTCTCTCTCTCTCTCTCTCTCTCATACATAAATATTAAAAAATATAGCTACAGCAAGATTTAAGAGGTAATGTATATATAACTTACCACTTAGCACTTGGGAAGCTGAGGTAGGAAGATTCACATTAGTTCACTGATTTTTGTTTCTTACGTTTATAAATATAATTTTTAAAGTAACTTTTTCTACAGCCTTTCTCATAACTTAAACTTCCTGCCAAAATTTCGTTTTAAAAATTTTTTATTCATTGGTAAGTGTGTATGTGTGTGTGTGTACACCAGGATCTCTTGCCAGTGCACATAAGCTCCAGAAATATGTGCCACCTTTTGTGTCTGGCTTTTTGTGGGTACTAGAGAATTAAACCTGGGCCAACAGGCTTTGCAAGGAAGTGCTTTTCACAGCTGAACCATCTTCCAGCCCCTTCCCCCCAGATTATTATTTTTCTCCCTGAGGTAGGGCCTCGCTCTAGCCCAGGCCGACCTGGAATTGGGTGGCCTTGAACTCACAGTGATCCGTATACCTTTGCCTTCCATGTGCTGGGATTGAAGGTGTGCGCCACTATGCCTGCGCCTGGCTAGCAGCAATCTTCCTACCTCTACTTCCCAACTTCTAAGATTATAAGCATCTGCCACCATGTCTGCTTTCTACCAAAAATAATTAGATGTAACCCTCAAATCTTTCTATCTTTGGGTGCTCCATATTTCAGGGAAATAGATGGCTACATGAGGAGCAAAGGCCATTTAAAAGACCCAGCCAGGGCTGAGGTGCCGCTTCATGGCAGGTGCATGCACACAGCTCGGATAGCTCACCGCCAAGCAGAAGAGGGGTGGGGGGGGGATGTCTTAGGTAAGAAAGCTTGCCGCACAGACACGAGGACCCAGTGTCATCCCTGGCACTCGCGTAAGAAGCTGGGGATGGCTGCACCTGCCTGTGACGCCAATGCTGAGGGGCCACAGATAGAAGGATCTTTGGGATTCCCTGGCCCGTCAGTCCATCTGAAAAATGGTCAGTTCCAGGTTCCATGAGAGACTGAGCAAAATAAGGTGGAAAAGCCAGGTGTGATGTAGCACTCCTGTAATCCCAGCACTTGGGAGGTGGAGGCAAGAAGTTCAAAAGGTCAAGGTCTTTCCTAGCTAGATGGGGAGTTGGAGGCTAATCTGTGACACATGAGACCTGTCTGGGGGAAAAAGCCCTCCTGTAAACAAGGTGCACTGTGGTGGTTCACACCTATAATCCCAGAATTTAGAAGACTGAGTCAGGAAGATCAGAAGGGCAAGGCTAGGCTCAGTTCCATAGCAACTTTGAGGCCGGGGCCACATGAGACTGTCCAAAAATATATTAACATATTTTACTAATTTTTTTGGGGGGGTTCGAGGTAGGGTCTCATTGTAGCCCAGGCTGACCTGGAATTCACTATGCAGTCTCAAGGTGGCCTCGAACTCTCTGTGATCCTCCTACCTCTGCCTCCCAAGTACTGGGATTAAAGATATGCACCACCATGCCCAGCTTTTACTGATATTTTTAATTTTTGTTTATTTTGGGGGAAGAGAGAGAATGGGTGTGCTAAGGCCACTAGCCGCTGAAAACAAACTCCAGATTCATGCACCACCACACGCATCTGTCTTACGTGAGTTCTGAGGAATCAAACGTGGGTTCTTAAACCTTGCAGACAAGCGCCTTAACCACTAAGCCATCTTTCCAGCCACCTGTTGTGTTCTTTTTTGAGACAGGGTCTTACTCTGTAACTCAGGCTGACCTCAAACTTGAAGTTCTGCCTCAGCTTTCTGAATGCTGCACTGACTGGCATGTACCATGCCCCCTCCCCTCTGCCTTTGATTCCTAATGGTATTTGATGTACAGTAATCGAAAAAAAAAATTAAAGAATAGCAGGACCTCTGTATGTCCCTCTTCCAGTGAGTCTACAAGGATCCCCATCTTGGTAAACAAAATTCCTAACATAATTACTATCAAAACGTAACAACTGATTGACTAAAAGCAGGTAAGAGTCCAACTTGTATTTTTAAAGTCAGGTATTAAAGAGGATTGTGAGATGTAAACACTGCTGCCCTTCTCACTTTTTTCTGATTATTTTATATATATATATATATATTTTTTTTTTTAATTGACAGCTTCTATACTTAAAGACAATATACCATGGTATTTCCCTCCCCTCTCCTCCCCCTCTTTCCCCTTCATAACTCTGTGCTCCGTCATATCCCCTCCCATTCTCCATTAATCTCTCTCTCTTTTTTTTTTTCCCTTTTTGGTTTTTTCAAAGTAAGATCTCACTCTAGCTCAGGCTGACCTGGATTTCACTATGTAGTCTCAGGGTGGCCTCGAACTCACAGCTCCTACCTCGGCCTCCTGAGTGCTGGGATTAAAGTCATGTACCACCATGCCCAGCTAGTCTCTCTTTTAATTTGATGTCATCATCTTTTTCTCCTATTATAAGGTTCTTGTGTGGGTATTGCTAGGCATTATGAGGTCTTGGATATCAAGGCCAAATTCTGTCCAGATAGTTGTATGTAAGGAGTGGTACCCTTCCTTTGGCTCTTACATTCTTTCTGCACCCTGAGCCTTGGAGAGTGTGAGGTGTTTCATTGCTGGACACTCCTCCATCCCTTCTTCTCAGGGGAGGATTTGGGTCATCCCGGTGGTCATCGCCATATGAAAAGAGAAGCTTCTCTAACCAGAAGTGAGAGTAGCATTAATATATGAGTATGAACATTAAGTATAGTGCTTTCAGGGCAATTTGGTGAGATTAATATATGCATTTATCCAGACAAGAGCAGGCTTTACACTCCTAAGGCTCATGACCTCCCCTGCCATAGGCTTTTAGTACCAGGCATGTATTCCCTCTCATAGAGAGGGCCTTCAGTCCAATTGGAGAGCAGTTGGTTTCCCTCAGAGCAGATATGCCACTATTGCACTCATTCAGTCATTTGGCCTGTGTGGCCAAACTTGAGGTTTCCAGTGTCCACTGTTTTCACCGTTGATGACTTCTGTCTCACATACAGTGCAGCTTTTTCAGCTTTGAGTTGGCTGGGCTACAGGGAGAAGGTTTTCTGCTCAGTACCTGCTTGATTTCTCAGTGACTTTGCTGCTCAGGCATGTGAAGTCTTCAGCAATAGGGTCTTACCATCTCTTTCTTATGGGAAACCAAGGGCCTTGGCAATAGCCTATAATGTTTTGGAGACAACAGGGACCTCGCTGGCCAACAACTCACTGGAAGGTATCCCATCCCTGGCACTGAAAATTTTCTAGTAACAATCTATGGCTTCTGGATGTGCCATTATTTAAGAAAGTAGATTTTCATATGTTTTACTCAGAATATCTTGAATTTTGATTGACCCCCCCCCTTTATACAATCTCTTCCCTGACCTCACTTAAGCCTTTCCCCTCCCTCTAATTTGTTCTTCTACCATCCCCTTAAGACCTTCCCTCTCCTCCCTCCCTTATAGCCTTTTTCTAGCTTATGGGCCTCTGCTACTGATTTTTGGTTCCAGACCACACACAAGCCTATACATTTGTAGCTAGGATCCACATATAAGAGAGAACATGTGACATTTGGCTTTCTGGGCCTGGGTTAACTCACTTAGTCCTTTCTAGATCCATCCATTTCTCTGCAAATTTCATAATTTCATTTTTCTTTACCACTGAATAGAACTCCATTGTGTAGATGTACCACATCTTTATTATCCACTCATCTGTGGATGGACATCTAGGCTGGTTCCATTTCCTAGCTATTGTGAATAGAGCAGCAATAAATATGGTTGTGCAAGTATCTCTAAGGCAGTGAGAAGAGTCATTAGGATATATGTCTAGGAGTGCCATAGCTGGATTATATGGCAAATCTATTTTTAGCTGTCTCAAGAACCTCCACACTGATTTCTACAATGGCTGTACCAGATTACATTCCCACCAACAGTGCAGAAAGGTTCCTCTTTTACCACATCCTCGCCAACATTTATTGTCCTGTGTTTTCTTGGTGGTAGCCATTCTGATTATTATTTAAAAAAAAATTATATATTTGAGAAAGAGGCAGAGTGAGCATGAGCATATCAGGGCCTCCTGCCACTACAAATAAACTCCAGACACATGCAGCACTTTGTGTATCTGGCTTTATGTGGATACTGAGGAGTCGAACCCGGGGCTGTAGGCTTTGCAAGCAAGTACCTGAACCATCTCTGGCTATTATTACTGTGATTTTTTTTTCCAAGATATGGCTTCACTCTAGTACAAGCTGACCTGGAACTTATTCTGTAGTCTCTGGCCCCAACTCACAGCAGTCCTTCTACCCCTGCCTCTTGAGTGCTTGACACAGAAAATAAACATGGCAAACATAGTAACTCTTCAGCATCTCTCCTCATTTTGTCCCTCTGTCTGGCCTCCAAAGGTTAACACCTGCCTGAAGTTGTTATCTCTACAAAAAACAAATAAATAAAAGTTTGGGGATTGTAATGTTAGGTCTAAAATTTTCAGTTCAGTTCCTCTTCCCATTTTTCACCAAATATACATTGATCTCTCCTCTTAGCACCTCTTTGAGCATCTCTCAGGAAAGTGCAGAACTCATACGTGTTACCATGACCTCCCTAGGCCTGGGGGTTTTTGCGAAGATTTCCTGTTTGTTCACAATGGTACTTTGCTTCCCATCCTGAGCACGGCTACACTCTGCTAACCTTTGGGTCACTGGGGTTAGTCTCCATGGAGTAGAGTAGTGACAGGCCTCTGGTTCTCTTTTTCATGCCTAGATTTTACATCCCAAAAAGTGTGATTCACACCATCGACTCTAGATTCTGTAATACTCCTTAAGAGTGATGTTTTTGTTTTGTAATTATCTTAGTTGGACTTAAACTCGCAAGTTTTGTCTCTTACCGATGTTGGACAGCAGCTGAAATCTGTTGCTTTTTAGCCTGTGGTGTGCTGCTTAGCAGCTGCTGCACATGGAGAGCTCAGGATGGCAAGAGACTGAAGCAGTCTGTACACGTCACCCCCATGTCCTCTCTAGGAATCCCCTCGCGCCCCATCAACACAGTTACTCTGAGCGCTAGTCCCTTCTCCTCAGACACGGAGGCCGGCTGTTGCCTAAGTTGTATTCATCGCATATGTCATAACAGCCATCACACTTGGGGCTTCAAGCATCCAAACAGTATCGGAAAGTTACAATCTCAGTGAGTGGGTTTAATCAACTGGAAAAGATAGAGCAGCCAGTGAACTTGAGAATGGATTAATAGAAGGCAACTTAAAAAAAATTTATTAATATGATTGCTCCAGGGCCTCTTACCACTGCAAACTCCAGATGCGTGTACGACTTTGCACATCTAGCTTTGCATGGGTACTGGGGAGTGGAACCCCAGGCAGTCAGGGTTTGCAAGCAAGCTCCTTTAGCTGCCCAACCAGCTCCCAGAAATTATCTAAAGCAGAAAGACAAGTGCATAGGAAGCTCCCTCTACATTTTAATACTGTTTCCTCCACGGACCTTTTCCCTTTACATATGGACTGGCTGTATAGTTTGTAAATTAAGGTCATCTAAAAGTGTCCTCTCAACTTCTTGGTCCTCACCTCGATCTCTGCAGTGCTGGGAAGAGATTCCTCTGCACCACAGCACTTCTGCATGAACCCTCAGGCTGCCCCCTTCTGGCTCGTCAGCCACTCCGTCAAGGTCCTGCCCTGTCTGTGCCTCCTTTTGTAGCCACTACTTCCTGAACTTGCCAGAGATCGCCAAGCCCTTGGTCTCCACACTCAGGGCGTGTCTCTTGGGCTGCATGCACATTTCTTTTGAGGTTTGTGTTGTTTTTTTTTTTTTAAACAACACCATTGTTACCTCCTCCCGTAAGATTCTTGCCTTTTCTTCACCTCTCTTGCCTTCCCTCAAGTTTCTTATGTCTCTTTCTGCTTTATTGTATCTTTCGTGTTTTCCAAGGATTCATACTTAGCTCTTTTAAAGAGAATCATTTTTCTTGTGTGCCTGTGTGTGAGTGAGCATGTGCCTCAGTGCATGTGGAGGTCAGAGGACAACTTTGTAGTCGGCCTTTGCCTCTCCACCTTATTTGAGGCAGGGTTTCTTGCTCTGGATTCTCACTGTGGTGTTGTTGCTGCACCCCCACATAAGCTTCTGGGAAATCTGTCTCCACCTCCCTTATCACTGTCAGCATGCTAGGATTACAGAAACTCACCTTGGCTTCATATATATATATGTATGTATGTATGTATGTATGTATGTATGTATGTATGTATGTGTGTGTGTCTGTGTATATGGAGGGGGAGAATATTTTTATTTGTTTGCAGGATGAGGGAGAATGAGAATGGGTATATCAGGACCTCTGGCCACTCCAAAGGAACTCCAGATGAATGTTCCACATTGTGCATCTGGCTTATGTGGGTCCTGGGGAATCAAACCTAGGTCCTTTGGCTTTGCAGGCATGTGCCTAACCATTGAGCCACTCTCCAGCCCCAGCTTCCAATTTTTTATGTGGGCTCTGGGGATTGATTGAACTTGGGTACACCAGCTTGAGGGGCATGCCTTCTACCTATATTACTGTTCATAAAAACCACTGTTTTAGCCGGGCGTGGTGGCCCATGCCTTTAATCCCAGCACTCAAGAGGCAGAGGTAGGAGGATCGCCATGAGTTCGAGGCCACTCTGAGACTACAGAGTGAATTCCAGTTCAGCCTGGGCTAGAGTGAGATCCTACCTCAAAAAAAAAAAAAAAGAAAAGAAAAGAAAAGAAAAAGAAAAAGAAAAGAAAAAAGAAAAACCACTGTTTTGCTTGGCCGATCTTAAATGCAACTGGGGTCTTAAAATCATGCTCCTCAGCAAGCTGACCCCAGCTTTGTTGTTTCCCTCATTTTACCTTTGTTTTTCTATGCTAAATTAATTCTTCTGTCATCTAAATATACCCCTCCCAGTAATATTACTCATTTTTATCTGTCAGTCTATCTTTGTCTGTTCAAGTCAGACCAGTTCCAGTGTGTGATTTCCCATGGGGTTGCTAGAACTTACTGCACTGGTCTCCCTCAAATGTTCTTAGCAGCTCTGGTGGCTCCAAACACTTTCACTTCCTACTGTAATTATTACTTGTTTGTATCTCCTTGATTAGACTATAGTAGTCTTCACTTTAGCATTATTATTATGTCTTTTTTTTCTGTTTCAGGTCTTGTATCACAAATGCTTTCGACTTAAAGAATTTTAATGAGTATTTTTGTTGAGTAAGTGAAGAATTTGACTATTACTTAGACCATCAACTACAAGGTTTTTTGTATTATGACTTTTTTGTGCTATTTCTAATTTCCGTATGGTTCAATGGCTCATTATATGTTGGAAGAGCTGGTAAAGATATTTAGGATCCACAGTTTTGATTTTTATTTTATTTTATTTATTTGAGAGAGAGAGAATGGTCACACCAGGCCCTTTAGCCACTGCAAATGAACTCCAAGTGCATACGCACCTTGTGCATCTGGCTTACGTGGGTCCTGAAGAGTCAAACCAGGATCCTTTGGCTTTGCAGGCAAACACCTTAGCCGCCAAGCCATCTCTCCAGCCCTTTTTTTTAGGAAATTTTTATGGCTGGATTAAAGTACTTTAAACCATTTATTTATCCTATTTTTATGTATTTATTCATTACAGAGAAAGAGAGAGGGAGGATGGGTGAACCAGGGCTTATAACCACTGCAAGTGAACCCCAGATGCATGTGCCACCATGTGCATCTGGGTTATGTGGATTCTGTGGAATCAAACCTGGGTCCTTAGGCTTTGAAGGAAAGTGCCTTAATTGCAAAGCCATCTCTCCAGCCCCCATTTCATTAATTCTAAGAAATGTTTCCATACTCTGAGATTTCAAATATAGAGGGTTTTTTGGTGTATGTATATGGTATGTGTGTGTATGCCATGTGCACACACTTGCAACGGCCAGAGGGATGTCCTCCTTGATTGCTCTTCCACCTTATTTCCCTGAGACCTTATTTCCTCAGTGAACTTCGAGTTCCTGTTTTTTCATTAGAAGGGCTGACCAGGTAACCCCAGCAATCCTGTCTCCACACCCCCTCCCGCCCCGGGCTGGAATCTTACACGTGCGTGGTCACGCTCATCGTCTTACACATTTACTAGAGGAGGCGGGACTCGGCTCCTCGTGCTTGTGCACCTGACCTGCTAGCTACCCCCCCCCCCGCCCCTTTGTTCTTTATACAGTCAAATATGGGAAATACGTTTGTGTAACCTCGGTTGTCACTTCAGAGATACTTAGGGTGTTTTTAAAAGGATGGTTAGGGCAAAAGTTTTGTTTTGATTTTAATTAGGGTGGAATGGGCACACTTATTTGAATAAGTAGGGCTTAAAAGTAATGCATGAATATAGATAGAAAAAGATCAAAATGAGGAATTCCTAAAGTATATTATTATTTCTGTAAAAAATTAAAACCTGTAAATGATACTGTCCTTTGGCAATAGATATATTCCTATACAGGACGAATGTGATAATGTATGAGTCATATATACCATATTCAGTCAGGTGGTTACTTTTGGAGGCAAAATAGAAGGACAAAATGAGGAGAGATGCTGAAGGGTTGCTATGTTTGTCATGTTTATTTTCTGTGTTGAGAATAGATAGATGAGTATTTTTTCTGTTGTTCTCTGTACCTACTTGCTATCTGAAATATTCTATAATGTTAGGTTCAGACAGTGTAGCCCCTACCCACTCTTGAACCCCTGCTTCTTAGTTTCTCACTCAGAAATGATTAGTAGTGAACATTTGACTAGTTTGTTTGAACCTTTCCAGAGATGTCTATGTGAACAGGAATATATTTATGTATACATTTTTCTTCTATATTTAAAAACAATTCTGGGGCGGGAGAGATGGCTCAGCGATTAAAGGCGTTTGCATGCAAATTCTGGCAGCCTGAGTTCAGTTTCCAAGTACCCACTAAAGTCAGATGCACCATGTGGCACATGCATCTGGCATTTGTAGTGGCAGGAGGCCCTGATGTACCCATTTTCTTTCTCATTCTTCCTCTATCACTGCTTGCAAACAAATAAAGAAAAATAACCATTCCAGGCTGGAGAGATGGCTTAGTGGTTAAGCGCTTGCCTGTGAAGCCTAAGGACCCCGGTTCAAGGCTCGGTTCCCCAGGTCCCACGTTAGCCAGATGCACAAGGGGGCGCACGCATCTGGAGTTCGTTTGCAGAGGCTGGAAGCCCTGGCGCGCCCATTCTCTCTCTCCCTCTATCTTTCTCTCTGTGTCTGTCGCACTCAAATAAATAAATTAAAAGAAAGAAAGAAAGAAAGAAAAATAACCATTCCATTGCTTTTACCTAGTCTATACAGTTTTATACTGTGCCTTTTTACTTAATAATTTGTCTTAACAATTAAGCTTCAGTAGTATATTAAACATGTAATTTTAATAAAAATAGGTTCTCTAATAGTTACCTTACTTTATTTGCTAGTAAAACATACATACTGGTTTTATTCATTTATCCTTGCTTTGTTTTTTTCAAGGTAGAGTCTAACTCTAGCCCAGGCTGACCTGGAACTCACTCTGTAGCCCAGGCTGACCTGTAGCTGCCTCAAAAAAGAAAATAAAAAGACACAACCAAAAAAGAAATAAAGGTAGCCAGGCGTGGTGGCATGCCTTTAATCCTAAACTTGGGAGCAGAGGTAGGAGGACTGCCTGAGTTCGAGGCTACCCTGAAACTACACGGTGAATTCCAGGTCAGCCTGGGGTAGAGCGAGACCCTACCTTGAAAAAAAAAAAGAAGGAGAAGAAAGAAAGTTAAAGGTGTGTAACACAGAGGTAGCACCGTAAAGTGTTAGCTGTTTTTACTAGAGTATTGACTGTTCTTCTATCTGCTTCTCAGCCTGCTATCAGTCTCCAGACAACCTCACCCTTCACCACTGACCTCCTCAGACTTGGGTCTGTCTGGCTAGTAAGGAAACCTCACTCTTGCTCCCAGCCATCCCAGTGATGGTCTTTTGCTGTAGCTACAATGTCTCTGAAGCACTGGAGCTCTGTACAGCTTGGGTGGAGAAGCGCAGCTTCCCACCTGCCTGGGGTGTGTAGCACCCCCACGTGGCCATGCTGCTCACAGTGCATCTCTTGGCCAAGACTTGCATATTCTTCCTCAGGCAGGATTTTCCCGAGACTCCTGTCTGCCTTCACTTATCATCGGAGCCTATATGCCTTGGTGTGTCTGAGTCTACTTAAGATGAGATCAGGCTGTCAGTCCTTTCTCACAGGGCTCCTCATGTACATCGGGGTATGTGGTTCCAGAGCTTACTGTGATGAGTGATGAGTCCACAAACATTTTATGTCAGGAACCCAGTGTCCCCTGAGCACTAGGGGATCCCTAAGAAGCACTGACAGCTCTCTCGCCAGATAGGATGCCCTGTTAATACTATTCACATTTATAGCTAACTTAGCAGTTTCCATTACAACATGATTTCTACATGTTATTTAACTCTGAGCCACAGATACATATCTCATTTTCATTTGACTAATTAGGAAACAGCAGTAGAAACATTATGATCACAGAATGGGGGTGTAGCTCCATGGTAGAGTGCTCACCTAATGTACATGAGGCCCTGGGCCATATCCCTAGTACCACAGAGAAAGTGAGGAAGGGCTTGGGACATAGCTCAGTGGTAGAGTGCTTGCCTTGTATATGCAAGACCCTGAGTTTGAGCAAACCTAACAGCACACACAGACACACAAAAGAAACATAATCACATAGAAAAAGACAGACCTTCCTTTCACTCATACCAGGAGACCTTTTTACTAGGTAGAAGATGACCATGTGCCAGACATGGTGGATGTACCTTTAATCCTAGCACTCTTGAGGCAGGCAGAGGTAGGAGGATCACAGTGAGTTCAAAGCCACCCTGAGACTACATAGTGAATTCCAGATCAGCCTGGGATAGAGTGAGACCCTACCTCGTAAAACAAAAAAAGAAAAGAAAATGACCATGTTTTACTGTTTAGCAGAGTTTATATCAATTGTTAACAGGGAGGGTTTAGTTTTAGCTAGATATGGAGTGGAATTAACAACATTGAAAATTGTTAAAATTTTTCACTTAAACTTGTCTCCTTGCTACTCTAGGCTTATATAACTGTAACCAATTTTGTATAAAATGCATATATAATTATATTCACCTAAACATGTATATTTACATTGCTCTTGTTCTCAGAGCCACAATGGATACTGCCAGCCATAGCCTTGTCCTTCTGCAGCAGTTGAACATGCAGCGAGAATTTGGTTTTCTGTGCGATTGCACAGTGGCCATTGGAGATGTGTACTTCAAGGCCCACAGAGCAGTGCTGGCTGCTTTCTCTAACTATTTCAAGATGATATTTATTCACCAAACAAGGTAAGGATGTATTTTTGTAAATGAGAAGAATTTTTATATATGGCAATATATTTTGTAGGATTCATTTTTGTAGAATCACCTTAATTTTTAAAATTAAAATAATTTTTATACATTAGTAATTAGATCCATTATGTAGTATCTGTGGTATAATAATGAAAAGAATTATAGCTAAAATTTATTGAAGGCTTGTTACATATCTAGGCATTAAATCTTATCATGTAAATGCTACTTTGTCTCTATATTAGAGAAAAGGAACCTGAGACCTTGTTAAGTAACTTGCCCATCCAGGATTACACAGCTGGTAAGTTGGACTCAAATTGTAGATCTAAAGCCGGGCATAGTTCCACACTTCTTTAATCCCAACACTAGGGAGGCAGAGGCAGAAAGATCACTATGAGTTCGAGGCCACCCTGAGACTACATCGTGAATTCCAGAACAGCCTGAGCTAGAGTGAAATCTTACCTCAAAAAAAACCCCAAAAAACAAGAACACTGGGCGTGGTGGTGAACACCTTTAATCCCAGCACTCGGGAGGCAGAGGTAGGAGGATCGCCATGAATTCAAGGCCACCTTGAAAATACAGAGTGAATTCCAGGTCAGCCTGAGCTAGAGTGAAACCCTACCTCGGAAAAAAAAAAAAAAAAAAGAAAAGAAAAAGAAAAATTGTAGATCTGTCTGAAGCTGAAGGTCTTGCTCTCAGTCATTAAGTTGATTGCTATTCCACACCACTTCAAGGCAAGGTCAGTGTTATATATAATTCTACCCATCCTATACTCCACACTATAGCTAACAAGCTATTTGTTTCACATACTTTTTCAAGTTCTTTGGCTTGTTTTTTTAAATTTATTATTACTATTTTTTATTAACAACTTCCATGATTATAAACAATATCCCATGGTAATGCCCTCCCCCCCACTTTGCCCTTTGAAACTCCATTCTCCATGATATCCCTCCCCCTCTCAATCAGTCTCTCTTTTAATTTGATGTCATCATTTTTTCCTCCTATTATGATGGCCTTGTGTAGGTTAGTGTCAGGCACTGTGAGGTCATGGATATCCAGGCCATTTTGTGTCTGGAAGAGCACGTTGTAAGGAGTCCTACCCTTCCTTTGGCTCTTACATTCTTTCTGCCACCTCTTCTGCAAAGGACCCTGAGCCTTGGAAGGTGTGATAAAGATATTGCAGTGCTGAGCACTTCTGTCACTTCTTTCCAGCACCATGATGCCTTCTGAGCCATTCCAAGGTTACTGCCATCTGAAAAGAGAAGGGTCTCTACTGAAAGTGAGAGTAGCATTAATATATAGGTATGAACATTAAGAGAAGTTGTTCCAAGAGCACATACACATGCATACCCACATTACATCTCGTACACACACACACACACAAAAGCAAAAAAGGAAAAAAAAAGTGTTTAGGAAGCTAAAAAGCAATCTTCCTACTTCAGCCTCTCAAGTGCTGGGATTAAAGGCCTGAGCCACCACATGCAGCTTAAAGAAATAATTTAAAAATAAATTTAAAAGAATGAGGTAACTCTTTATGTATTGTTATGGAAAGCTCTCCAAAGCACGTTGTTAAAAAAAAAAAGTTATGGGGCTAAGTTTGTAGCTTACTGTGAGGCCCTTGGTTTGAAAAAAAACAGGAAAGAGGAAAGGAGGAAGAACAAAAGAAGGAGAAAGGAAAAGGAAAAAAATGAATTAAAAAGCAAGGATGAGCCAGGCATGGTGGTGCAGGCCTTCAATCCCAGCACTTGGGAGGCAGAGATAGGAGGATCACCATAGTTCAAGATTACCCTGAGACTACATAGTGAATTCCAGGTCAACCTGGGCTAGAGCAAGACCCTACCTTGAAAAACAAAAACAAGAACAAACAAAAAAAGCAAAGATGGGTGCTGGAGAGATGGTTTAGTAGTTAAGGCACTTGCCTATGAAGCCTAAGGACCCAGGTTTCAATTCCCCAGAACTCACATAAGCCAGATGCACAAGCTGGTGCATGCATCTGGAGTTAATTTGTAGTGGCTAGAGGCCCTGGTGTGCTCATTCTTTCCCTCTGTTTTTCTCTCAAATAAATAAATAAAATAAAATAAATAAAAAATAAATAAAATAAAAGAGAAGTTGTTGTTTTTTTAATTGGGGTGATAGGAATTCAGGTTCTGAGCTTTGGGAAAAGTTCATTCTAGGTTTACTTCATTCTAGAACATTCCATGTTATTTTAACTTTTTAAATTTTGAGACAGAGTCTTGCCAAGTATCCCATGCAGGCCTTAAACTTGTAAACATCTTACCTCAGTCTCCTGAGTAGCTGGGATTGCAAGCCAGTATCACCAGGCTTGGTCCATTGTTTTGTTTCTAAGGTAGAGTCTTGCTCTAGCCCAGGCCAACCTGGAATTCACTTCATAGTCTCAGGGTGGCCTCAAACTCATGGCAATCCTCCTGTTTGGGAGGATATTGGGATTAAAGGTGTGCACCACCACACCCAGCTCTGTTTTTTTTTTTTTTTTTTTTTTTTTATTTATTTGAGAGCGACAGACACAGAGAGAAAGTCAGATAAGGGGAGAGAGAGAGAATGGGCGCGCCAGGGCTTTCAGCCTCTGCAAACGAACTCCAGATGCGTGCGCCCCCCTATGCATCTGGCTAACGTGGGACCTGGGGAACCGAGCCTCGAACTGGGGTCCTTAGGCTTCACAGGCAAGCACTTAACCGCTAAGCCATCTCTCCAGCCCTGTTTTTTTTTTTTTAATTTAAAAATGTTTTAAATTTTTTTATTTTTACTTATTTGAGAGCGACAGAGAGAGAAAGAGGCAGATAGAGAGAGA
The DNA here is from genome assembly GCF_020740685.1 of Jaculus jaculus. NCBI lineage: Eukaryota > Metazoa > Chordata > Mammalia > Rodentia > Dipodidae > Jaculus > Jaculus jaculus. The sequence goes on along the minus strand of NC_059108.1, from coordinate 119,201,631 downwards.
GAATGGGCGCGCCAGGGCCTCCAGCCACTGCAAACCAAACTCCAGATGCGTGCGCCACCTTGTGCATCTGGCTAACATAGGTCCTGGAGGATCCAGCCTAGAACTGGGATCCTCAGGCTTCACAGGCAAGCGCTTAACCACTAAGCCATCTCTCCAGCTCTCTGTGTTGTTTTAAAGAACCTACATGAAGCTAGAAAGATTGCTCAGTGGTTAAAGTTATTTGCCTTCAAAGCCTGAAGGCCTGGATTTGATTGCTCAGTGCCCATGTAAAGCCAGATGCACAAAGTGGTGTATGCATCTGGAGTATGTTGGCAGTGGCAGGAGGCCCTTGTGCACCCATACTTGCTCTCTCTTTCTGTCTCTCTCTCAAATAAATAAATAAATATACTTTTAAAAGAACCTAGGGCTGGAGAGATGGCTAAGCAGTTAAGGCACTTGCCTGTGAAGCCTAAAGACCCAGGTTCGATGTCCCAGAACCCACGTAAGCCAGATGTACAAGGTGGCGCATGTGTCTGGAGTTCGTTTGCAGTGGCTGGAGGACCTGGCATACCCACTGTCTTGCTGTCTCTCTAGTAAATAAATAAAATAAAATATAAAATTAAAAATAAACTGCATGGAGTAATTAGGAGTCAATGATCAATACATCTTTAATTGTTAATCCATCCAAATATTTATTATAAGTACCCATGTGTCAGACGATGAGATAGATCTCAATAGCAGATAAGTTACATACCCTGTCTTCAAAAACTTTATAGTCCAAAGAGAGGTAGCATAAAGTGCAGAAGATTGCAATGGACTTGATCTCACTATGCTTCGGGTGCTAATGGTTATTCTTGCTCTCACAAAATACCCCAGAACACAACTTAAGGGAAGAAGGATTTATTTTGTCTTGTTATTTCAGAGGTGGCAGTCTGTGGTTGACTGGCTCCATTGCTTTTAGGCCTGTGGAAAGGCAGTTAGAAGGGCATGGGAGAAAAGCTGCTCACTTCATAGTACCCTGGAAGCAGAGCCAAAGAAGACAGGTCAGGGACAAGATATACGTATGCCCTTACCCTTCAAAGACATGTTCTTAATGACTCACTTCTTCCGACTTGGCTCCATCTCCCAATAATGCCATCAACTTATGAGCCCATGAATAGATTAATCCACTGATGATGTCAGAGCATATATGATCCAGTCACTTTCTCCAAAGCCCCATCAGCTACAAGCACATGAGCCTCCATGGGACAGTTCAGATTCAAACCATAATTCTCTTTCTTTGTTTATAAAATTCTAGAATAATATGCATGCCCTGGGTATTGAGAATATTAAATGGAATAATGACATTAAAGTGCTTAAACAAGCTGGGTGTGGTGGCGCACGCCTTTAATCCCAGCACTTGAGAGGCAGAGCTAGGAGGATCATAGAGAGTTTGAGGCCAGCCTGAGACTACATACTACATAGTGAGTTCCAGGTCAGCCTGGACTACAGTGAGACCCTACCTCAAAAAAAAAAAAAAAAAAAAGCTTAAGCAGAGCTTCGCTGATAATAATGTAATGTACAAAGTAGTATTTCCACAGCCCTGTTTTTTGCAAGTTTTTCAGAAATATATTTATTTGCAAACAGAGAAATAGAAGAGAGACAGAGAAGAATGGACACACCAGGGCCTCCAGCTGCTGTAAATGAACTCCAGATGCATGCGCCACTTTGTGAATCTGGCATCATGTGGGTACTGGGGATTGAGCCTGGGTCCATAGGCTTTGCAAGCAAGCACCTTAACTGCTGAGGCATCTTCCAGCCCAGCAGCCTTGTTTTGAGAAGGTTGGAGTGGACTTTACACCTGGATCTTGAAATAATAGGAGTCTGGTTTCTTCTGTCTTCTTATCTTCTCATACATGTGCGTGTGTATGTATGTATGTATGTGGGGGTTGGGCAGAGATTGACATCCAAAGTCTTCCTTGGGCTGGGAAGATGACTCAGTGGTTAAAGACACTTGCTTTCAAAGCCTGCTGGCCCTGGTTTGCCAGCCCGGGTTTGATTCCCTAGTACCCATGTAAAACCATACAAAGTGGCACATGCTTCTGGAGTTCATCTACAAGGGCAAGAGACCCTGGCGTGTCCATACATATATTATCTGCATGCACATACATGCACAAATAAATATATACATATATATATTTAAAATAAAGAACAGGGACTGGAGAGATGGCTCTGTGGTTAAACTTGCTTGCTTGCAGATTGTGATGGTTGGGGTTCACTTCCCCAGTCCCACGTATAGCTATGTGCATAAAGTGTTTTGTACGTCTGGAGTTTGTTTGCAGCAGAAGCAAGAGGCCTTGGTGCATCCATTCTGTCTCAAATATTCAAAAGAAAACAACAACAAAGGCCTTCCTTAATCACTGTCCACCTTTTTTTTTTTGAAACCGTCTCTCACTGAACCTGGAGCTAGACTAGCTAGCCAGCAAGCACCAGGGGTCCTCTTGTCTCCACTGCCCCATGGCGGAGATTACATGCAGGTACCATTGCTTTTACGTAGGTCCTTGGGATTCAAACTCAGGTCCTCATGCTTGTGCAGCAAATACTTCACTGACTGAACTATCTCCTGAATTTTGCAAATGTTATAGAGGATTATGTTTCAGGGACCTGCAAGCAGAGGGGAAAAAAAATGGCAGGAAACCAGGTGACTCATACTTGTAATCCCAGCACTCAAGAGGCAGAGACAGGAGGATAGCTAGAGTTCAAGGCCAGTGAAGGCTACAAAGCATGTTCCAGGCCAGCCAGGGCTACTAAGTAAGACTCTGCCCCAACCCATCTGATCCCCACCCCCAACATTGTATGAGCCAGATATGAACATTCAGACAACAGAGTAGATGGGGTGACGGAACTGTGGCACAGAGGGAGAGGGGTGGATGCAAGACAGCCTTTTCAACTACAAGGACTTTCCACCTCTGACATAAGTTGTCACTATAAATTTCCTTCATATGGTAGAAATGCCATCTCCTCCTTAGTTTTCCCTGTGAGCTATGAGTTGTTCAACTCTTAAGGCACCTGCTGTAAGCCAGCACAATGCTAGACCAAACCTAGGAGTTAGGAAGGTGGCAGGCCTGACCTGTGGTAAAGTCTGTACTGACCAGTAAAATCCGTCAGTTATTAGAACTCCAGACTGAAGCGAGAATAAACCATGTCACAGAACATGTCAGTGAATAGGTTGGTCATAGCATAGTGGAACCCAAAAAGAGGAAGAGGGAAATCCAAGATACCACGATTAGGGAAACCAGTTGCCAGCATGCTGACACTGTCATTCTGAGGTAATTGACCTAAACTTGTGTCTCAGGGAAAAGTCCATTGGTGTGTGCTTTTTCTATGGTTCCTTGTTGTCTACCCTAATTTCAAGGTTAGTGGTGTTAAACTGGTATTCTGTCTAGTAACTGAATTCTATATTCATATGTAAAAATTGAGTTTAAAATTACCTTAAAGTTTTTCAAAATTATACCTATATTCACCTGTGATTAAAAAAAATAAGTGAAATCTAGGTGTGGTGGCGCATTGCCTTTAATCCCAGTACTTGGGAGGCAGAGGTAGAAGGATCACCGAGAGTTGGAGGCCACCCTAAGACTACATAGTTAATTCCGGGTCAGCCTGGACCAGTGTAAGACCCTGCCTTGAAAAATAAAATTAAAAAAAAATTAAAAATATAAATAAATAAATGAAGCCAGGCATGGTGGCGCACGCCTTTAATCCCAGCACTCAGGAGGCAGAGAGAGGTAGGAGGATCGCTGTGAGTTCGAGGCCACCCTGTGGCTACGTAGTGAATTCAAGGTCAGCCTGGGCTAGAGTGAGACCCTACCTTGAAAAACAAAAACAAACAAAAGTAAATAAATAAATAAATGATATAAGCTTGGGCATCATGCTGCATGCCTTTAATCCCAACACTCAAGAGGCGGAAGTAGGAGGATACCTGTGAGTTAAAGTACAGCCTGGGATAGAGTGAGACCCTACCTTGAAAAAAACACAAAAAGTAATCATTTAAAAATTGGATAATGTTCTAAAAGCCCAAAGCAAAGTTAGCATAGTTTTTTTTTGGTTTTTTTTTTTTTCCTTTGAGGTAGGGTCTCACTCTAGCTCAGGCTGACCTGGAATTCACTATGTAGTCTCAGGGTGGCCTTGAGCCCATGGTGAATGGTGATCCTCCTACCTCTGCCTCCTGAGTGCTGGGATTAAAGATGTGTGCTACGACACCCAGCTCTAGCATAGTTTAAATTTTAAATGTTACCAGTTTCATTCCTATTTTCTTTTTTTGAGTTAGAGTCTTGTTCTAGCCAGGCTGACCTAGAATTCACTATGTAGTCTCAGGTTGGCCTCGAACTCTGGCGATCCTCCTACCTCTGCCTCCCAAGTACTGGGATTAAAGGCGTGCACCGCTATGCCCAGCTGTTTAAAAAAAAAATTTGTTTGTTTTTTTGAGGCAGGGCCTCACTCTACCCTGTGCTAACCTGGAATTCTGTAGCTCAGGCTGGGCCTGAACTCATGTCAATCCTCCTACCTCAGTTACCTGAGTGCTGGGGTTAATGACATGCTGTATCATACCTGGCTACTTCATTCTTTCTTATAGTAGAATAACATATTATTGTATGTATAAGCCCCATGTTGTTTATACTTTCATCTTTTGATAGATATTTAGGATGTTTTCATCTTTTGGCAATTACGAATAATGCTACAGTGAACATCAGCATACAGGTATCTGTTCAATCCCTATGTTCAGTTCTTTTTTTTTTTTTTTTTTTTTTTTTTTAGTTTTTCAAGATAAGGTCTCAATCTAGTTCAGGCTGGCCCGGAATTCACTGTGTAGTCTTTCAGGGTGGTCTCAAACTCTCCATGATCCTCCTACCTCTGCCTCCCAAGTGCTGGGATTAAAGGGGTGCACCACCATGCCTGGCCCTGTGTTCAGTTCTTATAGTTATATACCCAGTAGACTTAAATTCCGTAAAAGCAGGTTGCTTATTTTAGGCATTATCTTTATTTCCCACCCGGCACCTAATGTAGGGCATAGGCGTATTGCTGAAGGTCTTTCAGTGTTGAACTAATCAGAATCTCTTTCTCTCTCTCTCTCTCTCTCTCTCTCTCTCTGTTTCCTAACTTTAGTCAAAAAAAAGGCTTGTTAGTGGCCCTGTGAACTTGCATGAAGTGAAAGCGTGAGCTTTTGCTGTTGTATCATATCAAGGCAGATTATTAAATATGAGCCACTTAGGAAGAGATTGCTTTAACCTTCATCTGCTATAAATCAAAGGGCTAACTGGGTTGTTTTGTGTGGGTTTGTTTTTGTTTTAACAGTGAGTGCATAAAAATCCAGCCAACTGATATCCAGCCGGACATTTTCAGCTATTTGTTGCATATAATGTACACAGGAAAAGGGCCAAAACAGATTGTGGATCACAGTCGTTTGGAGGAAGGGATTCGATTTCTTCATGCTGACTACCTTTCTCACATTGCAACTGAAATGAATCAGGTGTTCTCACCAGAGGCTGTGCAGTCCTCAAATCTGTATGGCATTCAGATTTCAACAACCCAGAAAGCAGCTGTCAAACAAGGGCTGGAGGTTAAAGAAGTGCCTCCCCCTGCCAGTGGAAACCGAGCTGCTACCCAGGGCGACCACCCCCAGTTGCAGCTCTCTCTCGCTATTGGGCTGGATGATGGCACCACAGATCAGCAAAGGGCCCATCCTGAGGCCCAGGCCTTGGAGGATCACCAGAAGCCCCCAGTGCCCATCAAGCAGGAGAGATGTGACCCAGAGTCGGTGGTCTCCCAGGGCCATCCCTCACCCTCACCAGAGGTGACAGGCCCCTCTTTCACAGAGAACAGCATCAAAGTACACTTGTGCCATTACTGTGGAGAACGTTTTGACTCCCAAAGTAATCTGAGACAGCATCTCCATACCCATGTGTCTGGATCTCTCCCATTTGGTGTCCCTGCTTCCATTTTGGAAAGCAATGACCTCGGAGAAGTACATCCACTTAATGAGAATAGTGAGGCTCTTGAATGCCGAAGGCTCAGCTCCTTTATTATCAAGGAGAACGAACAGCAGCCCGACCACTCGAAGCGGGGTGCCACAGAGCCCTTGCAGATCAGTCAAGTATCTTTGATCTCCAAAGACACAGAGCCAGTAGAATTAAACTGTAATTTTTCTTTTTCAAGGAAACGAAAAATCATTTGTTCCATCTGTGGTCACCGATTTCTCCGAAAGAGCCAGTTACTGGAACACATGTATACACATAAAGGTAAATCTTACAGGTACAGCCGATGCCAAAGGTTTGGGAATGCATTGGCCCAGAGATTTCAGCAGTACTGTGACAGCTGGTCTGATGTCCCCCTGAAAGGCTCTCGCTTGTCACAAGAACGTTTAGACTTGCCCCGTGCCTTAGAGTCAGAGCTCACACAAGAAAACGTGGACGCTATCCTGGTTGAGTAGCAGCACCTCAGACACTTTGTTCCAGTCCTGGACAAACACCTCCCTTGCCGTTTTTATTCTTAAGTTATTTTTCTCCTCGAGGTCTGTTGACTTTTAAAATAATCTACCCATGATTTTAAGGTCGTATATATTAGGCTTTATTATTACAAAACATGGCTATTAAACTGTAACCTTCTGTTCATTCTACAAACTTTTTAGAAATTAAATCAGTTTAGAAATCAGAAGTTAATATAGAAAAATAGAGACTTCAGAATGAATGGTTATTTATCTATAAAATCTTTTTATTTTAGGTTGCAGAATCAGTATAAACTTGAACATGAAGCAGCACAGATCTGTTTTAAACAATATTCGAGAGTTTGGGAAAATAGCTCAGTTATAGTATGTGCCTAGCATGCATGAGGTCCTAGGTTCAACCCCAGCCTAATTTTTAAAATGTTATAAACTATTACCTTTGTCTTGTGATCCATATGAATTAAATCTGTATGAGGACTTTTACAATATTTTCTGCCACATAGGAAACTTAGTTATTTTAGTGTATAACTATATATTATAATATATAAAAGTCCCATTTTAATACAAGGCTATACCAAATCATGAGTAGTTTTAGCTATTACTTACTAGCTTTGCAGCCTCTTACATGGCCTTTTATTTACTGAACATTGAGTATACCTCATTTAAAATTTTTTTTCTTGACAACTTCCATATGTATAGACAGTATACCATAATTGTAATCTCCTCCCACCATCCTTCCTTTTCCCTCTTCCAAGTCCCTCTCCTAGACCCCATCTTTCCAACTAGACTCTTCTATTTTGATGTCATCATTTTTTTTTCCCTCCTGTTACGTAGGTCTTGTGTAGATAGCATCAACCATTGTGAGGTCGAGCGCCACAGCCACTTTTTGTCTGGAAGACAGTATTGCAAAGCAGTCCTCCCCATCTTTTGGCTCTTACTTTCTTTATACCATGGTTCCTAATTTAGATGTCTCAGTACTGAACACTCCATGTCTGTTCTCAACACTTCAATGAGTTTTGAGATACCCCAGTGGTTACTATCATTTGAGAAGAGAAACTTCTCTAATCAAAAGTGAGGGGAACATTAATACCAAGTTTGGTGGGTATAATATATCCATTTAGCCAGACAGCAGTAGTTTTTTCACCCCTAGGGCTTATGACCTCCCCATCCATAGGCTCTTTTTTTGTTTGTTTTTCGAGGTAGGTTCCCCCTCTGGCTCAGGCTGACCTGGAGTAGTCTTAAGGTGGCCTTGAACTCACTGCGATCCTCCTACCTCTGCCTCTCAAGTGCTGGAATTAAAGGTGTGCACCACCATGCCTGGCTGCCATAGGCTTTTAATTTTTTTTTTTTAATTTATTAGAGACAGAAAGAGGGAGGAGGGAGAAAGAAAGAGAGAATGGGCACTCCAGGGTTTCTAGCCACTGTAATCAAACTCCAGGTGCGTGTACCACCTTGTGCATATGTACAGCCTTCCACATGGCATCATCTTGTGCATCTGGCTTACGTAGGATTTGTGGAGTTGAACATGAGTCCTTAGGCTTCACAGGCAAGCACCTTAGCCACTAAGCCATCTCTCCAGCCCCAGTATACCTCATTTTTTTAAGGAAAATATCTCACTTAAAAGAGATGACTAGGGGCTGGAGAGATGGCTTAGTGGTTAAGCGTTTGCCTGTGAAGCCTAAGGTACCTGGTTCGAGGCTCAATTCCTCAGGACCCACATTAGACAGTTGCACAAGGGGGCGCATACATCTGGAGTTCGTTTCCAGTGGCTGGAGGCCCTGGCGTGCCCATTCTCTCTCTCTCTCTGCCTCTTTCTCTCTGTTGCTCTCAAATAAATTAAATAAATAAATAAATAAAAGACTAAGGCTAAAAGTTTCACGGAGAGAAACACCCATATACACATAAGTGCTGAGACACAGATCATATTAAGTACTGCCCCAGTGTAGTCCCTTAATTAGGGTCTTTTCTTGGAGACCTTGAGTACAACTTAAAGTTTTTCTAGTATTTAATGTTGAAAATGATAAAATTCAAATTCCTTGATGTCATAGGATTTTCCGAGCTGTTTAAATTGCTGCTGATTTTCTAAAAACCACTGAAAAAGGTGGTTTTTCAGTGGCAGCAATTTTCACTTTTTGTTAGAGGAAACCAATGAAGTATGTCCGTTCAGTGTTCTAGAGCTGCATTTCAGTCCATGATGGAACCTTTTTTTTTTTTTTTTTTTTTTTTTTTTGTGAGTTAACTTCCTCTCTTACAGTGGTGGCTCTTAGAAAGCTAAAACCTCAGAAGAATTAAAGCTGATGGAATAAATGGTAAATTTTCTTTCTTTGTGTACCTAGAAAAGAGCTGGTCAAACTTCATTGTTTCTGAAGTGTCTATTAAGTGGTCAAGAACAGCAAAACAGGCTGCTAAGCAGCCTTGTTCTTTTTCGATTGCTGTAATTCCTATTCCACTCTAAGCCTCACAGGCATTTAGCAAACATGAGAGTTTCTTCCCCCCCCACACACACACCCCTCACTTCAGAGATAAGGTCTTGCAGTGTTAAATAGGCTGGCCTTAAACTCAGGAACTCAAGCCATCTTCTATCATAGTCTCCTGAGTAGCAAGGATTATGGACCTTTGTCACCAGGCAGAGGCACTTTAGTGCATCTTATCAATCTTAGCATGTGCAGAAAGTCTTCGAGTCCTTGCTGATTGAACCCCTCTGAAGATATTCCATGATGCATTAACCACCTCTGTTCAGCAGTGCAGAGAGCTCAGAGTAATTTAGCCCATTCTAAAATTGAAAGGTTCTTTCTGGGTAAGCAGTTTTAGTTGAATTACAAAGTGATAGTTTTGTTTTAGTTTTTTTAAAATATATGTTTTTTTATTTATTATAGAAAGAGAGAGGGAAAGGATGAGAGTAAGAATGAGAGCTTTAGGGCCTCTGGTCCCTGTAAACAAACTCCAGACATGTGTGCATCTGGGTTCTGGGGACTCAAACCTGGGTTCTTGGGTTTTGCAGGCAAGCACCTTAACCACTAAGCTATCTTTCTGGCTCGCTTGCTCTCACGCATGCGCCCTCTCTCTCCCCCCTCCCTTTTGTTTTTTGTTTTTTGAAAAAAAATCTTGTATCCAGCTCAGGCTGGCCTCAAACACACCATCCTTCTGCCTCGGCCACCAGAATGCTGGGATTACAGGCCATTGCCACCAAGCCCATCTTCAGAATGTTTTTTCTTGAGGGTTAAGTGAAGAAATCTATCGGGCATTGTCTAAGTCAGTTGAGTTTCTGCCTTAAAAAGAGTAAGCGTCTAGGGTCAAGGCTGATGTATGTTGAGGGAAAAATCTAGTTATTGTTAGGACAATTGTGTTGGGAGTGGTTAGACAAATGTGTTGTTATTGGACTCTACTTCATCTAATCTTAGACTGAACCATTCATTTAAGCAGTTATTCAAACAAATACTATCCTCAGTGATGTCATCTTATAAGAAGAACACAAATAGTGATTACACGTACTTCAGACTGTTCAGGATCTGTTTCCTGGCTGTTTTCTCATGTGCTCTGCATGGCACAGGTGTTCATGTGCCACTGCAGGCCTGTGGAGGGGAGAGGAGAACATCAGGTGTTGATCCTTGCCTTCCACCTTGCTGGAAGCAGGGTCTCTTGTCCTTCAGTCACCAGGCTACCTGGCCCATGAGCTTCCAGGTGGCCTTCCTGTCCCCACCTGCCATTCCACTGTAGGTGTGCCAGGGTGACAGATGTTTCCACTGCCGCATCCAGCTTTTATGTGAATCCTGGGGATTTGAACTCAGGTCCTCATGCTTGTACAGCAAGCACTTTGCCCACTGACCCATCAGCCTAGGCTTATTTTGAATTATTTTTAAAGAAGTGTTTTATTTATTTATTTTATGAGCAAGTGAGAGAGAGGTTGCCACCACAGTCGAATTCCAGACACATGCACAACCCTGTGCATCCGGTTTACATGGGTTTGGGGGAGTAGCTGGCCCACTGATTTTGGGATTCTTATTCAAGTCTTTAAACAATTTTTTTTTTCAGGACTGGGGAGATGGTTCATTGGTTAACAGTACTTGATGAGCAAGCCTGATGGCAAGTTAAAGCCAGATGGATGCAACTAGTACAGGTGTCTATAATTCCAATGCACCCACCGCCATGGGAGGAAGAGTCAGGATCCCAAAACCAGCGGGCCAGCTACTCTGGTATTTACGATGGCAAAAATCTAGAGACCATGTCTCAAACAGGGTGGAGGGCAAGGACCAACACCCCAGGGTTGTCTTCTGACCTCCACACGTATCATGATGCATGCCCATACATACACAAAAAAAATAAAATAAAATGAGCTTTCTCCTCTATAATCTTCCCTGCTTACGAAATTAACCTTGTACACAAGAAGCCCCTCCTTTGATAGCTAGTAGGTGAGAGCAGAGGTGTAGGCGTGCAGTGTACAGTGGGCAGAGCAGCTCCAGACAGAGTTGGAGAAGTGACTGTGAGTTGGCTTACAGTTGATGGCCATGCCAGACACTACTTATTTATAGTGGAACTATGTCGACATGGTTGTTTAAAAAACTTGAAAAACCAAAAAAGAGAGAGAAAGAGAGGAATGGCTTAGTGGTTAAGGCATTTGCCTGCAAAGCCAAAGGACCCAGGTTTGATTCTCCAGGACCCATGTAAGCCAGATACCCTCTCAAATAAAAATAACTTTTTTTAAAAAAAGATAGTGGCTTAATGCATTCCTATTCTTACTCATTGTTCCTTTTCCCCAAAAAGCTGGGCCTTGCATACCTATAAACCTCAGCTCAGCTTTCAAAGAGAGAGAAAACAGAAAAGAAAGAAAAATTTTTCTTAGACCTCATAACACTGTCTGTTTTAGGAAGTAGAGAAATGTTAACTTCATTCTATAAATAAATAATCCAGAAGCTGAATTGCAGAGAGACAGTGAGTGAGTTAGTGATGTAGGACTGACCCTTGTTTTTGTGGTTGGTTTTTTTTTTTTTTTTTTTGGTTTTTTTTTTTTTGTGTAGGCATAAACCTAATACTATGTGCTGAGTGCTATTTATTTTTGTCATTTTTTGTGTGCATGTATGTATGTATGTGTGTGAGTGGTTGCATGTGCAATATGTGTGTACATGCATGTGGAGGCCAGAGATCATATAGGGTGTTTTCCTTAATCTCTTTCTACCTTATTTTTTGAGACAAGGCCTCTCATTACACTTGTAGCTCACCAGTATGGCTAGACTGTCTAGCCAGTAAACCCCAGGGATCCTCAATCTCTGCCTCCCCCATGCTGGGATTACAGGTGTCACTACACCTGGCTTTTTACCTGGGTGCTGGGGATATGAACTTAGGTCCCTTTGCTTCACAGCAAGCACTTTACCCACTGTGCTGTCTCCCCAGTCCCTTATGTTTTGTCTTGGTTTTGTTATGAGGTTTTTTGAAACAGGGTCTCACTTTGTAGCCCAGGCTAGCCTTGAACTCAAAACAAATCCTCCTGCCTCTTGAGTGCTGGGATTGTAAACTTGAGTCATCATGCCCATCCACTTTGCTTTTTGAGACAGGATTTCACTGTCTGGCCCTAAGTTGTCCTAGAATGCACAGCCCTCTGCTTTTGCTTCCCAAATGCTGGGATTACAGGCATGTGCCACCATGCGCCCGACCTCAGTATTGTCCTTTTAAAAGACAAAATTCAGGGCTGGGGAGATTGCTCAGTGGCTGAGGTACTTGTTTGCAAAGCCAGATGGCCTGGGTTTGAGTCCCCAGTACCCATGTAAAGCCAGATGCACAAAGTGGCATATGCCTGTATAATTATATCAGGAGTTCTTTTGCAGTGAGTAGAGGCCCTGCTGCAGCCTTTTTTATTCATTCATTTTCTCCTCCCCACCCCTTGCAAATAAATAACATTATTAAAAAAGACAAGATTTCTTACTCAGATAAAGTCTTCTTTGTGTTTGCAAAGTTCTTCCAGGGACTGGGGAGATAACCCAGTGGACAGAGTGCTTGCTCAAGTGCAACCCTGAGTTCCTGGCCCAGAACCACCTAAAAGCCAGGAGCTGGGGCCGGTTTCTGTGATCCCAGAAGGAAAGTGGAGAGAATTTCCTGGAAGCTTACAAACGGAGCAGTGGAACCTGAAAGACCTTGACTCTAGTGAGGTAGAAGGGAAGGACTGACATGAAAGTTGTCCTTTGACCTCCACATGTATACTATGGCATGCATGCCTACACTACAGGAGCACATACCAAATGATGTTTTTTAATTAAAAAAAAATCTTTCAGGTAAAACCTTTACATCGCAGAATGGAGCGATTTTCTTAGCCAGGCTCCTCATGGTACAGTGTGGTTTGTGTAACGATAACTGAGTTGCAACTGCAGCTGCCACGTGCACGTTCTTCAGCAGGTTAGGCAGACATTAGGTTCGCGTGTTTACCTTGGGTCTGCTAAGTTTTCTCTTCTTTCTGTGTACTACGTGTAGTTTCGTTGAGGAAGAGAATGTTTCAGTATTTGTCCTTATTACTATATTAGCAGAAATCAGTAAGTGCAGCTTGCCTTAAAAACCAAAATGTTTTCATATATAACTTTTGAGAGTGTTACTTTTGCCCTGGCTTTCTGATTCTCCAACTATAACGTGAATATAAACAGTACCTACCTCACAGGGCTGTTGTGAGGCTTGGGTGCCAGTGTTCCATCCTGTGCTTGAAGTAGTCATGTATTATTCACTAGTAATAATTTACTGATAAAACTATTTTTTATAAATGCTTTAGAAATAGCAGTATTGCTTGAATTTCTGTTCTACTGTGCTGTATAGCCTTCAGCAAGAAAAAAATATTAGGGTTTGGGTGCTATTGGGAATAAAACCTTGCCAATTTCACCATTATTTAAAAATTTTTTCCTTGACAGTTGTCATACTTATGATTGATTTTTTTATCATAATCTGTCCCCTTTCTTGTGTTCCCCCTTAACCACCCTTCTTCTACTGAATGAACCCCTTATTTTCAACAACTCTTTTTTCTACTTTGATGTCCCCCCCCCCCTTCTCCACCATCTATAATGGAATGTTGATGGGCTCAACATTGTGCAGGTAACAGCAGCTGTTACGAGGTCATAAACGCAACAACCACATTATGTATGGAAGACAGCATTCCAAGCACTCCCCCTCACCCCCTGGCTCTTATGTTCTTTCCGCCCCTCTTCCACAACGTTCCCTGAGCAATTTCAGTATTATTGAAGGTTTCCCCAAATGTATTGTTCCCACGTGAGGAAAGGAACAAAAACAGCAAAGAAGTACCATCATTACTTTGATGGTCTTAATAGTAAATAAGGACAGGTAATGGAATGAGAATGGAATTGAAGTTGTAAAATGGTGTTTTCACTGAAAACTGAAGAAAATACATGTTCATGAAAACAATCTGAAAAATTATAGTTCCACTAAAGTTTATTTGTACAAATTCTTGATGTTGAAACTTGGATTCGTGGTGATAAATAGTAATTTTTTGGTAGTAATTGTGGTGAAAGTAGGTCATAGGAAGAATTTTCATAATATGATATGTCTGTGTGTGTGTTTAAATACGGGTCTACAGCAGCATAATTTTTAAAGTCCTAGGAGTGAAATTTGTAAATGATTATTCTTTGCTGAACTGTGATTGTGTGATTGGTCTTTGTGAACACTGGTATATTTCCTGCCCCCAAACTGATTTTATCTTAGATCTGGAAGAACCCTTTGTGCTTTGGTCTGTCTGTGCTGCCCTTGAGATCTTTGGAAGATTCTGCTCCAGGGCAGTTGACATTCCCTGTCTTTAACTCCTTTATTTTGTACCAAATACAGTTACTTAGTCAGAATAGATCAAAATATAAACCTAAAATGCTTTAAAAGAAACTTGGGCCATGTGTGGATACCAGGACCCAGGAGACTGAGGTAGGAGAATCATGAATGCAAGACCAGCCAGGGGCTAGATAGTGAGACCTTGTCTCAAAAAAACAAACAAGCAAACAAAAAAACTTATGTATATAAGAAAGGCCTAATGAAGAAATGCATTATACAGTTTAACTTCCATATACTGTACTGTGAATTGATTCTGAAACATTCTAGAAAGTTTTGTATCCTAGTGGAATGAAAACAGTGGGTTTCATGTATTTTATGCAAATAAATTAGTAATACTTAATCACCACAAAACCTTTTCTAAGCTTCTAGATGCTGTTCAGTTACCTTCTTATTGCTGGCACAAAGCAGCTGATGGGGAAAAGGTGATTTATTTTGGCTTACAGTCTTGAGGGGGAGCTCCATGATGGCAGGGAAAGCATGACTTGAGCAGAGGCTGGGCATCCCCTCTGCCACAGCAGGTGGGAAACAGCACCAGGAGAGTGTGCCACAGGCTTGCTGAAACACCCATAAGACCACCCCCACCAACACAGGACCTCTATCAAGGCTTCACCTCTCAAATTAGCATCAGCTGGGGACCAAGCATTTAGAACATATGAGTTTATGGAGGACACCTAATTCAAACCATCACATCCCGCCCCTGGTCCCCGTAAACTCACAACTCATAATGTAAAATGCAGTGCATTCAGTCCAAATTTTTAAAAGTCCCTATAGCTTTCTCAATCACAGCACTTCACACATCCCCATAGTCTATTAAGTGAACTATAAAACCAAAAACACATAATTGCACATAGTAAACACACTGCAAAAGATGTTGCAAGAAAAAAATTGAACCAATGAGAGATCTAAAACAAATAGGACAAACATCAAATCCTGAACTCCCAAGTCCCAGCATCTCTAACCAGTGAAGCCTTTGGAGTTCCAGTTCTGTCCCTCCAACTGGGCTGCTTACAGCTGGGGGCAAAAATCCTCAGGCCAGCAGCTCTCCTTGACATCAGTCTCACAGTCTTGACATGTCAAGAAATCCTGGGGCTCAAAACTACAACCCATAGTTCATCCTCAGGCTCCATTGGGCCACCAGGCAGGGACTACAATAAGCCTGCTTCATGTTACCCAGTGGCCATTTAAAAAAAGTGGCAAATCCAGTGACCCTCTTGTTTTACTCCAATAGTACCAGGTGGATTACCACATTTGATAATCCAGTGGGGAATAAATTGGCACTGGAGAGCAGGACACAACAACACTCAGTCCCCCTACCTACAGAAGGGTCTGCATTCCTGCTTTCAGTGCAGAACAGCTAGCCCAGTCTCAAAGGTTGTAATCTGTCAACTACAGCTGAACAGGTGCCATCTTCAGCCGAAAACTTTAGTTTCCTTCTCTGCTATGGCCTGCTCCCACCAGCCCATTTCTATGCTGTGCAACCCTGCACAAGTTTTCTTAACACAAGCAGAATTCAGCAAGCCTCTCATACTGCGAGCCCAGTCCAGCCTCAGCTCTTTCTTTCCCTCATAAACAAAAACCTCACAGTCCACAGTTGTTAGTGCATTGAGGTCTTTCAACTCTGACCAAAATGGTCCATCAAACTCTGCTTACAGCACTGCAAAGTGTCTCTTAGCCCAAGGTTTTCTGACCTTCCACATTCCTGCAAACCAGTTCCAAAAGGCCAAAGGATACACAGACTTTTTCGTACCAATTTCCTGTTCCTATTGCTGGCACAAAGCTCCCGACCAAAAGCAGCTGATGGGGTTGAGGGGGTGTTTATTTTGTCTTACGGTCTGGAGGGGAAGCTCCATGATAGCTGGGAAAAGATGACATGAGCAGAGGCTGGACATCACCTCTGCCATAGCAGGTGGAAATAATAGCAAGAGAGAGGCGGTGCCTCTGGCAAGGGGGAGCTGGCTATAACATTGCTAAGCCAGCCCCCAGCAACGCACCTCTTCTTGCAAGCTTCCACCTCAAAAGTTACCATGAGTTGGGGATCAAGAATTCAAATACTTGAGTGTATGGGGACATCTGATTCAAATACCATAGATGGTGTCCTTACAGCATCATCTGCAAATGTTGCTGCTTGTATTGAGGTACATTCTCTGATGGGTAACTTTTTTTGTTGGGGGGGGGGTCAAGGTAGGGTCTCTCTCTAGCCCAGGCTGACCTGGAAGTTACTTTGTAATCTCAGGGTACCCATGAACTCATGGTGATCCTTCTACCTCTTCCAAGTACTGGGATAAAGGCTTGTGCCACCATGCCTGGCTTGATGGGTAATATTTTGAAGGTATGGTACAAAAAAAGCATCAGTGGATGCAATTCTTTAAAAAATTATTTATGGGCTGGAGAGATGGCTTAGCAGTTAAGCGCTTGCCTGTGAAGCCTAAGGAACCTGATTTGAGGCTCGATTCCCCAGGACCCACGTTAGCCATATGCACAAGGGGGCACACGTGTCAAGTTCATTTGCAGTAGCTGGTGGCCCTGGCATGCCCATTCTCTATCTGCCTCTTTCTCAGTTGCTCTCAAATAAACAAAAATAAAAAAATAATTATTAAAAATTATTCACAAGCAGAGAGAGAACTAGAATGGGCATACCAGGGCTTAGTGTCACTGAAATGAAATCCAGACACATGTGCCACTGTGTGTATCTGGCTTTATGTGGGTCCTAGGGAGTAGAACCCAAGCTGTCAGGCTTTGATAACAAATGCCTTTAACCACTGAGCCATCTCTCCAGCCTCAGTTGATGCAATTCTCATCAACCACAAGCTGTGGTAACTAGCCACAAAGTGGTGTGTTTTTTTTTTTTTTGTTTTTGTTTTTGTTTTTCAAGGTAGGGTCTCACTCTAACCCAGACTGGCCTGGAATTCACTATGGAGTCTCAGAGTGGCCTCGAACTCACGGCAATCCTCCTACCTCTGCCTCCCGAGTGCTGGGATTAAAGGCATGAGCCACCACGCCCAGCTCTAGTGTTGTTTTTTTGTCCAGCATTTTGCAACTACCATCTCTGGAAAGGAAACGTCTATAGTCATTTCTCAGAAGTTCCTTGCTTTGTTTCTAAAACAAAAATCTGCTTGTATTTCTTTCTGCCCCCAGTAACATAACAATCGCTGTCATCCAGAGTGTATTAGGATGCTTTATAGAGAGAGAACAAGAAATAGAGAGGTAGAAAGATGTTGCAAGAAATTGGCTTATGAAGTTATGGGAGGCTGAGAAACCCCAAGATCTGTACTCTGCAAACAGAGTCAGAGGAGTTAATAATGTGATTCTGTTGTGAGTCCCAAAAAAGGCCTAAAGACCAGAAGAGCTACTGGAAGAAGTTCCAGTCCAAAATCTAGCAGGCTTCAGACCTGAAAAGAACCAATGTTTGAGTTTTTGTCCAAAGTCAGGAAAAGATGGTTCTTTCAGCTCCATCAGGCAAGGCCAACCACTTTTTCTATTCAGGCCTTCAGCTAATTTAATGAAGGTCATCTACTTTCTCCATTCTACTGATTCATACATTAATCATACCTATATGTACCCTCAACAAAGCTGGGTGTGGTGGCCCAGTACTTGGGAGGCTGAGGTGAGAGAATCAGATGAGCCTACATGGAGACCAGCCTGAGAAAGGAAACCTAGCCTGAAAATCCAGGGCCTGGGGAGATAGCTGATCAGCAGTTAATTGTGCTTGCTATGCAAACATGGGGATCCCGTTATCCAACAGGTGGGCATAGCCACACTTATCTATAACCCCAGTGGCAGCAGTAGGGTGATGGGGCAGAGACACGAGGAAAATCACTGGGGGTTGCTGACCGAAGAAACTGCAGGAGGTGTGTGATGGGGGTGGGGCAGCAGCCTCGGGTTGAGAGAGAGACTTAGTCAAAAAAACATGAGCAAGCTGGGCGTGGTGGCACATGCCTTTAATCCCAGCACTCAGGAGGCAGAGGTAGGAGGATCACCATGAGTTCAAAGCCACGCGGAGACTACAGAGTGAATTCCAGGTCAGCCTGGGCTATAGCGAGACCCTACCTCAAAAAAAAAAAAAAAAAAGACAAAAGGGAGAATACTCAAGGTTCTTCTGTAGTCTATGCATAACACTACTCATATCACATACCACACATACTGCCCCAAAAGAGTCACAAAGCACCCTCACCCAGAATAGGGGCTGGGGGATATAGCTAAGTGGTAGCGTGCTTTCCTAGCAAGTGCAAAGCCGTGGTTTAACCCCCATTTTTAAAAAAGGAAAATGGCTGGAGAGCTGACTTGGCCATTAAAGGCACTTGCCTACAAAGCGTAATAATCCAAGGTGAGTTCCCCAGTGCCCATGTAAATAAAGCCAGATGCACAACGTGGCTCATGCATGTGGAGTTTGCTTGCAGTGCGTGGAGGCCCTAGCACACCTCTTCTATCTCTCTGCTTGCAAATAAATAAAAATACTTAAAATAAGACACCCAGGATGTTTGACTAAATATCTGGGTGTCCCACGGATGCCCCAGTCAAGGTAGCAAGTAAATTTAGCTATCACGCAAAGCTGTTATTACATGGGGACGTTGGGTACTGTGGAGATGGTTTTGGTACCTACTCCTGTGTGGAGGCCGTGGGGAAGTTGATACTGGCATCTAGCAGGTAGAGGCCAAAGAGGCTGCTAAATGTCTTGCTACAGAGGACCCCTTCCTCCCCACTCCCCCAGTGAATGACCATCTCAAGATATCAATAGAGCTGAGCTTGACCAACCCTGGTCTAAAAGCTTCACATTTTGTGGTGGCTGCTCATAATCAAAAAGCACGGAATTTGGGGCTCTACTCAGTCATTTTAAAATGGGGCTAAAAGGATGGCTCAGTTAGAAAGCACTTGCTTGCAAAGCCTAAAAGCCCAGGTTCAATTCCCCAGGACCTACATAAAACCAGATGCATAAAACGGTGTGTGCATCTGGAGTTCATTTGTAGCAGCAAGAAACACCCATGCTTTCTCTCTCTCCTTGTCAACAGATAAATTTTTTAAAAAATATTTTAAACTAATAAAAATAAATAGATATAAAAAATAAATATTTTATTTATTTATTTATGAGAAAGAGAATGGGCATGTCAGGGCCTCTAACCACTGCATACGAACTCCAGACACATGTGCCCCCTTGTGCATCTGCCTTACATGGGTCCTGGGGAATCAAACCCAGGTCCTTAGGCTTCACAGGCAAATGCTGTAACCATTAAGCCATTTCCCCAGTCCCCAATAAAAGTATTTTTTAAAATTCATTTAGGGCTTGAGACTTTGCTTAGTGGTTAAGCCTGCCTGCAAAGGCTAATGACCCAAATTTGATTCCCCAGTACCCAGTAAGGCCAGATGCACAAAGTGGTGTATGCATTTGGAGTTTGTTTGTGGTGGTTGGAGGCCGTAGCATGCCCACTCTCTCTCTTTGCAAATAAATAAATAGATAAAAAGTGTTTAGCCGGGCGTGGTGCCGCACGCCTTTAATCCCAGCACTCGGGAGGCAGAGGTAGGAAGATCTCTGAGAGTTCGAGGCCACCCTGAGACTACATAGTGAATTCCAGGTCAGCCTGAGCCAGAGTGAGACCCTACCTCGAAAAACCAAAAAAAAAAAAAAAAGTGTTTAAAAAATTATTTGAGCTGGGTGTGGTGTCGCACATCTTTAATCCCAGCACTAAGGAGGCAGAGGAAGGAGGATTGCCATGAGTTCGAGGCCACCCTGAGACTCCACAGTGAATTCCAGGTCAGCCTGGACTAGTGTGAGACCCTACCTCAAAAAAACAACAACAAAAAAAAATTAGTTGGAGTGTGTATTTATGTATGTGTGCTGGCATATGTGTGCCACAGTGTGTATGGATGTCCGAGGACAATTTTTGGTTGGTCCTTGTTTTCCATCTCATTTGAGGCAGTATCTGGTTGTATGACAACTGCTTTGTTCACTGAGCCATCTGCCCAGCCTTTCAATCAGTTGTTATCATTTTGGTTTCAAGGTAGGGTCTCTAGCCAAAGCTGACCTGGAATTCACTGTGTAGTCTCAGGGTGGCCTCAAACTCATGGCAATCCTTCTACCTCTGCCTCCCAAGTGCTGGGATTAAAGGCATGGTGTACCACCATGCCCGGCTTTGATTTACTTATTTATTTTGAGAGAGAGAGGAAGAGGCAGAGAGGGCCTCCAGCCACCGCAAACGAACTCCAGATGCATGTGCCCTCTTGTGCATCTGGCTTACGTGGATCCTGGGGAATCAAACGAGGGTCCTTAGGCTTCACAGGCAAACACCTTCACCACTAAGCCATTTCCCCAGCCCTGATTTTTTAATAATATTTATTTATTAGAGAGAGAGAAGCAGACAGAGCGAGAGAGAGAATGGGCATGCCATGGCATCTAACCACTGCAGACAAACAGGCGCCTGTGCCACCTTGTGCATCTGTCTTATGTGGGTACTGGAGAATTGAACCTGGGTCCTTTGACTTTGCAAGCAAGTGTCTTTACTGCTAAACTGTCAATCCAGCCAAAATACAATTTTTTTTTTAATTTAGAGAAAGTTTATTATAAAGAAAGAAAAGAGGAGAGTAACGAGAGCTTCTGCCCATGAGAAGACAGGAGTAAAGCTCAGCTAGAGATCCAAATTGAGCTCATCTATAGGTAAGTGAATCAGATATATTGGGCTGGGGTGATTGCTCAGTGGTTAAAAGCACTTGCTTACAAAGCCTGCCTGCCCAGGTTTGATTACCCAGGCAGAGATGCATGCATCTGCAGTTTATTTGCAGCAATAAGAGGCCCTGGTGTATCCATGCTCTCCCTCACACAAATAAATAAATGAACATATAAAACATAAAATCAGAAAGATATATTAGCAAGACAATTTAAATTTTAAATCTAGAAAGTCCCTTTTGTTTTATTTATTTATTTATTTATTTATTTATTTATTTATTTTTGCATAGACATCTCCAGCTCAAGCTGGCATGAGACTTGCTATGTAGCCCAGACCACCCTCCAATTTGGGCTATTGTGTTACCTCTGCCTCTTCTTAAGTGCTATGATTATAGAAGTGAACACACCTAGCTTCTTCTTTGCTTTGGTTTGGTTTTTGAGACTGGATCTTACTGTGTAGTCCAGACTGGTCTAGAACTCATTATGTAGTCTAGGCTGACCCCAGACTCATAATCTTCCTGCCTTAGCCTCCCAAGTGCTAGGATTATGTGTATGTGCCACCATGCTCATCTTAAGACAATTTTAAATCTATTTATAATGATTGAGCTAAATAATTGTTTCCTTCAAATACATTATAATTTGTGTAAGGCTTAATATGGCCAAAAGATGGCACCAGTCTGCTATGAACATGTTCATTATACTCAATTTTGACAGTTACTCTATTTATTTTTTTTTTTTTGAGGTAGCATCTCACTCTTGACTATTACTGTATTTTAACTAATTAATTTGTTCCTAAAATTCTGTATTATATTCTGCAGTATCCTGGCACCCACCTGATAGTCAGGATGCCTCTGATTTACATGGAAATCCTAGCAGTTGACATCAAACTTCTGATTGTACTAGTGAACATTTCTGAGGACTTCTGCAGGCCATGGACTTTTTTTCTTGTTTTTGTTTTTGTTTATCGAGGTAGGGTCTCACCCTAGTTAGGCTGACCTGGAATTCACTATGTAGTCTCCGGGTGGCCTTGAACTCACAGCAGTCCTCCTACCTCTGCCTCCTGAGTGCTGGGATTAAAGGCTTACACCACCACACCCAGCTAGGTTATGGATTTTTATTTTATTTATTTATTATTTTTTTCGAGGTAGGGTCTCACTCTAGCTCAGGCTGACCTGGAATTCACTGTGTATTCTCAGGGTAGCCTCGAACTCACGGTGATCCTCCCATCTCTGCCTCCCGAGTGCTGGGATTAAAGGCATGTGCCATCGCACCTGGCAAAGTCATGGACTTTTATTTATTTTTTATTCTTTATTTTTTGTTTGTTCATTTTTTATTTAGTTATTTGAGAGCGACAGACATAGAGAGAAAGACAGATAGAGGGAGAGAGAGAGAATGGGCGTGCCAGGGCTTCCAGCCACTGCAAACGAACTCCTAACGCGTGCGCCCCCTTGTGCATCTGGCTAACATGGGACCTGGGGAACCGAGCCTCGAACTGGGGTCCTTAGGCTTCACAGGCAAGCGCTTAACTGCTAAGCCATCTCTCCAGCCCAGTCATGGACTTTTAAATCAGTTACACTGACTCTCCTAATCATGGATCTAACTCAGTTGATGTTCTGCCTAGTCAAGAGATGGAGACGCTTGAGCAAATGTTCCCTTGCTTGGTTCTTTTCTCTGTCTCTCTCTCTTTCTTTCTCTGTTCTTCTCTCTCTCTCTCTCTCTCTCTCTCTCTCTCTCTCTCTCTCTCTCTCTCTCTTACTTCTGTCTGTCTCTCTCTTTCTTATTCTTTCAAGGTAGGTCCTCACTCTAGCCCAGGCTGACCTCAAAATCACAGCAGTCCTATACCTGCCTCTTGTGTGCTGGTGTGAGCAGCCACCCCCAGCTTTCTTTTCTTGTATTGGCATATGTTCATTGATAATGTTGGGTTTCATAAAGACACCTTCAAGCATATCATGTACTTTGACCAAATTCTTCACCTGCTGCTGTCCCGAACCCTCCCTCCCCTCCCCTGGTTCTCCACTTATAATTTGCCTTTCTCATCTCATTTTTTCATTTCATTCATTCATATATATATATATGTATATATATATGTAGTTTGATTCAGGTGTCCCCCATGAACTTATGTGTTCTGAATGCTAGATCCCCAGCTGGTGGCAATTTGGGAATTGGAGCCTCCTGGAGGTGATATGTTGTTGAGGGTGGGCTTATGGGTGTTATAGCCAGCTTTCTGTTGCCAGTGTTCAGCACACACTCTTGCTGCTGCTGTCCACCTGATGTTGGGCAGGAGGTGATGTCCACCCTCTGCTCATGCTGCTCACCCTTGAGTTTGTAAACCAAAATCAACCTTGTCCTCTCATAAGCTGCTCTTGTTTGGGTGTTTTCTGCCAGCAACACAAAACTGACTGCACCAGTAAAATTGGTACCAAAAAGTGGGATCACTGATGCTAGAAACCTGACTGTGTGGCTTCTGGCCTTTTGGAGCTGATTTGAGAGAGGAATGTGGAAGGATTTGAAACCTTGGCCTAAGAGACGCCTTAAGTGATGTACATACAGCTTGATGGACTATCCTGATCAAAGCTGAAAGACCTGAATGCAGTAAGAACTATGGACTGTGAGGTTTAGCTTATGATGGTGAGAAAGAACTTTGTCAGAACTGGTCTAGAAGCAATTTGTGTGAGAGGCATGCCATTATGCCTGCCTGTGTCCTGAGAACTTGTGCAGAGTTCTGTTATATAGAAATGGACTGGTGTGAGCAGAAGGATATGGCACAGAAAGATATGAAATCTTAGGCCAAAACTGGCACCCATTCAGCTGCAATTGTTTGAGAGATTACAGCTTTGAGATTGGGCCATCTGATCTGCATTGGCACAGCAGGAAGAATGCAGACTCTTTTAAGGGGCCTAAATGCTGAAGGAGTGTCCTGTTCTTCAAAGTCTGCTTTATTCCCCCGCTGGATTAACAAGTTGGTAACCCACCTAATACTATGGAGTATAACAAATGCAGGAAATAGAGGGTCATTGAATTTGCAACACAGTTTTGTTTTTTGGAAATGGCCATGGGAAGTGTGAGGCAGCCTTTCTGGATTACCTCCATGGAGGCCCAGTGAAGATGCCAGGGTTATGAGATGGTTGCCAAGGAGAGCTGCTGGAACTAATTGAAGTTTTCTGGAACTGGGAGTAGCCTAGCTGGAGGGGAGGAATTGGAACTCCAGAGGCTCATCACTGGTTAAAATTATTGGATTTGGAGCTCCAGAATTTGATGTTTGCCCTGTTTGTTTTAAATTTTGTATTGATTCAGTTTTCTTTGTTATGCCCAATACTATGTTTTGCAGTCTGAATATTTATCCTGTGCCATTATGGAATTTTGTTTTCTCAAGGTGGGTTCTCACCCCCTAGAATGAATGAATGAATGAATGAATATATATATATATATATATATATATATATATATATATATATATATATATATATATATATATTCTCATTATATAATATATATTATTTAACTTTCTTATACACACACACACACAGAGAGAGAGAGAGAGAGAGACAGAAGAGAGAGAAACATGCACTGTCTTTCTGTGTCTAGCTTATTTTGTATCTATCTATCTATATATATAGAGAGAGAGAGAAAGAGAGAACATGCATTGTCTTTCTGTGTCTGGTTTATTTTGCTTCATGTGATATCCAGTTGCATCCATTTTCCAGCAAATGATATAGTTTATTATTATAGTTTATTATTACTTTTTTTTTGGCCAAGGTCTCAGGCTGACCTGGAACTCACTTTGTAATCCCAGGCTGGCCTCAACCTCTCAGTGATCTCCTCTTTTACCCTTTTACTCATTTACCCTTGACCAAAGACTGGTCCTCCTCTATTAAGGAAAGGTCATCCTCTTTGACCCAGTGCATAGCTTCAGGAGGGACATACGTGAAGTTGTGAGGGAGGAAGGGGACACCTGTCTAGCCAGCCAGATCAGCTGAATCAACCCTAGAGATCTGTGGAGTGACAGATGTCGCAGCCAGACCATCCTCACATCCTAGTTTCATTCTTTATAGCTGGATAAAACTCCTATGTGGGCAGGGTAGATGGCTTAGTGGTTAAGGCATTTGCCTATGAAGCCAAAGGACCTAGGTTTGATTCTCCAGGACCCTCATAAGCCAGATGCACAAAGTGGTGCGTGTATCTGAAGTTCATTTGCAGCAGCTGGAGTCTCTGGCATGCCTATTCTCTGTCTCTTTGTCTCTCTCTCTCAAATAAACTTTAAAAAATTTAAAAACACTCTTTTGTGATGGCTAGAGAGATGGCCCAGCAGATAAGGTGCTTGCCTGCAAAGCCCAACAACCTGGATTCAAATAGTACCCCCATTAAGGCAGATACACAAAATGGCACATGCACTTGGAGTTCATTTGTAGTGGCTAGAGGCCCTGACACACCCATTCTCTCTCTCTCCTTGCAAACAAATATTTTCTAAAGACTCCTTTGTGTATACATACTAGATTTTCTTTATCCTGTCATCCATTGACAGACACTAGGCAGATTCCATAGCTTGTCTTCTATGGATAGTACTGCATAAACATGGATTACAGCTAGCTCTGGGTGTTTTGTTTTGTGTTTTTGGTTTTTCGAAGTAGGGTCTTGATGTAGCCCAGGCTGACCAGAAATTCACTATGTAGTCTCAGGCTGGCCTCAAACTCACAGCAATCCTCAGCAATCCTCCTACCTTGGCCTCCTGAGTGCTGGGACTAAGGGTGTGTGCTACCATGCCTGGCATCTCTGGTATGTTGACTTAGTGTCCTTCAAGAATTGACAAATGGAATTACATAAATTAAAAAGCTTCTTTACACTTGGAACAAGTGAAGAGCCAGCCTACAGAATGTGGGGCAGGGGGACTTTACTAGCTATACATCTGATAGGATTAATATTCAAAATATATAAAGAATTCAAAAAGCTAAACACTAAACAACAAAAAATCCTTAGCATCTCTCTCCACTCAGGCATGGATTGTGAGGCTCACAGCTCACTTCCCCACTTCCCCTGTGGTTTCACCTGGGCCTTGGCTGAAATGCAAGGCATGGTTCATTTCATTGGGTCTCACTACCTTCTGAAAAAGACAGATTCTCCTCCAGAGAATGAAGTCAGCAAAGGTTAAATAGGATAAGCATTATTAATTTAGGGAGAGTTTGATGGATGTGGCACCTCTTTTAACCAAAGACTAGTGGGAGTTTAACATTGAAGAGCCTAATTTTGTCTCCATAGGATTCTGACCTGGTTCCCAGTTCCAGCTGTAGGCTCCTTTCCGCTGGCTGAGTGGCTCTCTGAGAAACCCATTGGTTACCCACCAAGGCTGTACTCAACACATACCAAAATAGAAATCCAGAGGCTTCTAAGAGCTCATCACTGATGTAGACTTAAAACACAGCTACAGGGCTGGAGAGATGGTTTAGTAGTTAAGGCACGTGCTTGGGAAACCTACGGACCAGGTTTGATTCCCCAGTACCCATGTGCACCAGGTACACATGCATCTGGAGTTCCTTTGCCATGGCTAGAAGCCCTGGTGTGCCCATTCTCTCCCTCTATCTCTCTCATAAGTAAATTAAATAAATAAATAATAGAAAATTAAAAAGAAAACACAACTCACCAAGGCTCAGGGAATTTTGCTGAAGAGGGGAGTGGAAAGATTGTAAGAGCCACAGGTTGGGATCTCATACGCAGAGGCACTGCCTCCCCCCAACAACTGCTGCTCCCAGAACATAACCCACAACCCACGGGGAACACCAGCAACCCCACTGAGGAGGGCCCCCAGTGGAATGGGAGCAAGGAGGAGGGAAAAGAGGGTACTAACACATGGTGTTCCATACAAAGTATGTTCTTAATAATTTTTTTACTCCAACCCAATAAATGAGCCAATAAAATGAATGATAGTTTTCAAAAGACCAACAAATGTTGGTGAGGATGTGGAGGAGAAGAACCTTTATACGCTGCTGGTAGGAATGCACATTGCCCGCTCCCCGCACGATGGAAATCGGTATAGAGGTTCCTCAAAGCAAAATTGACCTACCTTGCTTTTTTCTGCTTTCTTTTGTATTCCTCACATCCCCAACCTGTGGAGTAAGCTTCTCACCCTTTATAAGTACGCTTCCACGGCTAGCAACAGCCATATTCTGGCTCCTCCTCCCCTTTTTTAAATTTTTTATTTATTTGAGAGCGACAGACACAGAGAGAAAGACAGATAGAGGGAGAGAGAGAGAATGGGCGCGCCAGGGCTTCCAGCCTCTGCAAACGAACACCAGACGCGTGCGCCCCCTTGTGCATCTGGCTAATGTGGGACCTGGGGAACCGAGCCTCGAACCGGGGTCCATAGGCTTCACAGGCGAGCACTTAACCGCTAAGCCATCTCTCCAGCCCTCCCTTCACCCTTTTACCCATGCAATTCCATTTTCAGTCAGTTGAGACCTTTCTCCTGAGTTTTCTTGTCCAATGTTGTAAACAATTTGCCCGTTTAATCATTTCCTCATATATGCCTGTAATGCAACATTGTCGATATTCTCCTAGGACTTAGCATCAGTTGCCTTTCTTAAGTGTATTTTACAGAGAATGAGTCTGCTTTCCCTGACATCAATTATCTTCTAGTGTGTATTCAATATTAAGATAGCTCAGTAGTTAACAATCCCCACATAAAGCCAGATGCGCGAAGTGGTGCGTGCATCTGGAGTTCATTTGCAGTGGCAAGAGGTTCTGTTGTGTCCTTTCTCTCCACCCTCACCAACCCTCAGCTTGCAGATAAATAAATAAATAAAATATTTTTTTAAACTTGACAGTTGAAATAAATTTATGATATTTTATCAAAATAACAGTAATAAAGTATTCCTCAACCTCTCGGAACACCACAGTGTCCTGTCTTGTCAGAAATCTAAAGAGCTGCCAGGTCTGTGGGTGGGGCTCTCACAGGGTCCCTTGTCCCTTCCCTTCTGGGGATACGAGAGGCTGTACAGGAAGGCGGCCTGAGGGAGCAGCCCTCTCCCCTGTCACTGTTAGCACCAACTTGCAGGAAGGTCCCTGCCGGGTCTGTGAGTGCCTGCCAGGCCTCTGAGGTGAGCAGTGAGAACTTGCTTAGCTGGGCCACCTTTTTTTCTATGAAGAATGCTACATAAATACTTAGTCCCAGTCCAGATCCTATGTAGGTTAAAAAAAGAGTGGTGGAGGGGGAAAATGGCTTAGTGGCTAAAGAACTTGCCACTCAAGCATGAGGGCTTGAGGTTGGGTCTCCAGCATCCACAAAAACGTCAGCTCGGGGGTGGGGGTGGCTTGGAGAAAAGTCCCCAGGGCTCACTGGCTAGGTAGTCTGGCCACATAGGTGAGGATGGGTCCAGTGAGAGACCCTATTTCAACAGGGAAAGAAAAAAGTAGAAAACGACTGAAGAAGACACCCAGTTTTCTGCCCTCCACACACAGGCGTGTGCATACACGTGTACCTCCCTCCCCACACACATGAAAATAAAGTGCAAAGACAAGGAGAAAGGTTCTCTTAAAGGCAGACCAAAAGCTTCAAGAGTATGAATTTAAAAATCTTTCCTAATTTTCTTAATGTTATTTCCTAGCAGTATGCTTTTTTCTTTTCTTTTCTTGGTATTGTTGAGGCAGGGTCTCACTCTACTCAGGCTGACCTCTAACTTACAGCCATCCTCCTACAACTGCCTCCCAGTGCTGGGACAGAGGCATGTGCCACCCTCCCAGGCTGTGGGATTTTTTGTTTGTTTGTTTTTAAAGATTTTATTTTTATTTATTTATTTATTCGAGACACAGAAAAGGAGAAAGAGAGAGAGAATGGCACGCCAGGGCCTCTAGCCACTGCAAACGAACTCCAGATGCATGTGCCACCATGTGCATCTGTCTTACTTGGGACCTGGAGAATCGAACCGGGGTCCTTAGGCTTCTTCACAGGCAAGTGTCTTAACCGCTAAGCAATCTCTCCAGCCCTGTTTGTTTGTTTTTTTTGAGACACTCTCTTGCTGTGTCCCCATGCCTCAGAATACAAGGATTCCAGGTGGACACCACTACACCACTTTAAATTTGCATTTCTTCCCTCCCTCCTACCCAAAAAGCTGGGAATTAAACCCAGAGTCTAGCGCACTGGACACACTGTCCAACAGAGCTATCTCCCTCCCCCAGCCCTTCTTTCTCCCTCTTTCCAGTGCAGTATTTTAAACTGTGGGAGGATAGGTATATAAAGGGAAAACTATTTTCAGCACCTCTGCAGAGCTCTCCAGCTCTGAGAACTACACTTCAGGCTGCCACAGTGGCCGTAAGATTATGCACCACACCATGCTGGGTGTAGCTCTCCACGGGCTGTGCAGTCTGCACAGCCTGTGTGGCAGCCTTGCCCTGCCTTCTCTGGTTTAACACTAAAATTAAGAAACCCTGATGGGCTGGAGAGATGGTTTAGTGGTTAAGCGCTTGCCTGTGAAGCCTAAAGACCCTGGTTCGAGGCTCGATTCCCCAGGACCCATGTTAGCCAGATGCACAAGGGGGTACACACGTCTGGAGCTCGTTTGCAGAGGGTGGAGGCCCTGGCACGCCCATTCTCTCTCTTTGCCTCTTTCTCTCTCTGTCTATAGCTCTCAAATAAATAATAAAATAAAAATGAACAAAAAAAATTTTTTTAAATAAGAAAAAAGAAACCCTGAGCTACAGAGATGGCTTAGCAGTTGAGGCTCTTGCCTGCAAAGACTAAGGATTTGTATTCATTTCTATAGTACCCAACCTAAACCCGGATGCACAAAGTGGTGCATGCATCTAGAGTTCAACTAGAGGCCCCGGTGTGCACGTTCATTACCCCCCCCCATCTCTCTCTCTCTCTGACTCTGTTTGCAAATAAACAAAATATTTAAAAAGGATGGAGGGCTGGGCATGGTGGTGCATGCCTTTAATCCCAGCAGAGGTAGGCAGAGGTAGGAGGATCACCCTGAGACTACATAGTGAATTCCAGGTCAGCCTGAGCTAGAGTGAGATTCTACCTTGAAAAACTAAAAAGAAAAAGAAAAAAAAAAAAGGATGGAGGGCTGGAGTGATTGCTCAGAGGTTATGGCACTTCCCTGCAAAACCTAAGGCCCTGGGGTTGATTTTCCAGTACCCATGTAAAGCCAGATGCACAAGGAGGCACATGTGCC
This sequence comes from Jaculus jaculus, assembly GCF_020740685.1. Lineage (NCBI taxonomy): Eukaryota > Metazoa > Chordata > Mammalia > Rodentia > Dipodidae > Jaculus > Jaculus jaculus. The sequence continues at coordinate 119,171,549 of NC_059108.1, read as the reverse complement.
TACAGTTCATTTGCAGTGGCTGGAGACCCTGGTGTGCCCATTCTCTCTCCTCTCTCTCTGACTTTTTCTCTCATAAATAAATAAAGAAAAATATTAATAGAAAAGAAAGCTTGATCTTGAATTTGTGGAGCAGGCAACAATTTTCCCTGACACAGCAGGAAATTATACTAAAATAAAGTGCGTGGTACTTCTAACGTGAACTGAGTGGCCCGTTCACGACCCTGCTGTGGTTACCGACACCCCCACAGGACCAGCACTGTTCTGAGCTCATCAGCATTTTGACTTGGATGACAGAGTAGGACAAGAGATTCAGACAATAGGACAGAGGAAGGAATACCTTGAAAGAGGAGAGTCCTTGGGATGAGGGTGGAGGAGAGGGGACAAAAAAATGGATAAAGGGATGGGAACAGGATCATATACTATATGTTCTCAATAAAAAATAAAATACATTGTCTGGGTGTTTCCAAGTTCTTGGGTCTTGCTCAGAGAATTGGAAAAGATGCACACAAAAAGTAAAGCAGTAAGAAACTTTAGGAGAGGGCAGTGAAAGTACAAGTTTAGATGCTTTGCTAAGAGAGATAGTGAGGGCTGGAGGGATGGCGTAGTGGTTAAGGTACTTGCCTGCAAAGCCAAAGGACCCAAGTTCAATTCTTCAGGACCCATGTAAGACAGATGCACAAGGTGGCACATGCATCCGGAGTTGGTTCGTGGTGGCTGGAGGCCCTGGCACACTGGTGCTTTATCTCTTATTCTTTCTGCCTCTTTCTGTATCTCCCTCTCCCAAATAAATAAATAAAATATTTTTAAAAGAAAAAAAATAAAATATATAGATGGCATACAAACCAGTACAATTTAAAAGTCAAACACAGTTTAGCTAGACACAGTATACATGCCTATAACTCCAGGGATTTCAAGGTGAAGACAGTAAGATCATGATTTTGAAGCCATCCTGGACACTGTAATTGGACCCTGTCTCAATATCAAAACCCTCACATAGTTTGAAATTTATATGTTTATCAAATCAGGTAGAATAGTGCACTAAAATATTAGGTTTTACGGTTTGTAAATTATGCCTTAAGACTCATACAAATGCAGAAAAGTCTTAGAGTTTAATCAGCCCAAATGATTAATTCTTAAAAAACAGCTGCTGGGCGTGGTGGTGCACACCTTTAATCCCAGCACTTGGGAGGCAGAGGTAGGAGGATTGCCGTGAGTTCGAGGCCACCCTCAGACTCCATAGTGACTTCCAGGTCGGACTGGGCTACAGTGAGACCCTACCTCAAAAACAAACAAACAAACAAACAAAGCACAGCCAAAATATTGAAGGTGTAGATTAAACCCATAAAACCAAGGAGAACTCTAAGTTCACTCTGGAATCTGTTCTTTGTGGCATGTCTGGCTGAAAGTACAGAAGTCAGGTTGCCTATCCTTGCCTGAGAGGATCAGTGACCAATTGCTTGGGCATTTTATACATCTCAGCCTGCCTTATAGCATTCAAGGGCAATTCTGAGAGTCATTTTGACAGAAGGAAGGAGATACTGTAGTTTGAATTGGCTGGAGAGATGATTTAGTGGTTTGATTCCCCAGGACCCACATAAGCCAGATGCACAAGGTGGTACATGCATCTGGAGTTCATTTACAGTGGCCTCTTTCACTCTAAGCCTTTCTCAAATAAATAAATGTTTTTTTTTTTTTTAAAAAAAGAAATGGTACATTCTGACTAAAGTCAAACTGAATCCATACGAACCTCTTTCCTAGACTTTATGTGTGAGAGTATTTGATTGGTTGGCACACACATGCCTGTTATATTAATTGTGACGAGTCATCACCAATGTGGCCTACAGACTCACTGATGGCCACACTGACCAGACCACCCTGTCATGTGAACACAGAGATATCAGCGTCAGAATTTGGTAATAAAATCTTTGGGTACAGGGCTGTCAGGTGTCGCTAAGTGGTAGAGTCCATGGTTAGCATGTGGAAGGCCTTGGACTCAGTGTCCAGCACTCCCTTCAGAAACAGAAAACAAGATGTGAGTACAAGTGTACAAAGGACGTCATCGTCTTTGGTGTCACTCTGTGTGAAAGTTGCATGAGGCTTCATCCTGCCAGCAAACCACACTGCCATCAGCTCCGGCCAGAAGTCCTGTTGGAGACTTGCTAGTGTGAAGAAACTTTGACACTGTTAGGATGTGCTGAAGTGCACAGAGGCAGCCTTAAGTCTGAGGGTTCTCCCCACCTAGGTTTTCCTTCACTGTTTGTGATGCCTGCCACCAGCTCGGCCAATGCTTTTCTGTGACTGTGGGGCGCACGTGTGCATACATACCACATTTCTAGAGTTCATGAATCAGTCCTTCAGTAAGTTGAAGTTTTTGGGAAGAGGAGACTCTAGATTTAGTGCTAACAGTGGCTATGCAAGTCATCAGCAGATTTAGTGGTGAGTACAAACAGTTTTTAGTAGTGTGTGCCTTTTACTAGAAAAACGTGATTTCATAAAGCTTTCTTCCAAGTGTGGAGACATGCTTGTATGTAATCCCAGAACTCATGAGGTGCAAGCAGGGTTTGAGGACAGCCTGGCCACAATGCACCCTGTCTCAAATGATAAAATATTAAAATTCTGAAAAATGTGAAATACTAAATCTGTATTGCAGTGTTTGTACACTAATAAGACCTTAGCTGGAACCTAGGACCAGGTTTAGTATTAGGACCTTGAAGGTACTATCAACTTTTAAATGGCTCTGAGATTTGGAAAGTATACCCAATTATTGCCATCACAATATACTTAAGACAAAACAGGCCTGGCCTGGTGGGACAGTCCTGTAGCCCTAGCACATGAGAGGATGAAGCAGGAACAGTAGATGTCCAAGGCCAGCCTGGACTACATAGTGAGATTCTGCTCACAAGACCACTAGCAAAACTAGCAGAATGAGAGCGTCTAGTAAGTTTACTTTGAAGCCCCCAACTTGAACAGGGCCCGAAGCATGAGTAACAGTTCATGGATGAATATGAAACAGAAAAGACAATTAATGACGTTAACCAGAGCTGATGGAAACTTTTTTTTGAGGTCCTAAAACCTGAACTCAGGTCCTTCTGCATGCTCAGCAAGCCCTCTTCCACCAAGCTACTATACCAGCCCTCAAAATTCAGAGATGGCATCAAATTCAGAACTTTTCTGGGGGCTGGGGAGGTGGCTTAGTGATTAAAGGTGCTAGCTTGCAAAGCCTACCAGCATGAGGTTCTATTCCCCAGTACTCATGTAAAGCCAGATTCAAACATGTCTGGAGTTTGTTTGCAGTAGCAAAAGACCCTGGCGTGCCCATTCTCTCCAAATGAAAATTTTATATATTTATATATATATATATATATATATATATATATATATATATTTTTTTTTTTTTTTTTTTTTTTTTTTTGATTTTTCGAGGTAGGGTCTCATTCCTCTAGCCCAGGCTGACCTGGAATTCACTATGTAGTCTCAGGGGAGCCTTGAACTCAGAGCGATCCTCCTACCTCTCTGCCTTCTGAGTGCTGGGATTAAAGGTGTGCCTCACCACCCAGCTAATTTTTTTAAATTTTTTTTTTTAATTTACTTATTTGAGAGTGACAGACACAGAGAGAAAGACAGATAGAGGGAGAGAGAGAGAATGGGCGCGCCAGAGCTTCCAGCCTCTGCAAACGAACTCCAGATGCGTGCGCCCCCTTGTGCATCTGGCTAACGTGGGACCTGGGGAACCGAGCCTCGAACCGGGGTCCTTAGGCTTCACAGGCAAGCGCTTAACTGCTAAGCCATCTCTCCAGCCCTAGCTAATTTTTTTTTAAAGAACTTTCCTTTAGGTTGAAATAGTTTAAGCTAGTAGCTGTTTGCATTTCTCTTGGTTAATACCCAAACAGAAGAGTGGCACTTTTGGTAGGATTAACTGATTTTACATATTTATTTATTGGAGAGAGAAAGAAAAGAGGCAGATAGAGAATGGGTGAGCAAGGGCCTCTAACCACTGCAAAGGAACTCACTCCAGATCCATGAGCCACTTTGGGCATCTGGCTTACGTGGATATTGGAGAATTGAACCTCAGTCCTTAGGCTTTGCAGGCAGGCACCTTAACTGTGAAGCCATCTCTCCAGCCCTGGATTAACTAATTTTTTATCAGTGAGCTCTGTATAGTTTCAGTAAATTAACCCAACTTACCATGTTCCTGTTAAAAGACACATAAATAAATGAGTTGTTATAATATTTATTCTGTATTAATCAGTACATAAATTAATTCAGCTTGAAAACTTTTTCTCTATAGAGTATTAGTCATTTAATATTAGCATTTGATCCACAACAATATACTAATTTTAATGAGAATACAAAATGGAAATGTTACTTTCATAATAGCTCACCCACTTAACATTTTTTGTTTTACAAAGAACAACTTAAATATGAAATGTTATGCAGGCCTTTCCCTTGCACACTATCACAATCAGAGGGAATAGTATATTTAGAATTGGAATGCTTTCAAACTGCTGCTGCATTCAAACCCACCTTTCCCATTCCAGACAGTTGCTCGTGCTACTTCCCTTTCTGGGCACTTCTGCGTGTCTGCGACTGTCTCTTCCTCTGCCCCAGGTTCCGTCCTCAGTCCCTGACTCCAGGGAGCATAAGCCATGGGAAGAGGCCTTTGACAACAGAAGCCTGTCCATTATCAAAGGCAGGTGTTATGCGTGATGTATGCTGAATTACATTTCATTAGGGCACCCGGATTTTATGTAGTTTCATTCTAATGCATTTGTGTAACTTAAGGACCAGCATAAAAACATTCTTTTCAAAAACATACCATAAATGTACTATGAGCTGAAACATTGAATTTCATATAGTAAGAAACTTTGTTGCACAATAAACAGGAATTTGAAGTTAAGGAACTCTAAAACTCAAATGAGGATATTTAAAAATGCAAAAAAAAAAAAAAATGGCAGGCAGAAAAGCCAAACCTTGATATAATCAGTATGGAAGGAGAAAGGAGAAATCAGTATGAAGTCAGAAAGGAGATGTGACAGATTTCAGTCATCTTCCCTGACAATAGGATTCTTAAAAGTCTAACCATTATTTTTAAAACTCTGCCACAATCCTCCCCTGCCCAAAATCTTAACTATAAAAAATAAGGCAACTTGACGTTAGAAATGTGTGGATGAAATGAACTTGGAGACTGCAGTGGAAACAAACGGGACTGGCATCTCCATAATCCATGTCTCTAGCAGCCTTTTGCAAGAAGCCTGTCTGATACACTGAAGTAACAGAACTGTTCAGAAATAACCCAGAGTTTCCAAGACTCACTAAATAGTAGACCAATTAAGATCATCATAGTCATGACTGTCAAATACATTGTCTTGGAAGAAAATTATGCAGACAGCTTTTCTGAAGACACCCATCTGTGCCACGTGCTTATTGTTCCGTGAGGCGGAGGCGGTGGCAAGGAGCATGATTTCTGTTTGAAAGTTCTTTTGTTTTCTGCTACCTTTACTTAAATGTTACTGAGTACTATTTTTATATCCTATGAAGTGCTTTGAAAAAAAAATGTTAAATGAATAGTGAGCACTACAATGCATGGAGGGGAGTGTTCCAATTCCCTGTGCTCTACGAAGCCCAGTAAGTGAGCTTGACTCTCCAAACAAGGTAATATGCTGCGAAAATTACCTCCCCAGCTTTGTAGGATTCCAAGTTCAAAGAGAAACTGAACCTAACTACTTAATCCTCTTTAAAAGCAAATTTAAGCCGGGCATGGTAGCACACACCTTTAATCCCAGCACATGGGAGGCAGAGGTAGGAGGATCGCTGTGAGTTCGAGTCCAGCCTGAGACTACCTAGTGATTCCAGGTCACCCTGGACTAGAGCAAGACACTACCTCAAAAAACACAATCAACAACAAAAACAATTTAAATAAAAATTAATGTGAGGGTCTTAGTTAATGTCTTTTAATTGGTCAGCTTAATGACAAATGGATGTAAATTAAGTCAAAACCTATCGACATATATTTTGCGGTCAAATTGCTTGAAATAAATACCATTATAATAAAACATTTTATGAATAGTTTCTAGGCCATCTAAGTTCTGCTTATTTCTATAACAACAAAACAATTTTGGGAAAAAATACCTAAGATTTGGCCATGTAACAGATACATCTGGTTGAGACCAATAATCTCTACATATTGTTTTCAGAGGGAGATCCTGCCTAGTTAATTCACCAGAAAAGACTGAGAAGGGGTCGGAGGGATGGTTTAGCAGTTAAGACACTTGCTTGCAAAGCCAAAGAACCCAGATTCAATTTCCCAGGACCCACATAAGCCAGATGCACAAGGTGGTGCATGCTTCTGGAGTTTGTTTGCAGTGGCTGAAGACCCTAGTGCTCCCATTCTTTCCCTCTCCCTCTCTCTCCAAAATAAATAAAATTAAAAACTTAAAAAAAAAAAAGACAAGACAGAGGAGGCCGGGCATGGTGGCACACACCTTTAATCCCAGCATTTGGGAGGCAGAGGTAGGAGGATCGCTGTGAGTTCAAGGGCACCCTGAGACTACAGAGTGAATTCCAGGGCAGCCTAGGCCAGAGTGAGACCCTACCTTGAAAACAAACAAAAAACAACAACAAAAGAAACAAACAAACTAAAAAGGCTGAGGAGAAATGACAAATCAATACTGCATTCTAATTAAAAATATATCATCAAACAGCAGTGGAGGAAAAAACAATAAATCTAAGACTATTTAGATGAAAATGTTACTCTGTTAACCAGAAAAGTCACATATTTACCAGTTCTGATTTTTCAAAATCCCAAAGATATTCCTAAACTTTCCAAAATACTTATAACTGGAGAGTGTTGTAGTGTTTGTTCATTCATAAGAGATTACTAATAGCATCAATGCACATATATTGGCTTAGAGTCAACCTTATAGTAAATAAATATGGGATTCTTCAAAATACCATAAAATGCACCAACCTTAGTCAGGCTTTAAAAATTGTTAATTTTTAAGTATGACATTTGCTTGTTGCTAGCTAAGTCCATTAGCACCACATACAGTGAATTAAAGAGGTTTTTTTTTTTTTTTTAAAGATGACTTAGCAATGATCTTTGTTGTAGTATCTAAAAGGTATACAATTAAAAGAAATAGATTTTGGGGGTTGTGTGTTTAAAAAGACCCACTTTTTATCATATTACATTGAAGAGTGCCACCCACCCATAGTAGGCATGACGACAGGCAAGTCTGGAGAAAATATTCTCTTCGCACTTCAGCAAGATAATATCCATTATTTGGTTAAATTCTAAAGCCAGATTAGTTTCTTCTGTCAGAGATCACAACATGTATTTATAGGGAAAAATTGAAATTATAGGAAAAATCAGCATACACACACACACACACACACACACCATAAGCAATATAAGAATATAATAATATAAGACAACTCAAAGTCTTCTGTTTGTTTCTGTACTTCCATTACTTTATCAGTTTCAGGTAGGAATACTGTCACTTAGACAAGGGGACTGTGCAATGCGCACCCTGACCTGTGAAGCTGGGCCGTATGTTACAGTATGGTGGCCATTTCACAGACATACATATTGAATCATTTTTTCAAAAAAAGTATGGAAATCACTGATGGCATCGGGTACACCTCCTCCAAAAATTCCACAGAAGTGCAGAAAAGCCCTTCTAATAGTTGTGAAGTATTGGCTGGACTGAAAATTGTGATGAAAAAGTTAATTTTCCATGTGTGTCCAGAATGCTTTTTTCTTGTCTTCACACACAGATACAATGGAAAAAAAAATACTGATGTGGAAGATACGTACTTTAGTATCAATTTCAATTCTTATTAAGCGGTATAGATGGCTCATGTTTGCCAAGAATACATGCTATTTCATTAGAACATCCTGATTTTCTGGGACCTTGAGAAGTAATTCTGCAAGGTATCCTGTGTCACTGGGAAGTTTGCGTTCCCCTACATGCAAACTGATGCTTCCCATATTTTATTTTGTTTGTGTTTGTCTTTCCTACCCTTTCAGTGGATAAGCCCACGCAGTACCAGATATTCACAGTTCTGCTTGGCAGGAGGAAGGTAGAGGAAGGGGAACTTGTAAGTGGTTTTGGTGAGGGCCTTGAGCAAGACTGGAAGCCAGTCTTGTTTCATGTCAGTATGCATGTTCTGCACACTGCTGAAATTAGGAAAACACAATTGAGGTAAGACCACTGCTGAGGAGTGTACCAACTATAAATCACATGTTCACAAAACAGCTCACCTTATTCACCATTTTAGACAAAGTAAAAGTGCACTGTAACAATGTTTTTTTAAAAAAGCTGAATGCAATGTTAACCTATACACAAGGTTGAACTATCAAAAAGAAACCAGATTTTGTGACATTGGGGGACAGTAACGAGCATATGGCATACCAAAAAGTGCTAAATAAACACACCTTCCTTCTCCAGAGCCTCTGCATATGCATGTTAGCAACTCCCTGTAGATCAGTCTCTGCACTGCACTGTGCTAAGCCTCCAAACGAAGTGACTGCATTCCCATGATAAAGGGAGTTTTATAAACTTGATATATTCTTCAGCACTTCTGGTCTGCAAGTATACCTTTAAATTCCAAAGATGAGAAACCTCTAGTTTATTACCAAATAAGAAGTGCCACAATATATATAAAACAGTTCATGTTGAAGCCTTGTTTCCCCCTCTCCCAGGCTCTGGAGAGAAAGTCACTGCAGAACAGCATTTACTTTATTATCCTCAGAAACCATTTCGTTAACCAGCTGTTCTACAGACAACTGGATCGCATTCTTGACAAGAGAAGAAGCAGTTTCTATTAAGAGTGTTTCATATTGTTCTGAAGTTCTCCCCTCAAAATCACTATCATTAGCAAAAACCCCTACTTGCTCATTTTCCATTGAAATAAAGAATTGCTTAGGGACATTTTTAGATTTCTTAACATCAAATTCACTGATTTCAGTGTCTGTAATGATAATAGCAATTGGCTCCATTCTTCTACATTCTTCTGACTTGGGTTTCTCTGCATTGATTCCACTTTCTTTTAAATCTGTTGTCTGGCTTAATTCAGTTTCTTCTGCCTGGTTCATTTCAATGTCTTCTGCTTGATTCAGTTCAATTTTTTCTGCCTGGTTCAGTTCAGTTGCTTCTGCTTGTTTCAGTTCCATATCTTCTGTTTGTTTCACCTCAATTTCTTCTGCTTGTTTCAGTTCCATATCTTCTGTTTGTTTCACCTCCATTTCTTCTGCTTGTTTCAGTTCCATATCTTCTGTTTGTTTCACCTCCATTTCTTCTGCTTGTTTCAGTTCCATACCTTCTGCTTGTTTCACCTCAATTTCTTCTGCTTGTTTCAGTTCCATACCTTCTGCTTGTTTCACCTCAATTTCTTCTGGCTGGTTCAGTTCAATTTCTTCTGGCTGGTTCAGTTCAATTTCTTCTGCTTGATTCAGTTCAATTTTTTCTGCCTGGTTCAGTTCAGTTTCTTCTGCTTGTTTCAGTTCAATGTCTTCTGCTTGTTTCACTTCAATTTCTTCTGCCTGGTTCAGTTCAATTTCTTCTGCTTGTTTCAGTTCAATGTCTTCTACTTGTTTCACTTCAATTTCTTCTGCCTGGTTCAGTTCAATTTCTTCTGCTTGTTTCGGTTCAGTTTCTTCTGCCTGTTTCAGCCCAATCTCTTCTGCTTGTTTCAGTTCAATTTCTTCTTGCTGGTTCAGTCCATTGTCTTCTGGTTGTTTCAATTCAATTTCTTCTGCTTGTTTCAGTTCAATGTCTTCTGGTTGTTTCAATTCAATTTCTTCTGCCTGGTTCAGTTCAATGTCTTCTGCTTGTTTCAGTTCAATTTTCTCTGTTTGATTCAGTTCAGTTTCTTCTGGTTTATCCTCTTCAGCTGCACTGGCCCTATTCTCAACTTCTTTGCAATCTGGTCCACTTTCTAGGACAGTCTTGCTGGATTCTTCCACCACACTGTGCTGGTCTGAAATTGCAGGGGTAGACAGAACATCCAAAGCTTCTGGGCGCTGGTTGTCTGTTTCTGGGCTTTTAATGGGACTTGCTGGCTGGGGTTGAATAGTTTGTTTTTCCTCAGTCTCTTCAGTTTCCTTTTCAAGGGCCACAGCTCCTGTCTGAATAGCACACTTGTTTTGTAGTCCAAGTTCTACTGAAATCACATTCTCACCAGATGTTACACTGTTGCTAGCAAGTGATTCACAGACCACCTCCCCATCCTTCTGCGAGGCACCTTCACCTATGTTTGGGGTCAGCTTGGCCTTTATTGCCTGCTCATTGGGCTGGGTCTGAGTTTGTATCTCCAAACCTTCAGCCTCTGCCTGGACTTGGATGTTGCTGTCTGAATCATCTGTAATTTTGGAATGGTGACTCCTTCTTGCCCCCCTTGAGAATCTTATGCAGGGAATCCTAAGTCTGGATTTTGCCTTTTTCTTAGAAATATCCACATCCTTAGCCTCTGTGTCTGCTTGTACTTCAGTCTCCAATGATTTCTGCGTCTTTGACGAAGCTGACCTTTTCCTGCGTGTCACAAGATGCTTGATGGACGCCCAGGTCCCCCCTGGGCGCTGTGGCTGATCAGGAGCTGCTGCATCTGGGGGCCGTTTCCCCGCCACCTCCGCAGCCTCCGAGCTGGCCTTGAGCTTCTGCGCCTGGGCTACCTTCTTTCTTCTCTTGAAGCAAAGCCTGGATGTTTTTCCTTCCTGTTTCTCTTTCGGGGGACTCGCTTCCGCTCGCCTCTTCTCATCCTTACTGTCAACTTGAATCTCAGAAACTGCAGGTTCCATTTTTACACTACACTCTTTCATTCTCTGGAAAAACTATCTTCTTTCTTCAGCAGCCTTTTGTGACAAGAAGATGGATAAAGATATCACAGTAAGTAAAATTTCTTCCAGGTGTCCTCCTTGCTCTCATCTTACTCCACACAGTGATTTTGGAGGCTTCTCCAGAATATATGTGCCTCACGGCTCCAACGTTTATAATTTCTCACTTTAATTTCCTCATGAAAACTCTTTGTGGCATAAAATTGTCCTTTGTTTTAAAATCAACCTGATGAGAGAAAAGAGTGGAGTTTTATTTCACCATGAGCCTATATTTTATTTTCAGTTTTGTAACTTTTATTTATTTGGAGTGTGTGTGTAGCATGTATGTGGGTGTGGAAGTCAGAGGACAAATTTTGGGTTGGTCCTTGCCTTCCACCTCATTCTGAGGCAGGGTCTCTCATTATTGTTCACAAGCTTCCCAGAAATTGTCCCATTTCCCCTCCCCTCTCACCATTGGTACACTGGGTTGCAGAAGCCCACTGTAGCTTCCAGCTATTATATGGAGCCTGGGCGTCCAGACTCTGTTACTCAGTGTTGCACAGCGAGTGCTCTATCCACTGAGCCATCTCCCCAGCCCGGAGCCCCTTAATACAAACTCTATCAGGGGAACATTTACGATTCTACCAGACATGCTTTCCACGCAATAGCTTATTGAACTGCTTGAAGGTTACAAATTTGGGCTTACTTTTGCCGTATTAAACAGATTTTAACGTAAATATTTTTGTTGTGGTTGGTTTTTTTTAATTGGTTTTTTTAAGAGAGAGAGATGGAAAAAGAAAATTGGCATGCCAGGGTGGGCATGTGTGACCTTGCGCTTGCCTCACCTTTATGCGTCTGGCTTACATGGGGATATGGAAAGATGAGCATGGGTCCTTAGGCTTTGCAGGCAGGTGTCTTTAACTGTAAGACATCTCTCCAGTTCTGTTTTTGTTTTTTGAGGTAGGGTCTGGCTCTACCCAGGCTGACCTGGAATTCACTATGTAGTCTCAGGGTGGCCTCGAACTCACAGCGATCCTACTATCTGCCTCCCAAGTGCTGGGATTAAAGGCGTTTGCCACCATGCCCTGCTCTAATGTGAATCATTTTGTTCTACTTTTATTTTTTTCTGAGGTAGGGTTTCACTGTAGCCCAGGCTGACCTGGAATTCATTCTGGTTCAGTTCTGTAGCCTCAGGGTGGCCTCAAACTCATGGAAATCCTCCTACCTCAGCCTCCCAAGTGCTGGGATTAAAGGCATGGGTCACCACACTTGGCCTGTTCTATTGTTTTTATTAAATTTCATTTTATGTGACTCTGTGAGCCTGATCTTTAGTTGTGCTATCTATGAATTGTTTATGACTCTAAATTGTAAGCTTAGTAAACAACAACGACAAAAAAAGGAAGGACAGACTGTTGATTAAGCTATTATAATTTTTATCACATGCAATAAAACATTTTGAAGCTACCAAGGACCCTAGAGATTACTTGATATTATTCAAATCCAGCCAGGTGACAAAAGCCCCAGAGGGGCTGGCTTGCCCAAAAGTCCTTTGGTTAGATAAAGTCCTGGCCAGAGTCAGGAGAGATTTTGACTCTGAAGTTCTTTCCATTGTGCCAAGGTTTCTGTTCTAAATATGTTCATGCCATCAGAGAGGTGCTACTTTCCATGCATCTCTTAGGGAAAATTTAACATTACTGTCATTTTCCACCCTTGCATTGGTTGTGTAACGTTGACATTTTCACTGAAGTGTCTGCTATTCAGAGTTTCCTCCTATCACGTGCACACAGCTGGAGGTCGGTCAGTAAGAGTGGATGATAGCAAGAGCTGACATTTACTGAGCAACTCTTGTGTCTGGGACAGTGCTGAGCACTTTTACATACATTTCTAACCTGCACCGCAGTATTGCAGAGTGAGTAGGTGGCGATGCCTCCCTCTGCAGAAGCAGCCTGCCTGTGATTCTGAAGCTAGGCAGCCACAGGGCTCCAGTTTAATCCAAGGCTGGCTGTTTCTGAAGCCCATGCTCCAAGAATGAGCTTCCAGACTTTCATCAGAAAGAGAATTGCTAGGACTGGAGAGATGATTCAGTGGTTAAAGGTGTTGGTTTGCAGAGCCTGCTGGCCCAAGACCATATCCCCAGCCACTCCAGATGGGCATTCATTTGCAGTGGCAAAAGACCCTGGAGTGCACACACACACACACACACACACACACACACACAGACACATGCAAATATATATTTATATATGTAAATTGTTGAGCCAGGCATGGTGGTGCATGCCTTCCAGCACTCAGGAGGCCGAAGTAGGAGGATCGCTGTGAGTTCGAGGCCACCCTGAGACTACATAGTGAATTCCAGGTCAGCCTGGGCCAGAGTGAGACCCTACCTCGAAAAACCAGAAAAAAAAAAAAAAAAAAAGAAAGTAAATTGTTTGAAAATACTAGTCTAAGTCAGGTATGGTGGTGAACACAGGTAATCCTCACACTTGGAAGGTGGAGGCAAAAGATTCAGAAGTTCAAGATCATCCTCAGCTACATAGTGAGTTTGAGGCCAGCCTGGGATACATGAGACCCTATCTCAAAAAATAAAAATTAAGGGGTGGGGGAGAGATGGCTCAGTGGTTAAAAGCACATGCCTGCAAAGCCTGCCTGTCCAGGTTCAGTTCCCCAGTACCCACAGATGCACAAATGGTACATGTGCCTGGAGTTCGTTTGCAGTGGCAAGAGGCTCTTTCCCACTTTCTCTGCTTGCAAATAAAATATTAAAATAAATACAAATGAAAAGCAAAAGCTAATATGCAATAGGTCTGTTAGCCAGAACATTTTAAAATGTTTAGTGGTCATTTAACCATTGTGCAGTCCATCAACTCATAACTGAACGAAAACTAGGCTGACCTCTTGTTATTTTAAAACCAAGCTTTTGGCTGGGGATGCAGCAGTAGTAGGGCAACTGCCCAGCATGCCTGAGGCCCTAGGTGTGATACCCCACAGAGTGGTACCCAGGCAGTAGGGATGGGGATGTGAGGCAGTTACCTAACAACAGCAAACCTAGGGGAAAATTCCAATGAATTGACCAGCTAGATGGCCTAAATAAGGAAAGGTACTCTTCATCTGAGTAGCTCTTATTTCTATGAACTGTAGAGGGAACTGGAATCCTGCAAAAACAATTTTTTGATTTACAGAAATATCTTTTATAGTAGACGTTAAAACATCACATAGTTCATGCTTCTAAATAGAAATGAAGTCATTCTACCACAGTGACCAAACAAAAATAACATTTTACAGTGTCTCTCCTCACATACCTTCAGTATGCACTAGAATCCCAGCCAGATTACAACTGTTCAAAAAGTCTCTCTTATATGTTCTCAGTGCCTGCGCATTTTTATAAAGCAGATATGTTGCTAGTAGAAATATTAAAATTAAATCATATTTAGGAAACTATCATTTAAAACTGGCTCGTCGCCGGGCGTGGTGGCGCACGCCTTTAATCCCAGCACTCGGGAGGCAGAGGTAGGAGGATCGCCATGAGTTCGAGGCCACCCTGAGACTCCATAGTGAATTCCAGGTCAGCCTGAGCTGGAGTGAGACTCTACCTTGAAAAACCAAAACATAAAATATAATAAAATAAAACTGGCTTGTCTTTCCCAGACATTTGTGTGAGAAACCCCTTTGACTATCTCACTCTGTAGAAACAAATATCCAAGCAAGCCTGGGATGCGGGAAAGGATGCAGCCAGCGGACGTTAAAACTTTGCAAAATGTTAGACTGCAAACAATTGTGTTAACCTGCGAAGGCAGTTTCATCGCCTCAGGAAACCTGCAAGTTCCTCTGGGAGGCTCATGCCTGGTGCCATAGAAAACACCACCAGCCTTTCCTCCTGAAGCGGCAAGGCGCGAGCACTACCCGGAGGAGAGCGGAGCGTGGCTCCCAACACCAGACGTGACCGTGAAGCATCCTCCGGGAGGAAGGGCTATCTCGGGCTCGGGCTCGCTGCCCCTCGGGAAGGAGGACAAGCTCACGATGGAGCACTCAGAAAGGAAAACGCCGGGGGCGTGGAACTGAACACCCAGCTTCAAGCTACCTGCAAAATCCTAATAGCCAAGCACCGAAAAGCAGTTCCCCCCAAAAGCAAGGCTAGGGCAGCCCGTGCCTGCAAGACCAGCTGTAGGCGAGCGAAGCAGGTCGGTGTGCCGAGCTGAGGAGGGCCACCCGGGCTGGGGATGCCCGCGGATCAACCACCTACCGGGTCCAAATTCCCGGCCACTTGGGGACTGGGATCCTCAGGTCTCCAGCCCGCCCCTTCCGTCCACTCTGTCGCCCAGGCGGTCGGTGAACCCGGAGCCGCCGGGTCCTGCCTCCACTTACCCGGAGCTCGGTGGGGTCGCCGGCGGCGGGCACCCGGGCGCGCAGCCCTCTGCAGAGGGACCGCAGCCGCGCGCCCCCTCCCCAGCGCCGAGAGAGCGGCAGGCGGCGGCGCCAATGCGCGCAGAGCGGCGAGGCGGGGCTAGGCCCGGGGGCGGCCTGGGTGGGGGCGACCTGCAAGCCCGCCACCTGCGAACAGTCCTCCTCCCCGCCCACCCTGCGTGAACCTCCCCCCACCCCCACCCCCCGCTGCGGGATGACATCAGGGCTGGGGCCGAGGGACCACTGGGAGAGCTGGAAGACCCGGAGGGGACCAGGGTAAAGAGCTCCGCATTTGCAGAGACGCACAGCAACACGGTCTTGTTTAAACTGACAGGCCCTCCTGGCATGGACCCCCACCCTCTAGGGAGGCCGAGAGCAAAATTTGAAAGCATTCCAAGACCGTGCATAGAGTAACGAGAGGCGGCTTGAAGAGAAAATTACATATGCGGATAGAAGCAGAAACTTTCCCTGGAGCGGGCTTGGGCTGCCAAACAGGATCTCAGACCTTTGGATTCGCAGGTGACCGCATCCGTGCCAACAGGTGAGAAGATCACGGAACCCAGCCCCACCCATCTTTTATATGCAGAGATAAGTAGGGGCTGCTGACCAGCTGACCGCGGTTCCTTTCAGTACGTCGTGGGCATTTGCTCACCTGGTCCCCCTCAATTAAGCAGGGGGCGGAGAAAGGATGCTTCCCTCCATTCCAGTCTCCAGCAGCGCAAAGGGCACTCGCCCCTTCTAAGCCTCCCCGCCTCGAGGGTGCAGTCGCGGCGCGCGTGCTGCGGGTCTGCATACACGTAAAGGGCACTCGCTCAAAGAACGGCGTGGCTGGGACAGCTTAGAGCGCCTTTGGGGCATTCCAGGAACTGCGGCTGCGTGTTCCTACAGACATCACATCTCAGCCTCCTCCGCAGCCCCTCCCAGCCCAGACCCCAGAAGCTCCCAGTAAGGTGGAAAAAAGTAGAAAATGGCCCGACCGCGCTTCTTTCCTGCTGCGTGGCTGTGATCTTGCGGAGGGTCAATTTCAGATACCCAGTTACAGATGTCTTTCTAGGAATGTATTTTACCTTTGTAAAATTCCCCAGACTTATTCCACCAAGACCTACAAGGAATGAACTCGGGACCCAGAAGCAAAACCGAGTCTAAGGGAGGATCTTAGAGGAAGAGTTAGTGTCAAGAGCTGTAAAATAGGAAATTCACTGCCAATTTACTTGTAATTTAGGATTCAACGTCGTGGTTGAGGATGTAGCTCAATTCGTTGGTGGAATGTTTGCTCAGCCTGCATGAAGCACTGGGTTCAATCCCCACCACTGCAGACACCAACCAGGTGTGTGGTCCACGTGTGTAATCCCTGCACTTGGGAGAGAGCTTCGTTCATCCACCAGACAGGTTTGTGAAAATGGTCTTTATAAGCTCCTGCAGGCTATATGCTAATCCTGCCTCTGGCAGTTTTGAACTCGAAACAAGCTGTGAGAAATCTGTGCCATTCTACCAGCTGAGATGCTGTGACTCCAACGGTAAGAGCCCTCAGAGCCAGCCAGCAGATGTGGGAATTTGCAGCAGTTTTGGCAAGAAAATATGTAAGCTTATCTTGATGAGGACAGAGCGGACTAGCCATCTTGTGTCAAAGCTCAGGGGTGGTGGCCCAGGCCTGAGATCCCAGCACTAGAGAAGCTGAAGCAGCAGGATGGCAAATTTCAGGCTAGCCTGGGCCACACAGCAAGACCCAGTCTCAGGAAGAAGAAATAAGGTACCAGGAAATCAAAGGTTGAAAGCATATAGCAACAAAGGCTATCACAATAACTTGTAGGTCTTGTTCTATTTGCTCTCTCTCTCTTTATTATTATTATTATTATTTTTTTTTTTTGAGGTAGGGGCTTGCTCTAGCCCAGGCTGACCTGGAATTCGCTGTGTAGCCTCAGGGTGGCCTGGAACTCACAGCGATCCTCCTACCTCTGCCTCCCAAGTACTGGAATTAAAGGCGTGCGCCACCATGCAGGGCTGCTTTTCTCTTCTAAAAACAAAAAAAGTAGAGCATGGCTTGCCTAAGATGCAAGCAGGGGCCCTGCATTCAATCCCCAGTACTGCAAAACCCAAACCAAACCAAACAAAAATGTAGTGGAAGGGAGCTGATGGCAGTTTGAGGTAAGAGGTGGATTATTTTATATTTGAAGAGTAAACTAATAGTTTTTTTTTTTTTTTTTTGCTTTCTCAAGGTAGGGTCTCACTCTAGCCCAGGCTGACCTGGAATTCACTATGGAGTCTCAGGGTGGCCTCGAACTCATGGCGATCCTCCTACCTCTGCCTCCCAAGTGCTGGGATTAAAGGCGTGCGCCACCACACCCGGCAACTAATAGTTTTTTTAAGATATAGGACAAGTCACTTGTCATCTACGTCAATCTGTTTCTCTCCCTCCCCTCCCCCTCTCATACAGTCACAGAGTATAGTACTATAGATACTGTGGCTTTTCTCTAGAATATGATTAGAATCTAATGCCAGATGTTTAATAAATGTACCAGTACCTCATGCATGACAGAAATCTGTCATTCCCAAACACACAAGTGACAGTAAGACTACTGAAGCTATTATTATCTGCATCTGTCTACTATTCCCTTAGTAGCTATGCATTATATAATTGGAAATGGGCTATAAATATGTCTCACCAGTCTGATGAGAAATTATCCTACTTACAGCTTATCTTGTTGATATCATCATACAGTGTGCCAATAAAATAGCCTACATATTTATCTGAACAGCACTCAATTATCATGCCATGTTCCCTATTCTGGTCCCCTTCCATCCCCAACCCATGCCTATAGCTACCAAAATGGTCTCAGCTCCTTGTCAATAATACTTCAGTTTCTGAGACCTTCAACCTTTCAACCTCTTCCACTGGCACGCCACCAAAAGAACCTATGGCTCTGGTTCTCTGGTGGTTTAATGTGATGGTAGGCACCAAGAGAGTTGGAGGGAAGCAACACAAACTCAACAGTCACTCTGCAACCTGCTTGACTTGGCAGCACATAAACGCTGCTGTCCCTCTCCAGTGTGCGCGCACCTTCAATGCACAGCAGCGGCTTCTGAGGTGCACAGCAGCGAAGGCATAAGCTGTTTATCAAAACTCTTACTCACATGGGGAGGGCAGGCCTGGAGGACAAGAATGGGCACAGGGGAATCAGTGATCTGGAGGGACTACTAGCCCCATGGTAAGGGGACTGGACCTTCTCTGGTGACACTAACAGGCATCCCAAGCACTAATGCTTCTGTGTCTCTCATACAGTTGGCCTGAAGTTACATTATGCCTTATGGAAACAGCATCTGTATAACACCTCCTTAGCAGAGAGCCGAGAATCCATTGTGCCATCCCCTGCCACCAGGATTGTGCAGCAGGCTCCCCACTCCCTACTTCTTCCCTCTGCTTCTTGCCCCTTAATTATCTCTGGACACAGCTTTCTACACACAGCCTGGCGTGTGCTGCCTTCTAGGAAGAGCTCTGAGGCAGCAAAGAGCAGAGGCTTTGGAAATGGGTGAACTTACCTGTTTATCTGGCAGGTACCATCTGTGTAGTCCTGAGCTGAAACCCAACTTACCACCGTTCATCTACACATTTCCAAAGGTCAGCTCTTGTCTGGGAGCTGCAGGATACCCTCTGAGCCATTCCACTGTAAGGATTCCACCCTAAAAAAATGATTTCAGGGCTGGAGAGATGGCTTAGTGGTTAAGCGCTTGCCTGTGAAGCCTAAGGACCCCGGTTCGAGGCTCGGTTCCCCAGGTCCCAAGTTAGCCAGATGCACAAGGGGGTGCACACGTCTGGAGTTCCTTTGCAGTGGCTGGAGGCCCTGGCACGCGCATTCTCTATCTGTCTCTCTCCCTCTCTCTCTCTCTGTCACTCTCAAGTAAATAAATAAAAATGAACAAAAAAAAAATGGTTTCACACAAGTTGCAGACATATGAAAACTCAGCCTAATTTTCTACTGCTTTCTATCCACTGCTAGTCTATTTATCTTTATCTGTGGTAATAGTAATCAAACTCAGGGCCTTGCACATGCCAGGCAAGTGGTTTGGACTGAGCTTCATCCCTAGCCTGCATCATTTGTAGTTTCAAAAGCTGGAGACATGGCTTAGCAGTTAAGGCACTTGCCTGAGAAACCAAAAGGCCCAGGTTCCATTCCCCAGGACCCACATAAGCCAGATATACAAGGTGGCGCATGCATCTGGAGTTTGTTTACAGTGGTTGAAGGCCCTGGCACACTCATGCTCTCTATCTGCTGCTTTCTAGCTCTCTCTCAAATAAATAAAACAAAAAGCCATGACACAATCATAAGCATCCATCAGTAATAAGCAGAGGAATGGTGGTGATTCACTGTATATAACCATTAGAACCAAGATGCTAACCTTAGCACTCAGGAGGCTGAGGCAGAACTGTCAAGAGTGAGGCTAGCCTGGGCTGCTTCTTTAAAAAAATATATACATATGTATATAGAATATGATGGAGCTCAACTACTAGTAAGACCTCCAGCCATACTGATCAGTGGAAAATGCAAGTTGTACCATTTGGATTTTCACTGAGGCAAGTTCTACCTCTTTTTAAATCAGTGATGGTCCATTCAATCTAAGAAACTTAGATTTGGTCTGGAGAGATGGCTCAGCAGTTAAAGGTGCTTGCTTATAAAGCTTGACTGACTGGGTTCAATTCCCCAGTACCCAGGTAAAGCCAGATGTACAAAGTGAGGCATGCTCTGGAGTTGGTGTGCAGTGGCTAGATACCCTGGCATGAACACTCACATATTTTTCCTCTCTCCTTGCAAATAAATAAAGTTTTTTTAAAAAAATATATTTATTTTTATTTATTTATTTGAGAGAGAGGGAGATACAGAAATAGGCAGGTAGATTGAGGGGGTGGGGGAGAGAATGGCCATGCCAGGGCCTCCAGCCATTGCAAATGAACTCCAGATGCATGCATCCCCTTGTGCATCTGGCTTATGTGGGTCCTGGGTAGTCAAACCTGGGTCCTTTGGCTTTGCAGGCAGTGCCTTAACTGCTAAGCCATTTCTCTAACCCAATAAAGTATTAAAGAACTTAGATTATAGTGTATTAGATCTTTATCATCTGAAATTGTTACCTTCCCTCTCCTTTCCTTCCAGTATTGAGGGTTTAGGTCCCCTTAGTTTTTGTGATGTGAGGAAGCCTATATCCTTTAAGGTAGTCTTTAAGTCTCCATGTCTGGCAAGACTGCTTCCTTTCCATGTACAAACTGAATTCCCAGAAAGCACCATTCTAGATGAAATGCTATAGAATATTTTGAAGCGGTATCAGAAACTATGGGGTCTGCAAACAGGGTCTAAAAGATGCTTTGGAATGGAGTTTCAAAAGGGAAAGTGGGGGGAGGGAGGGTATTACTATGGGATATTTTTTATAATCATGGAAGTTGCTAATAAAAATTTGAAAAAAAAAATAAAAGATGCTTTGGATTGGGGACATGAGAGTGCTCACATGTCCAGAACCATAAAACACCTCACACACTTTGCTGCTTAACTTCGCAGCCACTTCTGCAGGGAAGCCCCCCGCAGCACCGCCTCCCACAGTGAGGGAGGGACAGAGGCCGCTGGGCACTACGGCAGAGCCGGCTGTGTTCTTGACTCCTCTGCCATTTTCCTCCCCGAGGACTGACGTAATTTCTTGGGACTGGAAAAGGATTACAACACTGATGTGAGGCCAGGATATTAAATAAAACCAAGGCCTCCTGGGAAAATACTGCTTTGTTCACATCAGTAGTGTTTAGCTTTGTCACCAGGGGGGCTGCAATATCCTCTGAAGGACCCACTTCAGGAAGACAAGGGGAGAAAGGAAGAAATAGGAAGAAGTTAACCCCCTCCTCCAGTGAGCTCTTTGTTTGAGAGGCTCAGGCGGCCTCCAAAACAATACAGGTCATTACCACCAGAACTACATGGTAGGACCCTATTACTGAAGACGACACATGCAGTTGCAGGACAATGAGAAATCAAGCTGGAGGACAGGGCCAGCTCCCCACTTGCAAGCTGTCATAGTGCTGTACTGGCTGTTGGACAACAGTCATTGACAGTCTGAATAAGCAATGGATCCCACATGCTACACAATCAGCCAGCCAGGCAAGTTACGCCCACGTGTGCAACAGTGGCACGTAAGTTATGGGGGTAACCAACTGCTTTCTGATGACCTTCTAAATGTGTATGTTTATGTCCTTTTATTAATGCTGTTCTCACTTTTGGTTAGTGAATACTGTGGTGGTGAATACCAGGTAGATCTCATGATTCATTAAGATGATGAGAACAGAAAGCCCAGTGCTTAGCAGCGGACTGGTCATCTCTAGCACACCCACCAGGGTTCAGAGAACCTTGCAGAGGAAGTGATGTAAAGAAGTGCTGTTTTCACTGCTAGCCAGAGAATCTTCTCTGTGGAGATAGAGGTACACACTGAGGAGACTCAAAACTCATTAAAGCCTGTTGAGAGCTCAACACTAAATTTGACCTATCACGCCCTCCAAGACTCAAGAGTCATTGTGGAAGAGGGAATGAAAAAAATGTAAGAGCCACAGGGTGGGAAGGAACCAACTGGAGCATTCATGACCCTACAAAACATGCACTGTTCTGAACCCATCAACATTGACATGGAGGACAGAGGACAAAAGGAATGAGACAATAGAGGAAAGACTACTTGAAAAGAGGAGGGTCAGCCAGGCATGGTGGCACATGCCTTTAATCCCCCCCACACACTCAGGAAGAATTGGTAGGAGGATGGCCATGAGTTCAAGGCCACCCTGAGACTACATAGTGAATTCCAGGTCAGCCTGGACTAGGGTGAAAGCCTACCTCAGAAAGAAAAAAAGAAAAGAGGTGGGTCCCCAATGGGATGGGAGTGGGTGAGAGGGGACAAAAGAAGTCAATGGGGGCTGGAGAGATGTCTTAGTAGTTAAGGCACTTGCCTGCAAAGCCTAAAGACCCAGGTTTGACTCCCTAGAACCCACATAAGCCAGATCCACATGGTGGTGACACATGCTTCTAGAGTTTGTTTGCAGTGGCTAGAGGCCCTGGTATGCCCATTCTCTTTCGCTCATAAATAAGCAAATAAAAATGAAATATTAAAAAAGAAGATAATGGGATGAAAATATGATTCAATTATTGTATAGTCGTGCATTGCAATTACTATCTGTCTGGGTATTTTGTAGCAGCTCAAATGTTTGCTGAACCAACAGAGCAGAAGTGGCAAACCCAAGGCTGATGCTATGATCATCCGGGAGGACTTAAAAAAAAACAACATGTTAAGGTGATGATATGAACGGTAATTCCAAAGATGTCCAAGAAAAATAAAAACTTGTGTAAGCAATAGCCCTCCTGGGGAAAAACTCACTAAGAAACATATACAATCAACAGGCAAGTCTTCCCCCATACCCTGCTTCTGTCTGACCCTCTCAAGAGTCTCCTGAATTACTTGTCCTCGAAGATACACAAGCACGTACACTCCAGCCCCCAACAACAGGCCAGAAAGCATATCCTGTCGTTTGCTTCTTCGGTCCTGAGGGCTGCCCCACAAACACGCTCACATCCAACACTGTAGCAGTTTATGAAGGTCATGATTTACATTTCAACACCAAGATAGCAAAATTATTCCTTTTATTCTGTGGACTTTCACTAAAGTAAATAGACACATGCATGATTTATGTTAATTTATACATGATGATGAGAATTAAGGCTGCAGAAAGGCTTCTGGGGAAGCCCCCACTATTTATTTCTGAGGATCTTCAAAGCAGGCTTGCCCACGCTTCCTCACAGTGGGCCTGAACAGACAGCGGCCAAGCTAGCTTCATAAAGAAGGATGACCTGGAAAGAAAAGCAAAAAAAGTAAATGTTTTCCCCAAGCAACAGCCTGGGGTCCCTTCCCTTCCACTCATCATTCCCCCAACACACTGTCAAAGCCATTCCCATTAACATCCTTTTCCCACCTCCAAATCTTCTGGAGTCTGTGGGAGCATCCTTTGAGACTAAACAGGGAGCCCAGACTTCCCTTCCAGCTGCACATGTGCCCCCTAGAGAAACGTGTTTCCCAAGAACCAAATTCCAGCTCTTGTTTTACCCTCTTGATCATGCCAAAATGCTTACCACATCTGGGCCTGAACTCTTTCAAGGTATCACCCTTTGACACTCTGGTCTAGTTCTTTCGAGTGTTTCTCAAGCCCTCTTCCCTTTGTTCTACACTAGGTTCCTAACTCTAGGTCATGTGCAGTGATCAGAACTTGCCTTCACTACTGTCTAAATCTGGATTCAGTCCCCTGAGTCTCAGGCGCTTCCCTTCTTGGTTTCACCCCTCGCTTTGCTGGAGTGTACTCTTAAATAGCTTCCTGGATGTGGGCCTGGCAAACCTTGGTGTGCCCGAGAATATCCAATTTGGTCAGGGGTAAACAAGAACTTGGAGGACATTCCTCCCCTATCTACGGGCTTCTTAGTGCTGATAAAGACGTATGTTCCACTCACTCCTCATTTTTTTCCTCACAGGCAGGCCATTTTTCTCTTCCTTGAAGGAGGATGAGTTTCCTATTAGATGGTTTTGAAATTTCAGTTGCATATGTCGCTATGAAGAGTACTCGGAACTTTTAAACCCCGGATGCTGAGTACTTCTGAATTGGTTCCATTTCCTTTTCTTCTGCTTTGTGAAATGTTCACAGCTTTTGCCTCTCTGTGTGTGAGGGTTGCTGGGGACTGAATGCAGGGGCTTACAGACTAAGCGTTTGCTCTATTGCCAAGCTGCACTCTTTCACAACTGTTGTCTTCTGTCTGACAGGGTGTAGACTCCAGGCTATTCCTACCTCGAATGTGCCATTGACTCTAGACCCCAAGCTTCCTGAGGGCTGTAGCAGAGGGAGCCTAGTGTCCACACTGGACAGGCCCCAAGCACTTTCCCTGTCCCCATGTCTCCCTGTCCGTCTGCATCAGGGCTTGCTCTCCTTCCAGACAAAAATACTCCATCCATTGGTTATCACCAAGTCTCATTCTTGACCACTTCTCCTGAGTAAAATCTGAAGTGTTTGCAAATCACTAGACTTTAAATGTTTTACAGGCTTGGCTCAAGCCTTAGGATTCATCAAATTACAGAAGAAAAACAAAAACAGAAACACAACCAAAAAGTACAATTTTTTACTTAGTAACAACTAACCTGTTTAAAACAGTCCATTCACTTGTTCAGTTTTGGGGTCCAAATCAATATCGTAAAAACAGGGCCGGGTAGGGAGTCCAGGCATTGTGCTCATCTAAGATGTAAAACAACATTGAAAATGAACTCAAGGGGCTGGAGAGACAGCTTAGTGGTTAAGGTGCTTGTCTGCAAAGCCAAAGGACCCAGGTTCAACTCCCCAGGACCCAGATAAAGCCAGATGCACAAAGTGGCACGTGCATCTAGAGTTCTTTTGCAGTGGTTAAAGGCCATGGTGCGCCCATTCTCTTTCTGTCTGCCACCCCCCTCTCTCAAGTAAATAAATAAAATATTTTTTAAAAATGAATTTGAAGTGATCTTTCCTTCTACCTTCCCCTTTGTGCACCCAGGGCAGTCATCTCTAGAGGGGTGCTCTTCTTGGTAGTTGATCCTGATATATGAACCAAAGAGAAACCCCCATGTCAGGCCCCACTCTGCTTGTCCGCATGGATGGCTGTAAACCCACGTAGCAGGAGTGTGGTCCCATCGCCATCCTGCGCTGGCAGGTTGCCAAGAAGCTGAGTCAGTCACTCACCTCCCGGCTCATGCTTCACAAGACAAGAAGAAAACAGGCCTGATCCCAGCACTCAGGATGCTGAGACAGGAGGACTGCTATGAATCTGAGGCCAGCATGGGCTGCACAGTGAGTTCAAGACCAGCCTGGGCTACGTAGCAAAACCCTCTCTCAAAACAACACACAACAAAACAAACAAAAGGAGGTACAACGATAATGTCTGTTTTGAAGTTTCTTTTCAATGTCTTGCAAGAAACCCATGTGATTTTTTTGTTGCAGAAACATGACACTACAAATTCCTGTCCTTTAACTTGGACTGACACATCTCTGTATATAATGCAGGTGGTTTACCTGTCGCTATCCTTACTGATCTGATGCTTTCTCAAACAAAACTAAACTTGAATGTTCATGAGCTATCTTTGTCCTTCCTTCTTTTCTGAAGACTTAGCTTTGCTACTTATCCACTTGAATGTAAATCTGTATGGCTTGTAAGTGCATATGTGGTATATTTTTATCTGTCACAATGCCCTGTGTTATGAATATACACACGTTCCAGATCAGACCCAGAAAGAAACATAGGTTAGTCGGAACTTCAAAACCTAACTATAAAAAATGTCATGAAAAGGGTAAGTTAGCTGATTACAGGGGCTCACACAAGAGGCTGAGGCGGATGGATTGCCATGAGCTCGAGGTCAGCCTGGTCTATGTAAGTGAGCTCAGGATAGCCTGGGTTAGAGTGAGACCCCACCCCATCTCAAAAAAACAAGACGATGAATCATCTTCTATATCATACAACATCAGTATCTGGAAACCCGCACTCTGGCTTCGGAGCGCTCATCAGCACTGTTGGCATAAAGTGCAAAGACTGATAGCTGGGTTCTGGCCTTGTGCTTGGTGGGAAGTAAGGAAGCGCTGGGTGTGGGCACAAGATGAGGGAAGGAAAGTCTGCAGACTTAGCAGAAAGACCTAGCAGGGGGCATTATAAACACAAAGGGCGTATGCTTATCACCCCAGATGTGTGCTGGCAAAACTCTCTAAAGATGGTTCCCCCAGCAGCAATGAATGAAACTTTCAGCATTTTTATTCTTAACCAAAGAGAAATATTTGCCTTCCTGTAGCACCGGTCATTGATAGTCAGAAAAGAAAGATTATGTAGAGACATACGTACAACCCTAGAAATAAAACTCTGGAAAAAAAAAAAAACACATTTATTCTTAGCTCTGCTGAAACCCCAGTAGCAAGCAGGAGTTTTTGTTGCTGAAGTTCTTGTTTGGCAGTGCTGGGGAGCACTCCCAGGGCTTTGGGCATGATAAGCAAGTGCCCTGCCGCTGAGCTATGGCGGCAGCTCTCAGGAGAAATTAGAAAAAAACTGTCAAGGATAATCATCAGGGCTGGTGGCGCACGCCTTGAATCCCAGCACTCAGGAGACTGAGTTAGGAGAATCGCTGTGAGCTCAAAGCCAACCCGAGACTACATACTGAATTCCAGGTCAGCCTGGGCTAGAGTGAGCCTTACCTTGAAAATCCAACCAACCTACCAACCAACAAACAAAAGAATGATGAAAATGTGCCTTCCTGGACTGGAGAGATGGCTTACCAGTTAAGGTACTTGTCTGCAAAGCCAAAGGATCTAGGTTCAATTTCCCAGGACACACATAAGCCAGAGCCACAAGGTGGTTCATGTGTCTGAAATTCATTTGCAGTGGCTGGAGGCCCTGACATGCCAATTCTCTCTCTCTCTCATAACCATTTAAAAGGAGCCGGGCATTGTGGCACACACCTTTAATCCCAGCACTTGGGAGGCAGAGGAAGGAGGATTGCCATGAGTTTGAGGCCATTCTGAGACTACCTAATGAATTCCAGGTCAGCCTGGGCTAGAGACCCTACCTCACCAAAATAAATAAATTAAAAAAATGTAACATGTGACCTTCTTAAGAAGTCTGCCCTATTTCCCTACTTTGGGGTATATAATACTGCCCTTTTTCTTAAGTTTCTTCTTGTAAAGCTTTGTGTAAATCTATATACATTAAAACCTTTTCTCAATGTAATTTCAAATGGGAAAGTGTGGGGGTGAGGAGGGAGGGAATTATCATGGGATATATTTTATAATCATGGAAAATGGTAATAAAAATAAAAATAATAAAAAAAACTTTTCTCAAAGGGAAAGAGATGGAGGAGGGTTACACAGAATTTAAGATCTATGAATAAGCCATATGGAAAACTACTTCCTCACTAGCTAATAACATGTCAAAAAAGAGAGAGAGAGGGAGAGAATTTAGGTAGAAGTATCTTGTGGAGGTAGATAATGTTGTGCCCAGAAGCTATAGATTACTACTAGAATAATTTCAGTGCCAAAGGTGGGTGAGTTGGCCACGGAGGCCCTTGATGCCCCTTAAAGGGGCTATTACTCAGGTTCTTGCCCACCAGCCCAAAGCAAGAGGATTCAGCATAACAGGCCTAATTCCTGGGCCATGGACTCCGCCAGCGCAGCATGTGCCTGACTGCAGAACTGCCCATTTCAGATGAACAGCACGGGCGAGCCGTCTCCTCTCCCGCACGCCCCACTTACCGTTCCTACTAACGGGTACAGGAAACCAGCTCCGACACTGGCACGGATATCACGAATGGGCAGAGTGAAGCCGGTAGGCACACCTTTTAGCTCTGGGTTGTGCGACAAGGACAAGTGCGTTTTGGCCATGCAAATGGGTAGATTCCCAAAGCCCTGGGGAGAAACGTGAACAGGGGTATGACAATGGAGAGCTGGCCACACGGAACAAATGTCTGGGATGATTTCACAGAGATTCCTTGTGAAGCAGCTAGCTCCCTTCAGACCCATCTCTGCCCATTATCCTCCAGTCAGTTGTTACCGACCCAAGAAAGAAATCTCTGTGATGGGGAGGGAGGGAGGTCCTTAACAACCACACTCTACAAGTGGCTACATTATTTCCATCTGTATAATCAATACATGGTTAAAAAAAAAAAAAAGGTTGGGAGGAGAGATGAGAACAAAACTGGAGAGGTGCTCAATATTTCATTAAGACATTCTGTATTTCCTCATGATTTTTTCTCACATTCATATACCTCCCATGGGCAAATAAAGGATTTGGAGCAGGGCATGGTGGCACACGCCTTTAATCCCAGCATTCGGGAGGCAGAGGTAGGAGACTCCCCATGAGTTCGAGGCCACCCTGAGACTACATAGGGAATTCCAGGTCAGCCTGGGCTACAGCAAGACCTACCTCAAAAACAAACAAACAAAAAATAAAAAAGGATTTGGGACTGGACCCATCTAACCCAGACTTAGTATTTCAGAGGAGGGAAGGCTGTTACCCAGCGTAGGGAAAGAATGAGGGTTTGCAGGGCTGGCTAACTCAGGGCTGGGACTTCAAGGCCTGCTTTGGGAAAAGAAAAGGACGAACCTGCTTCGTGTAGACTTCTGCCTTGTGCTGAGCTTCAGGAAGCAGTTCAATGTCGTCTGCCCCATAGATCTTCTGTGCAATGATCCTGATTTTATCCTCAACTGGGAGCTGATGACAAGAGACAGGGGGAGACAGTGACTGAAAATGCATGAGGATTCGTGGTAGGGACGTTCCAGGTCAGCGTGCCCCAGGAGATGGCTCCCCACCCCCAGGTAGGGTCTCACTCGAGCTTAGGCTGACCTGGAACTCACTCCATAGTCCTAGGCTGGCCTCGAACTCACAGCAGTCCTCTTACCTCTGCCTACCAAGCACTGAGATTAAAGGTGTGCGCCATCACGCCTGACAGAAGATAGCTTTTATATGCTATTGGTAGATGGTATGAGATTTTTTTTTTTCTTTTTGAGGTAGGGTTTCACTCTGGTCCAGGCTGACCTGGAATTAACTCTGTAGTCTCAGGGTGGCCTTGAACTCATGGCGATTCTCCTACCTTTGCCTCCCAAGTGCTGGGATTAAAGCCGTGCGCCACCATGCCCGACGGTATGAGATTTTTTTCTGAGTTAGAAACATTTAATAGTTCTTTACTTTGGGAGGTGGTAAGGATTGAGCCTAGGGCCTTGCACGTACTAGATAAGCATGTTATAACTAAGCTACATCCCCAGATCAGAAACATTTTAATAAGCCCCACATTTACTAAGTGAAAAACGGCTCACAGATGTAAAGCTGTCTATACATACAGATGTGTGTGTAGGTATACATGTGCACACGTACATAAACACTGCGCTAAAATTAGTCAATATATCTGACTCTATGCTCCATAGCAACTAAGCCCACAAGAATATATTGGGCAAATTCTGTATTCTGAAAAGAGCAGTAAGTGCTGGGCAAGGGAATGCATGCCTGTCACCCCAGCACCCAGGCAGCAGAGGCGAGAGGGTCACCCATGAGTTCAAGGCCATCCTGGTTATATACAGTGAGTTCCAGGCTAGCTAGACCTATATAGAGAGATACTGTCTAAACAGAACAGAACAAAACAAAACAAAGCCACAAACAAAATTTTATTTTAGGGGTTGGAGAGACAGCTCAGTGGGTAAAGTGCTTGTCACAGAAGCATCATGACCTGAGTTTGTTCCCCAGAACTAATGTGGAAGCTGAGAGTGACAGTGTATGACTATAATCCCAGCACTGGGGATCCTCAAGACTTTCTGGCTAGGTAATGTAGCTGAATCAGTGAGTATTGGGTTCAGGAAGAGACCCTGCAGCCCAACAAATAATAAATAAATAAACAAATAAGGTAAAGTCAGGCGTGGTGGCGCACGCCTTTAGTCCCAGGACATGGGAGGCAGAGGTAGGAGGATTGCTGTGAGTTTGAGGCCAGCCTGAGACTACAGAGTGAATTCCAGGTCAGCCTGGGGTAGAGTGAGACCCTACCTAAAAAAAAAAGAATACCAATTGAGGAAGACACCCACCATCAATCTCTGGCCTCCACACATGTGAACACATACACACTCACACAGCAACACGTAAAAGCCTCCTCCCACCAAAAAAAATAATAAGTCTCAGGGTGGCCTTGAACAGAGAACAGCTCCAAGGGAAAGTGGATCATGAAGTCCCAGGCACTCCACTTCCTCCAGGCTGAAGGCTGGCCTTTAAGATCTCGAGTTGCTAACTTGGGCTCTGTGCATAGCGTTGGAGAGAGTGCCTCCCAGGTGCTTTGTTTCATATGCATTTTAATGCTGATGGAATTTTCTAGAAAGATGACTGATTAGGTTTGCTTTTCTTTTGAAAAACTTTGTTCAAATTTAACTTCTGTTGGCTTATTATAATTCTTTGCATGCATACATGTGTGGTGTGATACACATATGCCTCTGAATGGGTATGTGTATGTGGAGTGCACATGTCAGCATTGGGGTCTTCCTCAGTCACTCTCCACCTTATTTATATGTCTTGGTTTTGTTGAGGTAGGGTCTCACTCTAGCTCAGGCTGACCTGGAATTCACTACCTAGTCTCAGGGTGGCCTTGAACTCATGGTGATCCTCCTACCCCTGCCTCCCAAGTGCTGGGATTAAAGGCATACGCCACCACGACCAGCCTCCACCTTATTTTTTAGAGACAGGGTCTCACAGTGAACCTAGAACTCACTGTGTTGGCTAGATCAGACAGTCATCAAATCCTAGGGATTCGCTGTCTGTGCCTTCTCAGTGCTGGGAAGTAAGCATACCATGCCCAGCACTTTGACTTGGATGCTGGGATTGTCCTGCTGTGTGGCAAGAACTTTACCCCGCTGAATCATTGCTCCAGCCCTTGAAGAGACTTAAGAGAGCCCTCTACACAACCAAGCTCAACAGCAGAATGTCAGTATCAATACAAGAATGTTAATTCACTCTGCAGATTATACCTGCAAGAGGCAAAGAGAAAAAATAAGCATGAAAATTCAGGAGTAAGAGGGCTTGATCCTTTTACTTTTCTTGTGGCTATTTCACAGTCTCAGATTAAAAACCAAGGCCCCACCCCCACAAAAAAAAAAATACAAGCCAAAAAGTAGCTTAGAGAACACAAGCAAAGTGAACTACAATGTATGCCCATGTTCCTAACAAAGTTTTCAATTCCACATAGACTACTTAATGTCCAATCTTGTCCTGAAATACATGGGACAGAGAACTGTAAACAAAGTAGAACCCCATACAAAAGACGACCTTCTCCAGACTTTGTGCTGTGGCACAGAGTAAGAAAGGCCGCTGCTCGGCCACATGAAATGACATGAAGCCCATGTGGGTTTCACACTCGAGGGTTCTCTGAACTTGAGACGGCACCATCACACGAAGTGAGCTCAGAAGCATGCTTCTTTGCTCTATTAGCTTGCCATAAGCCTTGTCCATTGGCTGCCACATGGCTGATGCCTTCAGTGAAAGGCCACAGTGGGATACACATGTGCTTCCACCAGCGATCCTCTTTTCTGCAGTGAAAGGGCTTTTCAAAGCCTGTGAGCCTTTTTTTTTCCCCCCCTTTAAGGGTAGAGTGTAAGTGAGTCAGTCTCCCTAGGTATTCTCCCTGTGTTCCTAAGACACATTTCTAGAGCTGAGTCCTGACTATGGCCCATGTGGGAATCAGACTGCAGGGCACCAGGCAGAGGTGGCCACACACAGCAACCTTGCTCTGGGCTTCTGTTTTGTCTGCCGACAGAAAGTAACCCACCTTAAGGTCGTAGAGGAGCTGGAAGCTGCTGGGTGCCTGTGCTGCTCTCTGGACCGACTGAGCCAGGGCTAAGGCTCCTCTGCCTCCTTCCGCCCAGTGGGTGCATTTGACGGCATCAAAAGCCCCATGCTCTCTGGCCAGACGACTGACAAGGTCCAG
Source organism: Jaculus jaculus (assembly GCF_020740685.1). NCBI lineage: Eukaryota > Metazoa > Chordata > Mammalia > Rodentia > Dipodidae > Jaculus > Jaculus jaculus. The sequence continues at coordinate 119,139,832 of NC_059108.1, read as the reverse complement.
CTCTGCTTCTGTATCTGTCCTGTAAAGACAGTGCTTCAGGTTAAAGAATGGAAGGCAGGTGGCTGGAGAGGGTCAAGTAAGTCTTCCTTATGCCGTTAAAAGCCGTGTGAAGTATTCATGGACAAACGGATTCTAACCAATACAGCCTAGTTTAAATCTCAGCTCTATAACCAGCGAGTTGGGGTGGCCTGTGGCTAGTTATATAATCTTTATGTATCTTAGTTCCCACGTGGATAAAATGGAAAGACTCATAGCATGATTGCACGAGAATATTACGAGACTTAGATGGTAAATACATATAAAGTATTTGGAACATTCCTAGCACGCCAATGGAAATCAATACATACTAACTTAAAAAAAAAAAATGTCGCTTCCATCTCCCACACACTAAATGGCCTGGATATCCATGACAACTACCTACACAAGACCCTCATAATAGGAGGAAAAGATGCTGAGACTAATTGAGAGGGGAGGGGATATGGTGGAGGGTGGATATGTGAAGAGGAAAGTGGGGGAAGGGAGGGAATTATGAGTTGTTTATAGTTATGGAAGTTGCCAATAAAAAAAAAAAATGTTGTTTCCTATTCCACTGAGGTAAGCCCATGGCAACCCACACCAACCCTTGCATGAACATTTCTAGCTCAATACATTTGACTCTGTCAAGATAACATCCCACTAGACCAAGTGAAATAATGGGAACGCTGCAGGCTATGCACAAAAGGCCTTTAAATGACAGAAAAGAACACAGAACCCCAGGCTTATATGCTCCCGGGAGCCAGATTTGAGTTCTTGACCTTAGTGGCGAGGTGACAGGTCAGCTGAGATACTGTCACTGGCTAAACCACAAGCTGTAACCAACAGCAGTAACCGAGGAACAAAACAAAGAGAAAAGCGGCGCTGCGCGACTGGCTACGGGAAATGAATTTTGGGCCATTTTCTACATTTCCCTTGCTCTGATATTCTGCACTTACTTGAATGCATTCAAGGCCACCACAACAGGAACTCCAAACATTCTTGCATTTTCTATTTGCTTCCTCAAGTTACTGAAGCCTTTTTCAACCAGTTCCAAATTCTGTAAAACAGTGAACAGTCTTAATGAACAAAGTGAGCAGACCTGAAGATAGCTGTCATTTCTTTCTTTCTTTCCTTTTCTTTTTTTCGAGGAGGGGGTCTCACTTTAGCCCAGGCTGACCAGTTCACTCTAGTCCCAGGCTGGTCTCCAATCCACAGCGATCCTCCTACCTCTGCCTCTCGAGGGCTGAGATTAAAGCTGTGCACCACCATGCCTATCTAACTTTTTCTTGAGGTAGGGTCTCACTCTAACCCAGGCTGACCTGGAATTTACTATATAGTCTCAGGGTGGCCTCAAACTCATTTTGATAGTCCTACCTCTGCCACCCAAGTGCTGGGATTAAAGGCATGTGCCACCATGCCCAGCTATTCATATATATTTTTTAAAACAAAGAGTGTATTACTGGGGCTGCAGAGATGGCTTAGCAGTTAAGCGCTTGCCTGTGAAGCCTAAGGACCTCAGTTCGATGCTCCCCAGGACCCACGTTAGCCAGATGCCTAAGGGGGCGCACACATCTGGAATTCGTTTGCAATGGCTGGAGGCCATGGTGCACCCATTTTCTCTATCTACCTCTTTCTCTCACTCTCAAATGAATAAATAAAAATGAGAAAAAAAAGAGTGTATTACTTAAAAATACATTATGGGGCTAAAGAGATGGCTTAGCAGTTAAGGCGATTGCCTGCAAAGCCAAAGGACCCAGGTTCAATTCCCCAGGACCCATGTTAGCAAGATGCACAAGGTGGCACATGTGTCTTGGAGTTCATTTGCAGAGACTAAAGGCTCTGATGCTCATTTTCTCTCTCTCTCTCCCTCTTTCTCTCTCAAACAAATTAATAAAAATAAAAAAAAAAGTTTAGGTTAAAAAAAATAATAGCTAGGGTTGAAGCTCAGACATAGAGTACTTGCCTAACATTCATGAGACCTGGATTTGACCCCAGCACTGCAATAAAATAAAATCCCTAAACATTAAATACCAAAAAATTAAAAATAAAATTATCTAAAAATAAAATAAAATAAAATAATCTTTTATAAAAACATACACAAGATCATGAGAAAAACCCAGGAGTATTTACTGCTCATTTTTTAGATTACTAAAACAACAGGAAAAAATAGGCAGAATTAAGGGAAAAAACCAGTAGGATCTTATAGATGTGGTTTAGCTTTCTCCTCCTTTAACTGAGATTAAGATTAATTTGATAGTCTAAAAAGTACTGCTAAAAAAAATTTTTTTTTTTACTTCTAGTCACATGAAAACCAATTAATACTTAAGGCTGATTGAGAACAGCTTAAGTAAGTAGAATTTCTTAAATGAAGACACCAGCTGGGCCAGTTTGGGGCAGTCACTGTAATTAGATACAGGAAAGGCTTGTGGGGTAGCAGGAGGGCCAGAACTGTGAATTCCCCTCCCACGCGTGAATCAGACAGATGACCATAAAAGGGAAATCATAACTCAGAAGATAGCAGACTTTAGGCACCAACAATTTTTTCTTCTAGTCAATTTTGCAATACTTCATTTGGGGCCTTTACAGTGACCCTTTATTGCCTGACAATATAAAAACCTTCGGGTGTGTGTGGGGAGGGGGACTGAATTAGCAGTGACATTAACTGACCCTGCATCTTACCCCGGGGCTCGGTTCATAACCATTCAATTGGCCCTAGCCCTGGTGCTGTGGCCCAAATGGACTTCTGGAAGCTGGTCTACAGAATCAACCAGGACACTAGGCTTTTAATATCCATGCAAATTTGCAGAGGAAAAGGTTATTTCCAAAGGTCCCTTCTTGCCTTTTATTTAAATGGCATTTGAGATTCATCCAGGCCATGCAGGGAAGAAAATGAAGGAAATGGCCTTTTGTCTGAGGCAGGGTTTCTTAGCCTTAGCACACTTGCCCTTTTGAGCTGGGGGAGGGGAAGGCTGCCCGCACCATGTAGGATGCTGAACAGTACAGTGTACCCTTGGCTTCCACCCACTAGGGGTCACTCGCCCTCCCACCCACCTTGGCCCCTTGGAACAAGCAAAAATGTCTCCTCTAGCTGGGTATGGTGGTACCCACCTGTCACCCTAGCCCTCAGGAGGCTGAGATAGGAGGACTGGGAGTTCAAGGCAAGCGTATGCTACATAACAAGACTGTATCAAATAAACATCAAAGGCTCTAGTCACGGCCAAATGTCTCCTGGAAATACAACCGTCCCTCACGGTGAGAATTAGCCACTGGCCTAGGGCACTTGTTTACTGCCATCCAATGTGGGACAATTCTTAGTGCTACCCACTGACTCCAATTTCCAGCATTCTACAGGCTTTTCGGCATCCTGCGCTCCTAGAAACAACCCTCGGTAGTGGTGATATTGAGAAATGCTGATTCGGAGTGTGGTCCTTGCTAGGACAATCAGAAGGAACTGACATTACCTCCTCTGTGTAGGCCTTGGGAAGAGGCAGCCCAGCCGTTACCTGGAAGGGAAACAAAGAAAGTCAGGCGCACTTCCTACCTGCCGTATAGACTCAAGCTTAAAACAGTGCCTTGCTCTTGGGGGGTAGAGAGCAGCCCAGAGTTGCCCCCTGCCCAAGGACTCGGGGCAGGAGAACGGGTGATAGCACGGATGTTTTTCATATCGCTATCACTTACTTCCCATCACAGAAACAACGCTAGGGCCAATCGGATGGTTATGAAACAAGCCCTGGGGTCAGATGTGCGGCCGACCGGAGCACAGACCCGGGAGGGCTGCTCTGAAGGGGCATGTCTGGGGAAACTGAGGTAGACGGGGAGGTGCTTCAGGCAGGACAGTGACCCGAACACAGCCGTGGGGGTGGACAGAAAGGTGAGGGCGGGTAAAAGGCAGCTGTCAGCCCTACACAGGTCACCCTGTCTGAAGTGGTTTCTGGGATGAGCCCTGCTGCCCCAGTCTTGGGGGACCTGAACTGTGGGGCAGGGATAATACAAACAGGAGCAGGGGGCCTGATGGCACACCCCTGTAATCCCAGCACTCTGCAGGATCAAGTTCAGATTCAGCCAGGCATGGTGGCCACACGCTTTTAATCCCGCCACTCAGGAGGCAGAGGCAGAGGCAGGAGGATCGCGAAGAGTTCGAGGCCAGTCTGAGACCACAGGAGTGAGCTCCAGGTAAGCCTGGGCTAGAGCGAGACTGTACCATGAAAACCAAAACAAATAAACAAAAAAGAGTTCAAAGGCATCCTTGGCTACACAGTGATCTTCAGATCAAGACCTGCCAGCTTGAGCCACATGAGATTCTGTCTCAAGAAACAAAAGCAGGAAAAACAAGAGAGTGACATTCTTTCTCTGTGGCAAGATACACTTAGAGGTAGGTATCCAAACACTGAAGCAGTCTGCTCATTGTGTGGGGGATCCTCGGCCCCTGGACCTATTCTAGGTGATGGCTCAGCACCTCTGTATCCACAGGAATGAGTGTGGGGTTCAAGGTTCTGGCCCATAGACCACTGTGGGGGTGACAGTGACTAGAAGTCCCCATCCCTGTGCTCTCCCACTAGCAGGGAGACTTTGGTGCCACAACCCTCCCAGGGCCACATGACAGCCAGGCAGGAAACAAGGACCTGACATGTAGCTGGTCCTCTGCCAACCACAGGCCTGGCTCCAAGAGTTGTATGTGCAAAGTCCCTTTTCAGCACTGCCAGGGAAGGTGCCCAGTATTATTGGTAAATCCATGCAGTCAGGGGGAAGGGAAGAAAGGGAGTTCAATATGTGAGGGTGAGGAAGGGGTGTATGAGAAATGTTGGCTAGGATCTGGAAGAAAGAGAGCCTTTTACTGGGTGTGGTGGTGCACGCCTTTAATCCCAGCCCTTGGGAGGCAGAGGTGGGAGGATGGCAAGGCCACCCTGAGACAACACAGTGAATTCCAGGTCAGCCTGAGCTAGTGAGATCCCGCCTCAAAACACCAAAAGAGAGAGACAACCTTCCTTGCATTACTAGTGTAATAGTAGGTATCCTTGGGGGTGCCTTTGGTACCTGAGACAGAGCGCTCAGAGATGTTGGTCTGTGGCAGGCAGTGCACTCAGTGTGGACTAGAGATCTACCTCAGGCTTCTAGTGGCTCATGGGGCCAAACTGTTTCCCTAATAAAGCTAAGATTTTGTGTTCCTTCACTCTCTGAGTGTACAGTGGGCTGGCCAAAGGTTATGTAGCATCTCATCACAGCAGTCATAGGCAGAAGAGGAGAAGCCAGCTATCATTAGTGAACTAGACATAGAAGAGAACTGAAAAGTGGCCAATGCCTACATTGTGTTTCAGAGAATACAGTAACTTTTATATTTAATGAGTTTTGTATGCCATTATGTAACTCACTTCTAACTTTAATATATTAAATATTAATAGCTGTAACCTACAAGTAAAAGAGCTTGTAGGTCTTCTTACCTGTGTGTGTGTGTGTGTGTGTGTGTGTGTGTGTGTGTGTGTGTGCGCGCGCGTGAGTGATGCGTATGGACACACCAGGGTCTCTTGCTGCTGCATGCACCACTCTTTGTGCCGGGCTTACATGGTTGGCTACAGAACTGAACCCAAGCTCACAGGCTTAGTAAGCAAGCACCTTTAACCAATGAGCCATCTCCCCCAGACCCACGTTCAAAAACTGCCCCCCCCCCCCACAAGGTAGGGTTTCTCTCTAGCCCAGGCTGACCTGGAGTTCCTATGCAATCTCAGGTGGCCTTGAATTCACAGCAATCCTATCTCTCCCTCCTGAGTGCTGGGATTAAAGGCATGTACCACCATGCCCGGCTTCCAACTTAAATAAATTTTAAATAATATTTTTACTTGTTTACTTGCAGAGAGAGAGACAGTGAGAAAGAAAATAGAGACAGAGAGAACAGGTGCACCAGGGCTTCCAACTACTGCAAACTCCAGATGCATGTAGCACTTGGTGCATCTAGCTTTACGTGGACACTGGGTCATTATACTTTGCAGGCAAGCACCTTAACCATTGAGCCATCCTCCCAGCCCCAACTTCAGCAATTTTTCAAAAATATATTTATTTATTTGAGGGGGGGCAGAGAGAGAATGGACGCGCCAGGGCCTCTAGCCACTGCAGACGAACTCCAGATGCATGTGCCACCATGTGCATCTGGCTTACACGGGTACTAGGGAATTGAACCTGGATCCTTAGGCTTCACAGGCAAGTGCCTTAACCACTAAGCCATCTATCTAGCCCAATTTCAATAATTTTTTGAGTATATAGAGGTTCTAAGGATCTAGGGCGTAGCTTAATGAACAAGGTCAAGGCTCTGGGTTCAATCCCCAGCATTACAGAAAAGGAAAAAGAAAACCAGGTCTGAGGCCAAAACACCTCTTGAGAATTGTGATATGAAGAACAATGCCGGCCACTGCACTAAGAAACAGATTCTATTCTGTAGGTGAGAGCGGTCTTGTTTCCTGAGTTGTAATGACCAGTGCACAGATGATCAGAACATAACATTTCAGTGATTTCTGAAAAGCAGCACCATGTCTCTATGTTAGCATGAATACTATGAGCACATACAGTGCTATAGGAATGCCGGTCAGAGCTGACAGTAAGTGACCCCTCCCCCTGCCCCGCCACCAGCGAGTTCAGGGCGGCCCTGCTCTTCCCAGCCACCCTCGGCCTGTCCTGCATGAACTACTGACTTCGGCCTCAGCTCAACGATTTGTGCGTGGCTGGCTGCCGCTGTCAATATTTAGAAGGTGGAATCAGAAATTAGTCAGTGGAGTTTAGATTTATAGAGAACAGGCTGAGAGGAAGGAGTTTCCTGTGTGTAGCAAAGTTGGAGGGGTTTAGATAATGTCAGGTGATTTCCTGTCAGGTGTTTAAGTTCTCTAAAAAAACGCTCCAAGGGGAGCCGGATGTGGTGGCGCACGCCTTTAATCCCAGCACTTGGGAGGCAGAGGTAGGAGGACTGTTGTGAGTTCGAGGCCACCCTGAGACTACAGAGTAAATTCCAGGTCAGCCTGGGTTAGAGTGAGACCTTAACTCAAAAAACCAAAAAAAAAAAAGAAAGAAAGAAAAAAGAAAAATGCTCCTGCTCCAAGTGGGGGCTGAAGAGATAGCTTAGCAGTTAAGTGCTTGCCTGTGAAGCCTAAGGACACTGGTTCAAGGCTTGGTTCCCCAGGACACATGTAAGCATAAGGTGGCTCCATGCAGCTGGAGTTCATTTGCAGTGGCTGGAGGCCCTGGCACACCCATTCTCTCTCTCTTTCTCTCTGCCTTTTTCTCTCTCTGTCTGTCGCTCTCAAATAAATAAATAAAAATAAATAGCAACAGACATGCCCCGAAGGTGAGGCAGCCAGCACACGAGCTGTCTGGCTACCCTTGCTTTTGGACCCGTTAGTCATCGGCGTAAGAGCGGCAGCTGAAACCAGATGTAGGTGTACATCATCCAGACAACACCAAGCCTTCGCGACATAGCTGGTACTCTCCCACCCGTCGATGCTCACCGTGGGGCCACCTCCATGCATCTTAAGAGCTCTCACAGTAGCAACAAGTACCACCACGTGAGGGCGGAGACCGGAATACCGGCACTTGATGTTAAAGAACTTTTCCATGCCAATGTCTGCACCGAATCCCGCTTCAGTCACTGTGAGGAAAGAGAGCAATTGTAAAAGGGCATTCCACCCTCCCACGATGTTAAAAATATATATATACATATATGATCTATTCACCAGTGTTACATCAGCACTCACCGACAAAGCCCTTGGGGCCAACAAGCTTGAGTGCAATCCGGTCTGCGATGATGGAGGAATTCCCGTGCGCGATGTTGGCAAATGGACCAGCATGAACAAACACCGGAGTGCCCTGTGGGAACCACGCTAGCCTGAGCAAAGCTGCCCACCCTGCTTCAACACGAGGCAGTGCAGCCAAGGGCACAGGACGCGGCCGCCATATGAGAGAAGGCTGCCTAGGGGGAACCACAAGCCACTTCTTTCTTGTGGCAATGCTGAGGCCCAAACCCCAGGTGTCTATATAGTCAGGCAGATACAGCCCAGCTCCAAAGGCTCCTCTTTTATATTTCAGTATTGCCCCAGACACAGCTGTCAGGAAGAAAGAGAAGAGCAGAAGAAATGGTTTCCGATTGCTCAAGTAAAGCGTGTTTAACGTCCTCTTGCTTCTTGCCAAAAGCGAATTCGGCACCCCGGGGTGGGGAAGTCATGCGGCTCACCTCTAAGGTCTGCATGAGGTTGGGCTTGATGGCATCCTTCATCAGAACGGTCAGGGCACCGCTCACCCCCTGAAAAACACACCGCATCAGCTGCACTGCAGAAAACCAACCCCCAAAGCCAAAATTCAACATGCTACCTCTTCTCGTCTTAGCCATTGCAGACCAATTAGTACTTTAACCGGATCTCATTCATGCATTTTAATGTTGCCCCCCCCCCCCGCCCGAAGCTGCCAGCTATCTTAAGCAGGCACAAACCAACAGAATGAAAATGGTATTTTCATGCAGTTTCTGATTCTCATGCAATTTCTGAAAAAGCTCGTCACTTTGGGAACAAACGCCTCAATCAGGCTCTATTGCTGATTGTTGTGGGGAATCCACGGAGTCGAGTTTTGAGCAGACGTGCTAGTTCCCAGAGCGATGAGTTATTTCTAACTTTGGTATCTGGGCAGAAGTGGGCATAAACCAAATTCAATACCTTTTTCTCAAAGATACAACTGAAATATGACCTACAAGTTCAATTCCAACTCTAAAATACCAGGTCTCTCTCTCTCTCCTTTTTTTAAAAATTATTTGTTTATTTGCAAGTAGAGAGAGAGAGAGAGAGAGAGAGAGACAGACAGACAGACAGAGAGAGAATGGGCACACCAGGGCCTCCAGCTGCTGCCAATGAACTCCAGATGTATTTGCCCCTGTGCATCTGACTTTATGTCAGTACTGGGGAATTGAACCCTGGTTGTTAGGCTTTTCAGGCAAGTACCTTAACCACTGAGCTATCTCTGCAGCCCCAGGTCTCTCTTTTATTTAAGACATTCAAGCATTGTTGAACAAATTACTGACACAGTAAGAACAAGCAATGGTTCTCACATTCCACATGAACAAGTTTCTAAATTCAAGGTTTGGGTGTTTAAATGTGTATTAATATATTATTAACTGTGAAAACATAAAGTTAATATTTTCTCCCTTTTCTAAATTCATCTGCCATAACACTACCAACTATTTTGGTATGGGTTGACACAAACAGGTTTTTATAATTTTATCTAAGCCAGGCATGGAGGCTTATACCTCTAATACCAACACTCAGGAGGCTGAGGTAAGAGGACTGTTGTGAATTCAAGGCAGCCTAGGCTCAAAGAATGTCTCAAAACAAAACAAATTATCTGTAAGAATTATTGGGCTGGGGAGATGGCTTAGTGGTTAAACGCTTGCCTGTGAAGCTTAAGGACCCCCGTTCGAGGCTCAATTCCCCAGGACCCATGTTGGGCAGATGCACAAGGGGGCGCACACATCTGGAGCTTGTTTGCAGTGGCTGGAGGCCCTGGTGCATCCATTCTGTCCCTCTATCTGCCTCTTTCTCTTTCTGTCTGCCACTCTCAAATAAATAAATAAATAAATAAATAAATAAGAATTCTTGAGAGCTGGGTGTGGTGGTGAGCACCTTTAATCCTAGCATAGCGAGGCAGAGGTAGGAAGATTCCCAGGAGTTCAAGGATACCCTGTGACTACACAGTGAATTCCAGGTCAGCCTGGGTCTACCTTGAAACACCAAAAGAAAGAGAGAGAGAGAAAGAGAATTTTGGGGTTGGGGAGATGGCTCTGCAGTTAAAGGCACTTGCTTGTAAAGCCTGATGGGCTAAGTTCAATTCCCTAGTACCTACACAAAGCCAAATGCATGTATCTGGAGTTTGTCAGCAAGAGGCCTGGCATGCCCATAATCTCTCTCCTTGCAATTAAATAAATAAAAATATTTTTAAAGGGCTGGTGGGATGGCTTAGCGGTTAAGGCATTTGCCTGCAAAACCAAAGGACCCAGGTTTGATTCCCCCAGAACCATTAGCCAGATGCACAAGGTGGCGTATGTGTCTGGAGTTTGTTTGCAGTGGCTGCAGGACCTGGCATGCCCATTCTCCCTCTCCCTCCCTCTTTCTCTGTCAAATAAATAAATAAGTAAATAAATAATATACCACATTATTATGAGCAAATGGTTCAGAAATAACCCGCAGGTAGACACCTAGCTAGAAAGACTGTCAGCCAAACTGGCCAGTGAGTTCTTCCAAGCCAAGTGTCATGGGGTGGGTCAGAAGTGACTCCAAACTCAGCTATGGAAAACCTTACTTGGATGCTCGGTGTTTCATGCAATTTGTAATCAGTTCTCAGGCCGATACTGAAGGATGAAAGCTTTCTTTAAATCACCTGGAACTTATGGTCCATTACTAGAACAAAGCACCACCTATTACTCACTATGAATACTTAAATTTCACAGTTTTTTATAATAAAACCAATTGAACCAATAACTTAATCACAACTAATTTCCTATTTTATTTGTGTGTATTATATGCACATGTATTTACATGTGTATGTGCATATATATCTGTGTACATATGTGTGTGGAGGTCAGGGGTCTTCCTTAGTTGCTCTCTACCTTATTTTATTTTGGTATTTCAAGGCAGGGTCTCACTCTAGCCCAGGCTGACCTGGACCTCACTCTGTAGTCTCAAGGTGGCCTTGAATTCATAGCAATCCTCCTACCTCTGTCTCCAGAGTCCTGAGATTAAAGGCGTGTCCCACCATGCCTGACAACCTTATTTTTTTGAGACCTGATCTTGCAGTGAACCGAGAACTCATTGAGTAGACTAGATAAGCTAGCCAGCAAGCCCTGTGGCTCCTCCTTTCTCTGCCTCTCCAGCTCTAGGATTACAGGTATGTGCCAAGATGCCCAGCATTTCATGTGGATGGATCCTGGGATTTGTGCAACAAGCACTTGACTCACTGAGCTGTCTCCCCAGCACCAACTGCAGCATCTTAAGTAGACTCTAATTTCTGTTTCCATCAGCATTGAGAGACCATAGGACAGTGGGCACTGATGTCTCACCAAACCTGGCATGCTCAGGCACTCACCAGATCTTCCGCACTGATGGGCTCTCCTCTCTTGTTGGATGCCACCACCATTTTGCCCAGTCTCTCTCTCATGTCCTCCAGAGAACTGGTGAGAGCTAAGACAGCCATAATTTCACTGGCCACAGAGATATCAAACTGGGCCTATGGGCATAGTAAGAGAAAAGAGCAGAACCCCTATGTTAAACCAGAACATGAATTGCAAAAAGCACCATTTTGGGCTTTAGCAGATAAACTTAAAAGTCTGGAACAGAAAAATAAAAACAATTCTCCAGGAGCGAAAATTCACAATTATTCCAAGAACCTGAATAGCCAACCTTTCAAAATAAATGTTCTAGGGCTGGAAATATAGCTCAGGTGGCAGGGTTTGCCTAGCGCACAAGAAGCCCTGGGCTGGATCCCCGGCCCTGCGTAAGAACTGGTGCGTGCCTATAATCCCAGTACTCAAGTGAAAGCGGAAAGAGCCGAGGGTCAAGGTTACCCTCGAGTGTATACGGAAGTCAAGGCCAGCCTGGTCTACATGACACCCTGTTTCCAAAGCATAACCAAACAAACCGAAAATGTTCTACAATGCATAATAAGCTACGATTTTATCTCCGCGAACACAGCTTGAAATTGCGGCTAGTGTCCCTAAAATACAAGGGACAACACAGCTCTTCCGCTGAAGAGACAAACTGCCAAACAGCCACCAAAGAGAAGCAGCGTTAGTCAACTGGCATGCGAGGATGATGGGGCTCTCCACCTCCAGGAAAAAAATGCCGGGAAAGCCACACAGGTGACACACGGCGTTTACTGCAAAAGCTGTCAGGAGTGCTCACTGCCACACCTACTCACTTCCATTTTAACAAGGAGAAGGCAGAGCAACACCTGGCAGTGTTGGTTGTATGGGAGAGGATGGAGGAGGAGGAGGAAGAGGAGGAGGAGGGGGAGGAGGATGAAGCAGCAAGATCTAGCTCACAGAAAGCAACTACTTGGGGATAAACACATAGTTACCATCCGCGTGTGCCCCTTCTCCGTTGGAGACTGTCCAATAGTGATTTTCCTCAGGAATCTATCATTGGTATCCACCACTACAGTGGGAAAGGAAAATGTAGAACAATTTTTAAGAAAAGGAACATAGGTGGGCATGGTGGTGTATACCTTTGCTCCCAGTATGCAGAGGTAATAGGAAAACCATGAGTTTGAGACCAGCCTGGAGCTACAGAGTAAATTCCAGGTCAATCTGGATTTGGAAAAAGAAAGAAAAAAAGAACCCAAAAGGCTGGGTATGTACTTCAGTGGTAGAGTGCCTGTCTGGCAAGAGCTTGGGCTTGGGTTCAACCCTTAGCATTGCCAGAGAGAGAGAGAAAAAAAAAAAGAGTGGGAGGCGGGGGGGGGGGGATGGGGGGGTGGATGAGAGAGAGACTAGCAGAGAGAAGGGGGTCAGGGGGATGTCTCAGTGGGTGAAGTGCTTATAGATCAAACAGGAGGGCCTGAGTTTGGATCCTAATACCCAGAAGAAAGCCAGGCATGACTGATGGTCTATAATCCCAGAGCTGTGGAGGCAGAGGAAGGAAAACCTCATGGCCTTATTAGCTAGCTAGTCTAATCTAATTGGTAAGTTACAGATTCAGTAAGAAACCCTGCTTCAAAAAAATATGATGGACTAGCCGGGCGTGGTGGCGCACGCCTTTAATCCCAGCACTCGGGAGGCAGAGGTAGGAGGATCGCTGTGAGTTCGAGGCCACCCTGAGACTACATAGTGAATTCCAGGTCAGCCTGGGCTAGAGTGAGACCCTACCTCGAAAAACCAAAAAAAAAAAAAATATGATGGGCATTGGAGAGATGGTTTAGTGATTAATCGCTTGTCTGTGAAGCCTAAGAACCCTAGTTCAAGGCTTGATTCTTCAGTACCCATGTAAGCCAGATGCACAAGGTGGAACATGCATTTGGAGTTTGTTTGCAGTGGCTGGAGACCCTGGTGTGCCCATTCTCTCTCTCTGCAATATAGGGACTGAGGCAGGAGGACCAAGGCCAGTTTGTGCTGGATATCAAGATTCTATCTCAAAAAAGAAAAAAAGAAATGCCACCAAACCAAAAGAACCAAAAGATTTAAGGAAGCAGCAGAGTTTTAAAGCAACAAGTTTAACTTAATGATGGTCTATTGATATATATTTCAAAATAGATAGCAAAGCAAGGATATGGCTTAAGAAATCATATCCACATACTAGAAATGTATCAGGATGATTTTTTATTTTTGAGATAGGGTCTTACTGTAGCCCACGCTAACATGGAATTCACTATATAATCTAAGGGTGGCATTGAACTCACAGCAATCTTCCTACCTCTGCCTCTCAAGTGCTGGGATTTAAGGCATATATCACTACGCCCAGCTAGGATAATTTTTAAATTTTATTTATTTGTTAATAGAAAAAAAGAGAAAGAGAATATGGGCATACCAGGGTTTCTTACCACAGCAAACACACCCCATGTATCCTTTGTGCATTGGACTTTATGTGGGTACTGGGGAATCAAATCTGGGCAGGCAGGATTTACAAGCAAGTGCCTTCAACAGCTGTGCCATTGCCCCAGCCCTGGGGAGGATTTTTTTTTTTTAAGTATTTATTTATTTATTTGAGAGAGAGAATATGGACACACCAGGGCCTCAGATGCATGTGCCACCTTGTGCATCTTGCTTAATGTGGGTACTGGGGAATCAAACCTGGGTCCTTTGACTTTGTCAGCAAGCATCTTAACCATTAAGCCCATCTCCCCAGCTTTGGGGATGATTATTATAAAGCAAAGGAATGTGCAGTGGCTGAGCTTTATTTCTGCTGGAGAATTCAAACTACAAATCCAGAACCTATCTTAAATATGTGACATTAGAGAAAAAAAAAAAAAAGCAGTCCACTTTTTCAAAAGGCTGAGGTCTGTGTTGGTCTGTGGGTGACTCATTGACCTTACAGCATCCTAACATAAGAGCCATCGATTCAGAACAAGTGCAAATACCTTTGAAAGAAGTCAGGTAATGGGCCTGGCCTTTCTTTTTAGCACATTCTATTCTGATGACAGAATATCAGTGCAATTGTCCAACCTTAGAAAACATAGTGAAGATGAACTAACCAATCTGAGAACCACACTTCCCAGCTGATGACTGGTAACATCAGTGTGGTCCCTCTTCTGGTCTTCTTACACATGATGTCATAAGAAGTATATCTGACCTTTGTACTGGATTCCTGGCACCAGGCTGTAAGAACCCTTGGAATTTCAAGGGTGACAGGAATGCCTTGTCATTCCTAGCAAAGTTGTTTTTGCCCATACCTAAGTACAGGCTAGTAAGATGATTCTGGTTCCTTCGAGAGCCTCAGAAGGGGATGGGAAGAATAACAAGCGGTTGTATGGTTGGAACTTTCAGCCCCATCCACAGACCCCCAACACCCGCAAGGAGATTAAAGGAGGGCGATTAAGAGCTACGAAAGCTAATCCCCGCACTCGGGAGGCAGGGGTAGGAAGATCAGCACAAGTTCAAGGACACTCTGAGACTACATAGTGAATTCCAGGTCAGCCTGAGCTAGAGTGAGACCCTACCTCTAAAAACAAACAAGCAAAACTAGAAACAAACAAACAAACAAACAGCTGATAATTGGCTTTTTTTTTTTTTGTGTTGCATTCTGCATGATTAGATGAATTTTTTTTTTTCTCAGCAGTAACATAAAATAGATGAATTTTGGCACAAAATAAAATTGTAAGCCATGCTAATTGTACACAGAGAAAAGCAACATATGGTGTTAAAAGCAGGCAACTGGCTCACTAACTTGCTTAGTACTTCAACCTTGAAGGCTACCTAATCTGTTACAAGAGAATTTAATAAAACAAGTCAATCAATGATTAGGCAAGCTGAAGAGCTACCAAAAAAAAAAAAAAAAAACAAAAAAAAAACAGTCACTAATGCCAGAGAAGAGTTCTGAGAATAAAGGGCACACATGATTCAAGGAGTGATTAAATGCAATTTCCCCCACTTCATGACATAAAACTTTCTGCATAAAATGAAACTTGAAAAATGTTATTTTTGGTTTATGCATGAACTTCCTTTGAGACTCATTTCAATCAACACTGAGCAGACAGCAAGACGTTCAACCAACCCAACCTCCGTACACAGCTACTGAGGAGAGGAGCCCACAAAGGCTGACAGGAGACAATGTCACCATGCTGGTCAGACAATGGGCATGAAAACAGCAGCTTCCAACCCACACATCACGCCCTGTCCCAGAGAGCGCGGGGTTGCGCTGTTACTCAAACACGGGGGGCTGGGGCACTGGGACCTACCTCTCTGCCATGTTATGGTTTCTGGATCAATATCCAGTCTTGCAAATCTGTTTATCTCCTCATCCGTCAGTGTGGTGGGGTCTGTCTTTTCAATGCCTAGTCTCTGAAAAAGAAAGAAATTCAAACATAAGATAAGACATGCAGAATTTCAAAAAATAAACCTTTATCTTGAGAGATAGGGTCTCTTCCAAGAAGTACAAACCAACAGTTAAGTCCACAAAGGAAAGCAACGATCCCTTTTGGCTAAACCTGAGGGTTACTTCCTGCTTACCTGTGTAAAAATGTACTACTGACAGGTTTGTATCTGCAATGCTATAACTGAGCTAGACACAACCTAGTGACAAGGAATACTGTTCTGCACTCCGATTCACCAAACACAAATATACTGAAAAGAAAAGCAGTATGTAAGGCTTTCAAAGTCAGAGTATAAAGAAGCCCAATTTAAATGAATTTTTAGGAAGAGCAGACATGAAGATCAATCAATAAAAATCTGTATCCACTTTACATGCTTTTTATGTGGCTCAATACTTTCACTGAACGATTACTCTTCTAAGAGACACAAAATGGAACTTCTTGCCAGGTGTGGTGGTGCATGCCTTTAATCCCAGCACTCGGGAAGCAGAGGTAGGAGGATCGCCGTGAGTTCGAGGCCACCCTGAGACTACATAGTGAATTCCAGGTCAGCCTGGGTTAGAGTGAGATCCTACCTCAAAATAAATAAATAAATAAATAAAATTACAAAAAACAAAATGCCCCTCTTTTCTTCTAACTCATGGCAGTTCTGAGTGAGGCCTGGCAAAGCCACTGTGCTCCTGATTCTTGTCTTGTGCTATGAGAACCTGTTTAGAAGCATTAGGTTGTCACATAGCACCACATGATGAATCTGCCATTGGCACCCCCCTCGACGGACTGCCTCAGGCAGACTGTAACTGCATTGGAGGTTACCTGGAGAAGAGGACAGTTGTCCAGGCTCCAGTTTGATCCCTGCAAGTGATACTGTTGTCTTGGGCAAGTATCTTGGTTTAAAAAAAAAAAAAAATCTTTTGCCTTGCAGTGCTGTAAGTACAGCTTGATGGACTATTCTGGTCTGAGTTGAAAGACCTGAATGCAGTAAGAACTATGGACTGTGAGGTTTGGCTTATGAAGCTTATGCCTAGACTGGGCTAGTAGTTTATGTGGGAAGCTTGCTGTTATGTCTGGGTCCTGAGAAGTTGTGCAGGGTTGCTTTGCGTAGAAATGAACTGGTATGAGCAGAGGGATATGGAACAGAAAGAAAAATCTTTGGGTGAACTGCTGCCCGTTCAGGTGTAATTGAGAGATTACAACCTTTGAGATTGGGCCAGCTGACCTGCACTGGGCAACAGGAAGAATGTAGACTCATTTAAAGGGGCCTGAGTGCTCAAGAAGTGTCCTGTTCTTCAAAGTCTGCTTTATTCTCCCCTGGATTAACAAATTGGCACCCTACCTGGTATTGTGGAGTATAAGAAATGCAGGAAAGAGAGGGCCATTGAGTTTGTAACACGGATTTGTGTTTTGGAAATGGGCATTGTGAAGCAGGTTTGCTGGATACCTGCACGGAGACCCCATGGGGCCATGAGGATGAACCGTGGGTTGCAGTGGAGACCCAGCAGAGATGCCGGGACCACGAGATAGCTGCTGAGGAAAGCTGTGGGCCCCAATGAAGTTTTCCAGGACTGTGAGTAGCCTAGCTGGAGGGGTGGGATTGGAACTCCAGAGACTTGTTGCCGGTTAGAATTATCGGACTTGCAGATTTGTCATCGGCTAGAGTTGTTGGACCTGAAGCTACAGAGTTTGATGTTTGCCCTGGTTGTTTTAAATCTTGTATTGGCTGAATGTTTCTTTGCCATGCGCAATGCCATCTTTTGCAGTGTGAATGTTTATTCTGAGCCATTATGGGTTTTTTGAAGTTTTTTTGGTATTATGGCTCAATTAAAAGACCTTGGACTATGGGGATGTATGAACATCACTGGAATTGATAAAAACTGTGGGGACTTTTAAAGTTAGGTAAATGCATTGCATTTTATATCATGTATGGTTATCAGTTTATGGGAGCCAGGGGTGGAATGTGGTAGTTTGATTCAGGTGTCCCCCATAAACTTAGGTGTTCTGAATACTAGGTTCCCAGCTGATGGAGATTGGGGAATTAACATCCCCAGAAGGCAGTGTATTGTTGGGGGCGGGCTTATGGGTATTATAGCCAGTTTCCCTATGCCAGTGTTTGGCACACTCTCCTGTTGCTGTGGTCCACCTTATGTTGGCCAGGGGGTGATGTCCACCCTCTGCACATGCCATCGTTTCCCCTGCTATTGTAGAGCTTCCCCTTGAGCCTGTAAGCCAAAATAAACCCTTTTTTTTTTCCCAGAAAAAAAAATCTTCGAGCTTCAGTGGTTAAGCTTCAGTATTTAGGCTTAGCTTGCCTGCAAAGGTTAAAGACCCAGGTTTGATCCCCCAGTACCCACATAAAGCCAGGTGCACAAGGTGGCACATGTGCCTAGAGTTTATTTGCAGTGGATAGAGGCCCGGGTGTGCCCATTCTCTCTCTCTCAAGTAAATAAATAAATAAATAATTTTTTAAAAGTCTTTGAGGAACTAGAGAGATGGCTTAGCAGTTAAGATGCTTGCCTGCAAAGCCTAAGGTCCCATGTTTGACTCCCAAGATCCCACGTAAGCCAGAGGCACAAAGGTGAGGCAAACACAAAGACACACATGCCCATTAGGCACAGAGTCCGGAGTCTGAGTGCAGTGGCTGAGGGCTTGCTGTGCCAATTTCTTGCTCTCTCTCTCTGCTCTCTCTCTCTCTCTCTCTCTAAAATAAAATATTAAAAAAAATAAAAATCTCGAGCTTTCCTCCTCTTTCATATCTGACAGAAAGTCCCGTTAGCAAAGGTGAGGTTACAGACTAACTGCTCTTTCCACGCTATCTTGCTTACCACAGAACACAATTTTGTTGTGATAAAGAGAACAGTGGAGATATCTGTTGCACAAGATTTCAGGAGTTGTAAAAACAAAATAAGCCCAGGAATATCCAATTGCTTCAGTGCTAATTGCTTTCAATGATGGAAAAAAAAAAACAAAACTGCATACGTAAAAATGTTGACAGAATTGTAATACAAGCAGACAGCATGTAGTATTCTTGCAACATTAAAATGTAACAGTGAACAAAAAGTAAAACATAAGCCGGGCGTGGTGGTGCATGCCTTTAATCCCAGCACACGGGAGGCAGAGGTAGGAGGATTGTGGTGAGTTCGAGGCCACCCTGAGACTACATAGTGAATTTCAGGTCAGCCTGGGCCAGAGTGAGACCCTACCTTGAAAAACCAAAACAAAAAAAAAAAAAAAAAGAAAGAAAGAAAGAAAGAAAGAAAAAAATGAAGTTGTTGGGGTGGGTAAGAGCTTGCTGCACAAGCATGAAGATTTCAGAGGGCCTCAGTTCAGTCTTGAGCACCCAGGCAAATGCTGGGCATTGTCAGCCATGCCTATAACCCCAGTCCTGTGGGGAGACAAAAGAATGGCTCGGGCTCACTGGTCAGCCAGCTGACTGAGAAGACCGCAGTTCTGGGTTCAGTGACAGACTCAGTCTCAAGGAAACAGCATGAAAATGCAATGGAGGAAGACACCTGACATTCTCCACTGGCCTCTGCCAGCCTGCATGTGGGGCATGGGCAGCTCCACACACACACCATACCACACACACCACACCACACACACGACCCCGCCCCCAAAAGCATAAAGTTGTAGGGACCGCATGTAGTATAGCTTAGTATGTATGAGACCCTGGTTTAATTGCCCCCCCCCCACATATAGCATATATTGTATCTACAAACCCTTTTTTACTTCTTAGCAAAGTAACACATGAATTCATTTTTGAATTTTATTTTTAAATATTGTGCTATTCCTTTATGCTCAAACCTTCCCGGCACTCTAACCTCTTGGCATCAGCTGGTCTACCTTCCTCAGCAGAGTTCTGTCTTGTTGAGTATCATAAATGGCAGCACAGTGTACAGCCTCTTGAGAATGGCATCTCTACTTGGCACCAGAGCCTTTGTGGTTCACGGAAGTTTGTGTCAAAATTACATTCTAATTATTATATGGTTGTACCAGAATGTGCTAATTCATCCATCCATTAAAGAACATTTAGATTGGGGCTGGAGAGATGGCTTAGCGCTTAAGTGCTTGCCTATGAAGCCTAAGGACCCAGTTTGAGGCTCAATTCCCCAGGACCCACCTAAGCCAGATGCACAAGGGGGCTGTTTGCAATGCCTGGAGGCCCTGGTGTGCCAATTCTCTCTTTTCCTCTCTGTTGCTTTCAGATAAATAAATAAAAATAAAAATAAAACATTTAGATTATTCTTACCTTTTGGAGACTATGAATAGAGCCACTAAACATTCATGTACAAGATTTTTTTTAAATTTTTTTAAATTAATTTATTTATTTGAAAGCGACAGACACAGAGAGAAAGACAGATAGAGGGAGAGAGAATGGGCGCGCCAGGGCTTCCAGCCTCTGCAAACGAACTCCAGACGCGTGCGCCACCTTGTGCATCTGGCTAACGTGGGACCTGGGGAACTGAGCCTCGAACCGGGTCCTTAGGCTTCACAGGCAAGCGCTTAACCGCTATGCCATCTCTCCAGCCCTCATGTACAAGATTTTGTGTGAACACAACTTTTCATTTCTGAGGTGAAAACCCGGGAGTGGAATTGTTGGGACAGGTGATAAAGTGTATGCTTAATGACTATGAGTCTGTTAAAGAAATTCAAGTAAAGTACTCTGAATCTCACAGATAGTTGTTTACCTACACAGGGCAAGGCAAGTATTATTGACCCCATTTTACATATAAGTAAACCAAGAGACAGACAAACCACATAATGAGTTTGCTTAGGATTCACTGCTCAGCAATTTACATCCTAAAAGCTACACGTCTCCACGATGACCGGTTACAAAAGAAGCTTTGCTTTCTGCTCCGCTGAGGGCCCGTGGTCATTGTCGGTCCTCAACTCTATCTATTCCAGGACTCACCACCACTTGTAACTTACAAAGAAATGGCGGGGGGTGGGGGTGGGGACAGCCTTCTGCTAGCATTCCTTGCCACCTATATATCATGACCTTGGGACTAGATTATTTATATAACTGGATCTAAAAATTCTGACAGGTTTACTCCTTCACCAAATTTCTTACACTGTCACAAATGAAGAAGTGAAAAGCTTACCTGTAACCTTCGGATTTGGATATCAGAGAACTTTCTTACTCCATTTACCGATGGTACCAAACGATTGAAGAGAGCCTTGAGAAAAAGGAGGAAAAAGGCTTTCAGATGAAAAGAAAGCCACCTCTATCAGCACCCAAGGGACCAACACTAAGGCAGCTGCTTCAGCGAGGCTGAGGCAGGAGGATTGTAGATTGGAAGCAGCCAGGGCAACTTTGTAGGGCAAGGTTTCAAAGGAAAGAGCAGAGTGGTGGGCGAAGCTCAGCGATGCAGTGCTTACACGCGGGAGGCCGGGGCTCCATTCCCAGAAGCAGAAAAGAAAGAGGCCAGAACTGTACCTTGTCTGTCTGGGTCAGTTCATGGAACATCCGGGCATCAATGGCTGCAGCAACGAGGTTGTTAGCTGCAGTGATGGCGTGGATGTCCCCAGTGAGGTGGAGATTAAACTGCAAAAGAGCAGAAGTCACATCAGTCTCTTTCCAGTCTCCATTGGATCACAATCAAATCAAGTCCCAGGCTGACTAGTTACTGAGGACAGTATAGCTAGTGGACAAACTCCCAAGAGGAGCCTATGAAAAAACAGATGCCTGAGACTGTATGGGGTGGCCCGTGTCTATAATCCCAGTACTTGGGGAGGATGAGGCAAGAAGGTTGCTGTCTGTTCCAGGCCAGGCTCTGCTATAAAGCAATTATCAGGGCAAGTACAGCTACACAGTAAGACCATGCCTTTAAAAAAAAATTCGGGCTGGAGAGATGGCTTAGCGGTTAAGCGCTTGCCTGTGAAGCCTAAGGACCCCGGTTCGAGGCTCGGTTCCCCAGGTCCCACGTTAGCCAGATGCACAAGGGGGCGCACGCATCTGGAGTTCGTTTGCAGAGGCTGGAAGCCCTGGCGCGCCCATTCTCTCTCTTTCCCTCTATCTGTCTTTCTCTCTGTGTCTGTCGCTCTCAAATAAATAAACAATTAAAAAAAAAAAAAAAGTCAGGCGTGGTGGCACACGCCTTTAATCCCAGAACTTGGTAGCAGAGGTAGGAGGATTGCCATGAGTTCAAGGCCACCCTGAGACTACAGAGTGAATTCCAGGTCAGCCTGAGCTAGAGTGAGATCCTACCTCAAAAAAAAAAAAAAAAAAAAAAAAAAAAAAAAAAAAGCCTGGCCGATATCCACCCCCAAACACAGAACTTGCAAATTTCCCCTAAGAGACACATGTCACTGGGACCAACATGGATAACTGAAGGCACACTCACAGCCTTTAGCTGCTGAGAAACAGTACTCTGGGATGGCAGCCATCCTTGCCCACACGATTCCCATTGCTGTCCCAGGGAATCAGAGCTCACTGTATGTCAGTGCTTCTCAATACCATGCATCACTTACTCATTCTCTTAAAATAATGATTCTCACCGAAAACCAGATGTTGAAAGCAAGCTTTTCTCCATTTATGGGAGGGGGAAAGCTATCATAAAGGGCCTGACTGAGCCAAATCTGGGCACACTTTACCTCTTCCATGGGAATGACCTGGGAGTAACCGCCTCCTGCCGCACCACCTGGGGGACAGATCAAGGGTGGGACTCATTAAACTTGGTTTTCCATGACTTGGAATCCAAATAACAACAAACCTATTTTTTTCTAACTACTAAGCACATTATTTGTTTACTTCTTATAATCATTTGGACAGATGTGATCAAGAGTTTTCTAATTTCTGTTGCCACACTAAAACACGCGATCTTGTTACACTGAATAGTCTCTCAATTGAACTCTGAGTGTAAATGACAAAGCCAGGAAAAGATACATACATACCTACTCATTATCTTTAGAAACAGGTTCCCCGTGATTCCTAACATGTTAAAAACCCACATGACAGTTACATAAAGGCAAGCCTGTTTAACTTTCTACTCTCACAATGCTACTCTGGCTTCCAAAAAAGGAATGCTGAAAATACACACATCTAAAAGCCAGGCGTGGTGGCTCACGCCTTTAATCCCAGCACTTGGGAGGCAGAGGTAAGAGGATCGCTGTGAATCTGAGACACATAGTGCATTAATTCCAGGTCAACCTGGGCTAGAGTGAGACCCTACCTCGAAAACCCAAAAGAGACAGGGAGAGCAATAAAAAGAAAATACATACAATCTAACTCAGAGACTACAATTCTGGTATAGAAGATATCAGAAAACAGCTTAAATGTCCAGAGTCCTGGTGGCCCATTTGGATTAATAAAAGGCCAATCAAAATGTCAGGATTGTCACATCTTAGTGAGATAAATGTCACTTGGAAGACAGATTTGGTTTTTGTGAGACAGAGACCATGCAAGAGGGAAATTCAGTACAAGGAAAGGAGAAAAGTGGGTTCGGTGAGCATAGCCAGGGAAAAGGCTCCTGGAGTCAAAAGGGAGTTACCATGACAACACGAGGGCAGAGCTGGGCAGCTCGCGTCTGTAATCCCAGCACTTGGGAGGCAGAAGGATGGCAAACTGGCCAACCTGGACTATACAGTGAGTTCCACATAGCAAGACTCTGACTCAAAAACAAAACAAAAAGTGAATCTCAAAAGAAGTATATGTGCTGCCTTGTCACCCAGCAAAAGAGAAAGCTGCCTCTAAGAACTTCTTGTACTTACTAATTTATATAATTATTACCATTATAATGAATAAAAATTTTCATTAAGACAATATGTTTGGGGCTACGTGTGCAGCTCAGCGAAAGGTCGAGTAAGTGCCTGCCACACAGAACGCCTGGCGTTTCATCTCCACTGCTGCAAAAATGAATCAGTAAACAACAGCATGCCTGCCGAAGCACAGTGCAAAATATTACAAGGTTGAGTATGACTTCTGCAGAGGAAGCCCTGCGTGTAGTGGTTCAGAGCTTGAAAGAGACAGGGGATGGGTGTGCTCGGCTTGACCGGGCTATTGCTGAGGCGCCACTTCTGCTCTTGTACAGTGCTGACAACACTGCCTCCCATACGAGCACACAGTGAATGATGCGTAACTGCGTCACACACCACGCAGCACAGGGCACACACTCAATAAGGGTCCGCTTTCCTCAGACCCAACAGGAAGATGCCTGTGGGGCTGCTCTGCTTCAGTGTAAGGCACGAGTGGGAGGCTTTGATTTCCTTTACTCTTTTCTTTTTTTTAATGTAAGTTTTTTTAAAATTTTTATTTATTTATTTATTTGAAAGCGACAGACACAGAGAGAAAGACATGTACAGGGAGAGAGAGAGAATGGGCGCGCCAGGGCTTCCAGCCTCTGCAAACGAACTCCAGATGCGTGCGCCCCCTTGTGCATCTGGCTAACGTGGGACCTGGGGAACCGAGCCTCGAACCGGGGTCCTTAGGCTTCTCAGGCAAGCGCTTAACCACTAAGCCATCTCTCCAGCCCTGATTTCCTTTACTCTTACTGTGACAGTGGATATCAGAGTCAGGTAAAACTACATCCAGGGTCTGGAGAGATGGCTCAGTGGTTAAAGGGACCAGCTTGTAAAGCCTGTTGAGTTCAGTTCCCCAGTCCCCATGTAAAGCCAGACACCACACAGTGGCACGTGTGTCTGGAGTTTTTCTACAGAGGCAAAAGGCCCTAGCATGCCCATACTCTCTCTCTCTAGAAAATAAATAAGTGAACAAATGCATGAATAAATAAGATAAAAAGTACTTACAGCTACCTATTACTCATCCCAGAGGATCCCTGAGCCATGTTAAATAGTGACAGGATTGGGGTTATCAGAAGAAAGCCTCCAACTGAGACATTCCTGCCACAGGGTATAAGGAAAATAGTCCAAATGTTTAAATAAAGTACCTTTTATCCCAAAGGTGGGGCCCTGAGAAGGCTGCCGCACACACGCAAAGACATTCTGATGCAGGTGGGCACCAAGGGCCTGCACCAGCCCGATCGTGGTTGTGCTCTTCCCTTCTCCCAGGGGCGTTGGAGTTATTCTTCAAGATGAAAGCAAAAAGGGTTACTTTGGAATTTGCTTGACCCAAATGACCAAAAATGGAGCTAGTGCACCCCAGAGAAAAATTCCTCATTTAGATGACAAGAAAAGCCCTGGAAGAGATCTTTTCTGCATCTTAGTTGTAATTTTCAATAAACATTTTAAAAAACTGTTATACTTTAGCTCTTTTCACTATAAGAAACAAGTATAAGAAATACTTGATCCTACCAACAGACAGTGCCTTAATTTTAATAATTTCTCAATTTATCATCTCGAAAACTAAAGTCTTTGGGCTAAAGATGTAACTTAGTGACAGAGCACTTGCCTAGCATGTGCAAGACCCAACATTTCATCCCCCATGCCAAAAAACAATGACAAAACCCTGTGTGTATATATACTAGCAACTTAGTCCAGCAATTTAAAAGTTGACTGTTCAAAAAAAAAAAAAAGGCTGGAGATATGGCTTAGCAGTTAAGGCACTTGCCTGCAAAGCCAAAGGACCCAGGTTTGATTCCCCAGATGCACAAGGTGGTGCATGCATCTGGAGTTCATTTGTGGTGGCTGGAGGCCCTGGTGCAACATCCTCCCTCCCCACCCCCTTTGCCTCTTTCTCTCTCTCTCTCTCTTAAATAAATAAATAAAAACAAAATATTTTTTAAAAAAATTATTGAACCAATCAATCTGAAGGATTTCTACTCTTACATACCAACAAGGTTCTGTAAAGGTCAAATGAGATCAAATGCATGCGAAAATGTAAAACCAAGTTAAAGGCACTGCCACATGGAAGCACCAAGTGCAAAGGCAAGTGCAAAGGTACTTGGCAGTACCAAACAGGCTGAGTGCCAAGACTAGACTGGCAGCAGGAAGATGGGCATACCCAGTCACCACCACGTATTTCCCATCGGGCTGGTGCTTCAGGCGCTCTAGTGCTGACAGCAGGACCTTGGCCTTTGTGTCTCCGTACAACTCCACCTCTTCTGAGAGCAGCCCGATTTCTCGAGCCAGCTTACCAATGGGCTTCGGTTTGCAAGACCGTGATATATCAATGTCACTTCAAAAGCAGAGACAACATGTATCAGTTTTTACTGAATCAACCCCACAGGAGTAGCATTCCCACATCCACCCCGGATGATGGTGGTCAACACTATGTGTGTACCCCCAGTATGCATCAGATAAAACCTAGCAATCCGTTAAGTTCTGAGTCAGGAAAATTTCACTCTACCTGGGAACAGGTGTCCTGAGGTTAAGATGGTTATACTGAATGGTCCACTTTCCTGGCTGAAATTTCTCCAGGAAACGCTGTGCACTTTCCACCGTACTCTAAGTAAAGTGGAAGAGATGGACCTTGAGGAGGCAAACACTGTAACCCCTGTATCAATTCAGAACCCCACTCCAGTCCAACCCCCAGATCAACTGCTTCCTGACCTCACTGGTAGCATGCTTCAACTCAGCTGAGTCCGCAGGCACTGCCTGGCTCTGGGGGCTACCTGTTTCTGGGTCACGGCTGGGGTGTGCCTCAGAGGGCATGCAAACCAAAAGGGACCCTAAACCAAGTCAGTGTGTTCTTGCTTTTCTGTTTTAGAAGGCACTATATCCCAAAGGCAGTTAGAACTGTGCCATTTCCTCTGGTAATATGACCGACACCATTTCTCTGTTCTTTCACTTTCTTTTCCCATTCAAGATTCACACCATTCCCTAACTTCTGAGGATGTTTTATGCAGTATCCCTTTGAAGAGTGGAATTTTTCTAGGGCTTTGGGACAATCACAGAAAGTTTTTGTTTTTTTTTTTAATTTTATTAATTTGAGAAAGATAGAAAGAGGCAGAGAGAGAGAGACAGAGAGAATGAGCGCAGCAGGGCCTTCAGCCGCTGCAAACAGACTCCAGATGCATGTGTCCCCTTGTGCATCTGGCCTACATGGGTCCTGGGGAATTGAACCGAGGTCCTTTGGCTTTGCAGGCAAATGCCTTAACCACTAAGCCACCTCTCCAGCCCCACAGAAAGTTTTATTACAAGTACCTGCATCAGCATGGCCACAGTCATGGGCCCCACACCGCCAGGGACAGGAGTGATGAAGCTCGCCTTCTCTTTGGCTACGCTGTAGTCCACGTCACCCACAACCTTCTTTCCGCTTGGCTTTGTATCGTCTGGCCCAGTGCGGGGAAGAAATTAAAGTGGCTTCAGAATCACAACACTGGTATTTATGTCCAACCTCAGGATCCATTATGACAATTTGCCCCCCAGAACTACATAAACTTTTAGGGTGTACTAGTCCCATGTGCTCAAGCACCTTCTTTTTAAAAAGATATTTTATTTATTTATTGAGAGAGAGGCAGATAGAGAGAAAGGGAATGCCAGGGCCTCTAGCTACTGCAAACGAACTCCAGATGCATGTGCTGCTACGTGCATCTGATTTATGTGGGTTCTGGGGAATCAAACCTGGGTCCTTAGGCTTCGCAAGCAAGCGAACAAGAAGCACCTTAACCGCTAAGCCATCTCTCCAGCCCTTAAGTGCCTTCTTAAAAGCTACTACAGCCGGTCGTGGTGGCGCATGCCTTTAATCCCAACACTTGGGAGGCAGAGGTAGGAGGATCATCGTGAGCTCAAGACCACCCTGAGACTCCATAGTGAATTCCAGGTCAGCCTGGACTAGAATGAGACCCTACCTTGAAAAAAAAAAACAAAGAAAAAGCTACTAGAGAGTGCTGGGGATGTATGTGTGGTACAGAGCTGGTCTAGCACACATGAGGCCATGGTTCCATCCCCACCTGCACAACGTGACAGGCGTTCTCCATTTCCATAGGGAGAGAATTCTATTACCTGTAAAACTTCACAAGCTATGTAGGAGGCTTTTGAGAACCTAAAGAATCCTTTGTAGTCCCTTAGGTGACAACCAAAACACTGTTTTTTAGTTTTTGTTGTTATTCTTAAAACCAGCTACCCAGTATATAATGAACACCTTTTAAAATGTTAATTTGCCAAGGACCACAAAAGAAATTTTTGAGGTACACAAAGCTCCAACTATGTCACAGCTGCCAGATACCGTTCCTACAGCAACTGTCAGCCGTTCGTTCGTGAGCTCCAGGCATGAGCTGGAGAACAATTCAACATCCAGTTCCAGTCCCGAAGACGGGCAGCTATTTAACATACATATGCTGAAGGCAAATAATGAGCTTAGACTTCCCTTAAAAGGATACAAGAACAACCACTCTACCCAGCGAAGAAGAGCTGTTCAAGAGAACAAAAC
Organism: Jaculus jaculus; assembly: GCF_020740685.1. Lineage (NCBI taxonomy): Eukaryota > Metazoa > Chordata > Mammalia > Rodentia > Dipodidae > Jaculus > Jaculus jaculus. The sequence continues at coordinate 119,112,018 of NC_059108.1, read as the reverse complement.
CCAGTGATGCACCATTGCTCACCCACACAAAGAACATCCTACCCTTGGCTTTGGTGCACTTCCGAGACGGGCTGGGGACAGGCCAAGACCTTGAAGCAACATGGCTTCCTAAGCAGGACCAGGAAGAATCACAATCACATCACCACTTCTCTTTGAGCAGATCTCCGCACAGAGATGGGACATTTTCAGGTATAGCAAAAAAGCCAGAGCTAAGAGGCCTAGGCTGTAAGATGAGCTCTATCACTGGCTGTCCTCAGGCCCTGCGGGCTCTGAACTTGTAAAGCCCAAATGCGCCGAGTGGCACACCCACGGCAGTCTGGTGTTGGTGGCAGGAGGCCCTGGTGCCCCCGTTTCTCTCTCCCTGTCTCTGTGTCTGCTCGCAAACCAATTTAAAAAACAGGAATTCTTTAAAACGTACAGGTTATTTCTTCTAATGTGTATGAGAAGGACGTGGTAAAAACACAACTCCTTGGGAATACTTCAGGTTTCTAGAAGGTTCTAAAGCAGGAAACTATGGCAGGAAAACTTCCCCTTACAGCCCCTGAAGTCATTACAAAATGGCAAGGAAATTTAAGTTTCAACATTGAGATTAACTTCAAATGCCCCTGTGTCTCTTTCTATGTGTTAATGTTAGTCATTTAATTTCTTCACAGACACAGATCAAGTACTGCACAGCCAAATGCCGCACTGGATGGGCTCAGCTCGGCACCTACTGAACACTGCCATGTCTCCCTTAATTGTCTGCAGATGTAGGCACAGCATCTCATAGAGTATAATGTGATCGGTGGAAAAATGACCAATTGTCAGGATGGCACCAGTCACACACAGACATTTAAATTATTCTTTAAAAATACTCTTTGGGGGGACTTGGAGATGCAGCTATCAGAGCGGTTGCCTAGCATGTGCAAGCTCCTGAGCTTGAGTCCCTAACACTGAAAACAGATTTTAATTCTTTCATTTTATAAAAAAACATACCTTGATCCATTTCTTTAGTTTGTCAGGTGATTTATACCTCTTATTCCAAAGCAGATCATGCAAGCTATTTTTATTTTCTCGTATTGAGGGGTTCAAGCTAGAGACTTGTATTTGCTAAGTTCTCATTCTTCTACTGAGATACCATTGTGCAAACAATTTAATCCATCTACGGGGGACTGGGAAGATGGCTCGGTGGGTGAGAGGACTTGCTGCACAAGCATGAAGACCTGAGATTGGCCCACATAAAAAGCCAGAGTGTATCTACCCACACGTGTAACACTGCACATAGGGAGCCAGAATTGGAGGATCACTGAGGCTGGCTGGTCAGGCAGTCTAGCCAAAAAAAAAAAAAGTACAAGTTTCAGGCTCACTGGGAGAGCCTATCTCAAGGAAAGGAGGCAGAAGAGCAACAGAGAACACCAGACGTCCTCCTCTGGACTCTGTGCACGTGCTTGTATACGCATGTATTGCACACACGTGAACTAAGAAGGGGCCTAGTTGTGGAATGTGTTGCTTCTCAAATGAAGATGTGCACAGAAGAGCTTGGGCTCCGCGGCCTGCAGATGCCTATCCCGCCGCGATTCTGCCACCCCAGGGGAGCTGTAACATCTTGCTTTTCTAATAATTGTTTGGCCACATGCCTAGGATCAGCGAAAATACTGTTGGTGGAGAAGTATGATTTTGCTGTGATTTTACAACATTTTGCCATCTACATGAGAAATCAATGTGAACAGGATGGTAAGTTTCATGTTCAGGACAACATTTCAGACCTATCTGCAGAATTCTAGATCCTGACCCAGGTTTTTCTTCTAAAAAAAATTAAATTAAATTAAAAATGCATGGTGGCTCATGTCTTTAATCCCTGCATTTGGGAGGCAGAGGTAGGAGGCTTGCTATGAGGTCAAGGCCAGCCTGGGACTACATAGTGAATTCCAGGACAGCCTGGGCTAGAGCAAGACCCTACCTCGAAAAACAAACAAGAATAAATAAATAAAAAAGTAGATTTTTTAAAAAAAAAGCTGGGAGTGGTGGCTCACGCCTTTAATCCCAGCATTTAGGAGGCTGAGGTAGGAGGATCGCTGTGAGTTTGAGGCCAGCCTGAGATTATATAGTGAATTCCAGGTCAGCCTGGGCTAGAATGAGATCTTACCTCGAGAAACCAAAAAATAAAAAGAAAAAGTAAACAATTCTTCCAGTGATGGGGATGGAACTCAGAGTCTAGTAGGTGCTAAGCAAGTACTCTAACCACTGCGCTGCACCTCCAACCCGGGTTGTTCTTCTCTGCCTCTCACATCTAACTCAGAGCGCCCAGAGCAAAAATAATTGATCCAGAAGATGCGAAGATTTAAGCAGAATGAGCTTGGAATGTCAGGTTGCAAGTATTCAAAGTGAGGAGTTGTAGGAGAGCACTTTCTTTCTCACCCGTTAGATAATTACACTACCAGAAAGATGAGTGATCAATTATGAGCTCCTGTCTTAAAAGTGTGGCAGAGTGGGAGGGAGGTTAAAAACAGGGAGAACCTGACAGTGACTAATGCTCCTGGCAGCTCGGTGTCTGCATTTCAAACCTGAAAAGGGAAGGGAGAACCAAAGATCATTCTTCTTCTACCTCCCGTCAACAATTCAACGGATCTGACTGCTGGCGTCAGAAGGCGGATGCTGGACAGGAAGGCGGGATCCCTGCCCAGGAGGGACTGACTGTGGAGCTGGGAGGGCACAGGGCTAAAGGTAAAGCCCACGGCTGGGCCACATCAACGTGCCGCTCGGGGCCTAGCAAAGTGCTCAATCCTCAGCAGTCACTGCTCGGTGAACAACTGTTCCTTTAGTCTTCTGGTTACATATACAGGTATCCCTAGACTGTTCTTGAAAATTTCGTATCTGAAAGAGGAGTCTGCTCCACTAAGAGGGCAGACGCAGGAGGTACAAAGGAGAAGCCAGGCGTGTGCAGGCCAGGGAGAAGGGTCCGGCTTTGCAGTTTCAGCCACTCCATGCAAGTGACAAAAAGGACACCGAGGCCGTTGCTCCCCCGAGTGAGGTGAAGGAGGCTGCACCACGGTGCCCGCCCGTGGTCCAAATGGGAGTCAGGCGCAGGGAGGGAGCGCAGAGTGGAAGGGACAGCAGTCCTCCAGGCGGAGCAAGCGTCACTCACAGGAGCCGCCGAGAACCGAAGCCAGAGGGAAAAGCAGTAGCTCATGTTGCAAAGCGGATGTGAATGACCAGAGGGACACTGACTGAAACAAAAGGACGAGGATCAACTTGGGGACAAGGATCGACTTGGGGACGAGGATGGCACATGCGGTTTTGAATATAACTGAAAAGGATGGAGTTATCCTCTCTGCCTAGAAAGGAACTGGGTTCAAAGCAGGTATGATGGTGCCCACCTGTAATGCTGGCACAAGGGAGGCTGAGGTGGAAGGTCTGAGGAGCAGCCTAGTGAAGGGAAGAAGGGGAAGGAAAGAAAGAGAACAGGGGAGGAATCAAGAAAGACTCGAAAGTGGGTAAACGGGGAGGAGATAAGAAGAAAACTCCAGATGTCATGGCTTCAATGAAAGATGCCACAACAGTCCCCTGTGTCTGAACGCTGGGGCCACAGCTGGTGGTAGTGCTTGGGAGGCTGTGGAACCTTTGGAGGAGAGGCCACCAGCGATGGGCCCTGAGGCCTGTATGGGCTTCTGGCTCTGGCCTGAACTCTCTGAAGCCCCATTAGGTGCTCCACTGCCAAGCCTTTCTGTCACGACAGGCGGAAATGGAAACTGTGGGCCCAAAGACGCTTGTCCTTGCCGAAGGTGCTTCTGTCAGGTGATTTGCCAGTGACAAGTCATGAATACACCAGGTCAAGAGTTTGCTCCTGTTCTTGGTGGTGCTGGCGATGGACGCCATGGTCTCATGCACGACAGCCAAGCGCTCAACCACTGAACTATGCACGCAGCCCCAATATCCGTGGAAAGGCCCCTGTAGACACTTTTTGGCAGAGTTAAGTACTTCTGGGTGCGCACAACGCTGCAGTGGTTATACAGCAGTTCTCCGAGGGCGCGTTCTCAGAATGATTCCCCACTTGATAACTGAATCAATGGGTAGTACCAAATCCTCTACACTATTTTTTTTTCTGTGAGAAAATTTAAATCATAAATTGAGCATAGTAAGATCAAAAATAGTAACTAGTAATGACATATAGCAGTTGCCACAATATACTAAGAGAGTGCTGTGAATGTGGCTTGACGCTCTCCAAACACCTTCTGTACTTTCATCTTGTCACCTAAAGGCAGTTGGCGTATCCACACTGGCAGCCTTACTGCTCTTACATCTGGGGGCTGTTATTAAGTAAAATAAAGGTTACTTGAACACAAACTCTATAATATCACAAGAGCCCACCCAATAAGTAAGATGGTTACAAAAAAGGCCAACAGGCTGGTAAGGCACTTGGCATGGATACAGCACATGGGATTCCGACCCACAAAGCAGGAAACAGTAGAATGGAGAAGGACAGCACAAGACCTCATTAAACCACTCATGATGGTACTCAACTTAAAAATCACAAACTAGGGCTGGAGAGATGGCTTAACAGCTAAGGTGCTTGCCTGCAAAGCCAGAGGACCCAGGTTCCATTCCCTAGGACCCACATAAACCAAGGTGATGAACACGTCTGGAGTTCGTTTGCAGTGGCTGGATGCCTTGGTGCGCCCATTCTTTCTCTCTTGACCTACCTCTTGCCCCCCCCCTCAAAAATAAGTAAGTAAATAAACAAATAACATGAAAACTAAGCCAAACGTGGTTGTTCACGCCTTTAATCCCAGCTTCAGGAGGCAGAGTTAGGAGAATCACTGTGAGTTTGAGGCCAGCCTGGAAAAATAGAGTGAGTTCTAGGACAGCCTGGGCTAGAATGAGACCCTAACTCGCAACCTTCCCCCCGCTCCCCAAAAAAGTCAAAACACTAAATAAATAAAAATCATAAACTGTTTAGGAATTATCCATTGAATGTTTTGCACCATAGTTAATCACAAATAACTGAAACCAGGGAAAGCAAAACCATGGATAAGAAAGGATTAATTTACTACTATGCAACTTAAATCCACTCATTACCTTTCTAAAGTAAAGGGTATATGACGGTAGGCCAGGAGCCAGGAGGTGTGGCACACACCTTTAATCCCAGCACTCAGGAAACAGAGGTAGGAGGATCGCCATGAGTTCAAGCCACCCTGAGACTACATAGTGAATTCCAGGTCAGCCTGGGCTAGAGTGAGACCCTAGCTCGGAAAAAAAAAAACAAAAAAAACAAAAACCACGAAGTGAAGGCAGGAAGATCACAAGTTCAAGGGCAAATTGAGCTACACAGAGAAACCTTGTCTCCAAGTGAATGAACAATTGCAGCATCACCCTTCTGCCCCTTCTCAGCAAAGGCTGTTAATCTGCAAACTGTACAGCTCAGTGGGGACCCTGTCACCAGGTGGCATAGCCAACCAGTGACAACTCCTCCACCTACTAACCACATACACCCTGGGGCAAGACCGTGTCTCTAAACCTCAGTATTGAAGATAGAGCGAGATGAGAGGCTCGCTCAGGCTTCCCTTCCTTCCTGAGTCTCTATAGCATCAGCATGCAACCACAGCATCACTCACCTGGAACGTAATTGATCCCACAGTCTATGACTACGGCCCCAGGCTTGATCCACTCTCCTTTCACCATTTCAGGACATCCAGTTGCCACCACCAGAATGTCACCTTTATTTACCTAGAAGGGAGTCAGATGTCACAAAGCAAGTAACAAAATACCAAAAAATACAAAAACCAAGACAAACAAACAAACAACAACAACAACAACAAAAATAGAAGTGGAAAGGAAACCCGTGAGCTATGTATTAGGTTCTTTATTTTATTTTATTTATTTATTGAGGTAGGGTTTCACTCTAGGGTTTCACCCAGGGTGACCTGAAAGTCACTATGTAGTCTCAGGGTGGCCTCAAACTCACAGTGATCCTCCTACCTCTGCCTCCTGAATGCTGGGATTAAAGGCATGAGCCACCAAGCCCAGCTTTGTTTTATTTTATTTTTTAAATATTTATTTATATTTACTTGACAGAAAAAGACAGGGAGAGATAGAGAGAGAGAATGGGAGCGCCAGGGCCTTCAGCCACTACAAACGAACTCCAGGAGCTTGTGCCCACTTGCGCACCTGGCTAACGTGGGTCCTGGGGAATCGAACCTGGGTCCCCTGGCTTTGTAGGCAAATGCCTTAACCGTTAAACCATCCCTCCAGCCCTGTTTTATTTTATCTTTGAGGCAGGGTCTCACTCTAGCCCTGTCTGACCTGGAAAGACCTCTGTATCCCAGGCTAGCCTCAAACTCATGACAATCCTCTAACTTGGTCTCCCATGTGCTGGGATTATAGGCATGAGTCAGACGCCTGACTCCTCTATTACCGTCAGCTCTTTCAGGATGTCAGGCCAAGGTCTCAAATACCCTTCCCATGCTGCTTAATCCTAAACACACCAAAGCCCCCTGCAACTCCCCCTTCACCAAGCAGTGTACCTAAAGGCGAAAGCAATGAGAACACGGGGGAGCGCAGGTTGGGAGCCACAGGCTCAGGGCAGTGTCCCTGGGTGATACTGTTCTGGAGACTGTACCCTTTCCTACACCATGTGACTGTTACCACCTTCCCCACAGCACTGTTTTGGCAGATTAAAGGAGAAGGTGCTGAGCCTCTATCTTGCTCTCACTGCCTACAGGAACACGGCCATGTCAGCACGCATGGGCTCAGGAATCTGCTACAGCCCTCAACAACGAGCTGGCCAGGCCGAAGGTAGCTCAGTGGCAAAGTACCTGCCTAGAATGAGTGAGGCCCTAGGTTCGATCCCCAGCAACACGTGCACTCACACACGCAACCAGCTGCCAAAGATGTACACTGCTGAGAACCTCCTCAGCGCGGCCACCTCCAAGGCCAGCCCCGGCATGCATACGAGCTCTGACATGGGGCAGGAGGACCATCCCATTGCCTGGACTGCTAATCCCTGAGCACCGTGACGCGGACTGTTAGAGAAAGCGTATGATCAGAACAGCTTGCATAAGTGTGGGCAAGTCTGTCACGTGACTTTGTTCCTTCTTATAAAATGAGAATGATGCAGTGTGGTCAGGCTTAAGGGGAGGAGGGCTTGCACGCACACCGAGACGCCCCTTCTACTCGAGACCTCCTACCTCCTTGTCCAGGTTGGCCGTCTTGGAGTGGCAGGTGGTCACGGTGGCATTGTTCCACAGAAGCAAGTCGTGCATCGGGGCACCGACTATTTTACTGCGTCCCACCACCACGGCGTGCCTGCCGGCAATCTGCACCCCTGAAAGACAAGCCAGCATGCCTGAGAGGTGGGAGAAAGCAGTGGCCTCCTTCGCATGCCACCCAAACAAAAAACGGGGACAGGTGCACAAAAGCCAGCTATTACTGTCCAACAGAAGCCTTTCTGACCACGCTCCTTTGGCAATCAGAGTCGCAGCTTGAGGGCTTCAGTACGGACTAAGACCTGCAGACTGGCCATCTCTCTCTTTTCTTTTATACTGTCCTTCTTGCTGTGGGGTTTGGAGAGCAGTTTAGGCCAAGATCCATTCATTGAGTCATAAGGGAGTGGGAAGAAATCCTACACTCAAAAAAAAAAAAAAAACCAAAAAACCTGACATACAGCTAACAGCCATATGGAAGTAGTTATCAGATTAAATTACATGAGCAAAATAGTCACAAAAACTAGGGTGTATGAAACAGGGAAGAGAGAAATTAGATTAGGAGCAGTGAGTCTTTCCAACTTTAGAGAGTTTATTCATACAGTTTCTCACCCAGATTTGTCTTTGGCGTAGGGCCTGAACCGTGAGGTTATTTTCAAGCGAGAGATCAAGGGGAAATCTAACTGTACTGAAAAGGCTTTCCGTTTTCTGACTCAGCACCCACTCTTCGGAGATTATAGCAACATTCTCTTTTGAGTGCTGGCCACTGAACCCAGGGATTTATGTACTCCAGGCCACTGAAATATAACCTCAGACCTAAAAAAAAGTTTTTTTGAACTCACTCTGTATCCACAGCAGGCCTTGACTTGTGACCATTCCTGCCTCAAAGTCCTGAGTAGCAGAGATCACAGGCGTGGCCCCCAGGGCTCTTCAAAACTGACACCGACCTGTTCCACACAGACGACTGGGGAAGGCACGAACTAACTAGCAGACAAGCATCCCTACTTCATCCTCTGGCCAATGAGAATCTAATTCCACTGTTCAGCATGAGCAGAGAGCAAAACTAGAGTTACGTGGGCCACCTCAGGGAGCCTGAAAATGAGCTGCAGAAGGCAGCAGCGAGGAGGTCCTGAGAACTCTGCTGTGGCCCTCTACCCCACCAAGGCTGAAAGTGATGAGACAGCTTGAGCTTAAATTATGTTTCTTGCAGAAATCAATTTTGGCAGGAGTTCAGCTCTTATATAATATCATCATTATGAATATCTCTAAGTAAGGACTCCAAAGTTTTATTTTTTTTAAAGTATTTTACTTATTTGTAAGGAGAGAGAGAGAATGTGCCAGGGCCCATTACCATTGCAAACAAACTCCATATGCATGTGCCACCTTGTGTATTTGGTTTGACATGGGTACTGGGATGAACTCAGACCATTAGGCTTTGCAAGCAAAGCACCTTTAACCACTGAGGTATCTTTCTAGCCCTACTTCATTTTTTTTTTGTTTTGTTTTTTTGTTTTTCGAGGTAGGGTCTCACTCTGGTCCAGGCTGACCTGGAATTAACTATGTAGTCTTAGGGTGGCCTCTAACTCTCAGTAATCCTCCGATCTCTGCCTCCCAAGTGCTGGGATTAAAGGTGTGCGCCACCACACCTGACTCCCCCTACTTCAAAATTTTAAGTGTTTAAAAGTGTGATGGGGCTGGAGAGATGGCTTAGTAGTTAAGGCACTTACCTGCAAAGCCTAAGGACCCAGGTTCAATTCCCCAGTGCCCACATAAAGCAGATACACAAGGTGGCACATGTGTCTGGAATTTGTTTGCACTGTCTAGAGGCCCATTCTCTCTCCATATCTGCCTCTTTCTCTCTCAAATAAATAAATAAAATATATTTTTTTTTAAGTGCAGCGAGGGCTGGAAGGATGGCTTAGCATTTAAGACGTCTGCCTTCAAAACCAAAGGACCCTGGTTTGATTCCCCAGGACCCATGTTAGCCAGATGTATAAGGGAGTACATGTGTCTGGAGTTTGTTTGCAGTGGCTGGAGGCCCTGACATGTCCATTCTCTCTCCCTCTTTCTCTGTCAAATAAATAAATAAAAATAAAATAATTTAAAAAATAAAAAGTGCAGTGATTAGGGCCAGAGGTTTAGCCCTAAAGAACACTTGGCTAACATGCTCAAGTCTCTGGGTTCAATCCCCAGCCCTGCAAAGCAAGCAAATGAGTAAGTAAAGTAACTACCACCTTATGAACGATTTAGGTTTTAGCAAAGATCGGGCCAAATGAGCCAACAGGTACAACAGTGGCATGTCTGTTATGGGGGAAATCAAACGCTTTCTAATTGTACTGGAGGCCTGCTCCATGGGAGGGAATACATCCCTGATACTGAAAACCTACATCAGGGAAGTCATGAGCCCTAGGGGTGTAACATCTGCTGCTGTCTGGCTAAATGTATCTACTATGCTCAAACTGCAAAGATCCTAAGCTACTTTAAGGCAAACCATAACTTCACTAATGAGAAAATGGGAAGCCTAGTGCTGTAGCTCAGGCGATTTTTTTTTTTTTTTAATCAAGTTGTAGTAAGCTCTTAGCTAAGTGTATAGAAGAATGTTACTCTCTCTGAAAGACTGGACTGTAAAAACTACCCCAAGGGGTATGGCTTGACCTTTTCTAGCCAACCACAGGAAACAATGATTAATAAAATGCTGGCTAAATTTCCCACTTGAAACTTCTGATGCACTTATTTTTAAAAAAGATTAATTTTTATTTACTTATTAGAGACAGAGTGGGGATGGGCACACCAGGGCCTTTAGTCACTGCAAATGAACTCCAGATGCATGCAAGACCATGTGCATCTGGCTTATGTGAAACCTAGAGAATCAAACCTGGGTCCTTAGGCTTCATAGCCAAGAGCCTTACCTGCTAAGCCATCTTTCCAGCCCCCCCCCCTTTTTTTTGTTTTTCAAGGTAGGGTTTCACTCTAGTCCAGGCTGACCTGGAATTCACTATGTAGTCCCAGGGTGGCCTTAAACTCATGGCGATCCTCCTACCTCTGCCTCCCAAGTGCTGGGATTAAAGGTGTGCACCACCATGCCTGGCCTGCCTTTTAAAAAAAATTTATGTGTTTTTTATGTTTTTTTTGTATTTATGTACAAGCAGGAAACAATAGAGAGAAGAAAGAAAGAGAATGGGTGCACCAGGGCCTGCAGGTGCTACCAAAACAATGCATGTGCCACTTTGGGTATCTGGCTTTATGTGGGTACTGGGGACTCAAACTAAGGTTGTTAGACTTTGCAGGCAAGCATCTTAACTGTTGAGCCATCCCTCCAGTTCATGACCTACTTAACAGGACCCATTTGCATGCAAAAAATTAACCTCTACTAAACGTATTCATAATGAAACTGAAATACTAAGATACTAACTCTGTAATAAGATAACATGGGTGAAATGTTCATGAGTTCCATTCCAGCCATCTGTCTACTGTTGGAACCACTGTAGAGATTCAGTGCTGGTTCCAGGGACAAGGCTTTTTCACTTAGTTCATGCTCATACTTTCTGAATTCTTGTTGCCACAGAGGGTATTCTGGGGGAGAGTGTATAAATGTATGTGCAGATGTGTATGCCTGTGTGTACATATGGGGAGGCCAGAGAACAACAATGGTGATCTCCTCCATCCCTCAGCCATATGTTTTCCTGAGTCTCAATGAACCTGGAGCTGTTGTCTTTGGTGAGACTGGCTGGCCAGTGAGCCCCAGCAATTCTCCTGTCTCTACTCCCTACAGGATTGGGGCTACAGGTGAGTGGCCACACCCAGCTGTTTACGTGGGTGCTGGAGAGGGAACCTAGGGCCAATGATTCTCTCTCAGGCCCTCATGCTTGCACGGCAAATGCTCTTATCACTGAGCCACCAGCCCAGCCCCTGTCTGAATTCAAAGCTTAGTTCTGTTGTCTCTTGGATAAAATATGCCAACTCTCTAAATCTGTTTTGTTTGTGTGTTTTTTAGTACTGGAGATTGAATCCCACCTTTTTCAAGATAGGGTCTAGTTATGAAGCTCAGGGTGGCTTCAAACTTGAAAGCTTCCTGCCTCTGCCTCCCAAGTGCTGGGATTATAGGTGTGTGAGCCACGCGTGGCTCTGAGCCTATTTCGAAACGCTTGAACACTAGCACCCACTTCACAGGACTGGGAGGAATACTGAGAATTCAGGTAAAGCCCGTGGTGCTCATTGTTACCTGTCTTTTTGATGAGTTCCAAGCAGCCTTTAGGCGTACAGGGAATGAAGCAGTCATTCAGATCACCTCTAGCAAGTTTTCCGGCACTGATACTCGTCAATCTAAAACAAAAGAAAAATCATGGAGAAATACAATGAAGTCTCTAGTTTTTAAAAATGGGTTTTTTAAATGGGTTGGCTTTAATCCCAGCACTCAGAAGGCAGAGGTAGGAAGATCACTGTGAGTTTGAGGCCACCTTGAGATTACAGAATGCATTCCAGGTCAGCCTGAACTAGAGTGAAACCCTACCACTAAAAACAAAAAACAAAACAAAATTAAAAAATCATTATGGAGAAGCTGGAGAGATGGCTCAGCGGTTAAGGCGCTTGCCTGCAGTACTAAGCCAGGGCTTATTTCCCCAGTACCCATGTAAAGGCAGATGTACAATGTGACGCATGTATCTGGAGTTCCTTTGCAGTGGCTTAAGGCCCTGGCAGGCCCATTCTCTCTCTCTTTTTCTCTCTCTCTCTCTCTGTCAAATAAATAATTTTTAAAGAAACATTATGGCATGTTCCCAAAATAGAAATGCCTTTTTTTTTTCCCCCTGAGCTAGGGTCTCACTGTGGCCCAGGCTGACCTGGAATTCACTATGTATTCTCAGGGTGACCTTGAACTCACAGCAATCTTCCTACCTCTGCCTCCCAAGTGCTGGGATTAAAGGTGTGTGCCACCACACCTGGCTTAGAAATGCATTTAAGATAAAACCTAGCAATGTAATCATGTGACACTCACCCATCGACGTCCTTTTCGGGCATGATGGCATTGATGACCACTTCAGTGTTAATAGGAGTCTCTGAATCTAAAGGTAGTTGCACTATGAATCCATGTACAGTGGAGTCTTCATTCAAGGAAGTGACATACTTTAATACCTGAAAGTAATACCACAGGTAATGTGTAGATGCAGAGGACAAAAGTACTTTTCCATTTCCCTCAAGTGTAACTGTTCTTCTCAGAATGAGCCTCCAGCGGGCCTCTCTTTTTACAGACTGTATATACACTGTAAGCTGGATCTGAAATATCCCTCACAGGTTCATAGAGTGAAGACTTAGTCCCTGGCCTGTGGCACTACTGGAAGGTGGGGCCTCGTAGAAGGAAGCTGGGTCACTGTAGAGGATCTTTGAGGGGGATGCTGGCACGTCAGGTTCTTCATCTCTCTCCCTGCTTGCTGGTGGTCAGCAGGTTGGGCAGGCCACCTCTATCACATATTCTTAGCTGCTCTAGGCCCAATGTAACAGACTCAACCAATCGTTGACTGAAACCTCTGAAAGTGAATCAAAGTAACTCTTGCCTCTTTATAAACTGACTACTTCAAGTAATTTGTCACAGCAATGGAAAACTGACTAACATGATCTCCCAGATTATGGTCATCAAGAAAGAGGGCTGGAGAGATGGCTCAAGGGTTAAGACTCTTGCCTGCAAAGCTTAACGACCTGGGTTCAATTCCCCAGTACCCACTTAAGGCTAGATATACAAAGTAGCAAATGCAACTGAAGTTCCTTCATAGAAAACTGGCATGTCAGTTTTCTTTCTCTCGCTCCCTCTCTGTGCTTGCAAATAAATAATTTTTTTAAAATAAGCAAGAAAGGGGCTGAAGAGATGGTTTAATGGTTAAGGTGCTTGCCTGCAAAGCAAAAGGACCTTTATCCAGGGGTCCACATAAGCCAGATGCACAAGGTGGCGCATGTGTCTGGAGTTCATTTGCAGTGGCTGGAGGCCCTGATGTACCCATACTCATTTTCTCTCTCTCTCTCTCTGCCTCTTCCTCTCAAATAAATAAGTAAAAATATTTTTAAACAACAAGAAAGAAGCCAAAAAAGAAAAAAAAAGCAAGAGCTTTAACTGCTCATTTCTATAACAGCAAATTAACTGTCTAACGAAAATACTGAACCCTGCTTACAAGCATCCAAATAAAGATGTGGCATAGCCCTTCTGCCTCTGCTGCTACTGTAACGACTGTGAAAAAGAGAGACCAAAAAGAGTGAATGGGAGAAACCAGCAGGAACAGAGCGTGCCGGTACACTCTCATCCCAGCATTCAGGAGGCTGAAGCAGGAGGGGATCACGGACTCAAGGCTGGCCTGGGCCTCAGAGTGAGACTCTGCCTCAGAAACAAAACAGACGCAGCAGCAGGTGTGGAAGGTCACTCGGAGTCAAAGTCATCCTTAAGAACCCAGCCTTTTAAACTGGTGGATTGCAATGTGAAGGTTGTTAAAAAAAAAAAAAAAAAGAAAAGGAAGGAAAACTGGCAACAGGGAAAGGCTTCTGAACACATGACAGACAAAACTTTATTAAAAAAAAAAATCTAAGGAGCCAGCCATAGTGGCGCATGCCATTAATCCCAGCACTCAGGAGGCAGAGGTAGGAGGATCGCCATGAGTTTGAGGCCACCCTGAGACTATAGAGTGAATTCCAGGTCAGCCTGGGCTAGAGTGAAACCCGACCTCAAAAAAATAAAGGGAAAAAAAAATCTCAGGTGTTTGTAGCAGCATAAATTCACTGTGGCCTTGGTTCCGGCCACACAGCATGTGGGGTTTGCCACGCAAAGCCAACAAACATGGCCTGAAACAAACATTTCCACTCAGATTGGAGATGATTCTGTCATAAGCTGCAGTGTTCTCAGTACACACACCCAGTTTTCTATTCTTACAGAAACATGTAAGTGGAAGGCTAGGCAGGCGTGGTGGCTCATGCTTCTAATCCCAGAGGCAGAGGTAGAAGGATCGCTATGGGTTTGAGGCCAGCCTGAGACTACAGAATGAAATTCAGGTCAGCCTGGGCTAGAGCAAGACCCTGCCATTGTTAAAAAGACAAAATCATTAAGAGAGTTTTGGCTTGTGATTAGGATAGGATTTCCAAGTTTTTTCTTGTACTTCCAGTCTTGTGGTATGGGTGTACGCGAAGCATTATTCTCAGCATTCACAATGACAAAATCAAAGTATTGATCAGTTCTGAAAGCCACTGAAGGTGTGCGCCATTCTGCAGTATTAAATATTTAGGCAAGATTGATTGATTTCTTTCTTTCCCTTCTTTCCTTCCTCCCTTCCTCCCTCCCTTCTTTCTTTCCTTCCTTCCTTTCTTTTTAGAAAGAGCAAGAGAGGAGACAGAATTGGTGTGCCAGGGCCTCAGCCACTGCAATTGAACTCCAGACTTTTGTGCCACCTAGTGGGCGTGAGCAACCTTGCGCTTACCTTACCTTTGTACCTCTGGCTTACATGGGATCTGGAGATTGAATATGGACTCTTAGGCTTCGCAGACAACACCTTAACTGCTAAGCCATCTCTCCAGCCCAAGATTTAATTCTTTATGCAAAAATGAAAAAGTATATGTATTGCATTAGTAGGCAAATTTCCTTTCATCTTTAACAAAATAGTAATATCTCAAAGAATGGCTTTAAAACAAATTCCTTTATGACCAGTAAATGTTTGACTTGTGTACCTATTTTGTATATATATATGCCCCAGGATGTAGAAAACTTTCTCAGGCAGGGGGGTTGCAGGTGAGCAGAGGTTAAGAAGACTGCTGTCGGGCTGGAGAGATGGCTTAGCAGTTAAGCGCTTGCCTGTGAAGCCTATGGACCCCGGTTCGAGGCTCGGTTCCCCAGGTCCCACGTTAGCCAGATGCACAAGGGAGCGTACGCATCTGGAGTTGGTTTGCAGAGGCTGGAAGCCCTGGCGCGCCCATTCTCTCTCTCCCTCTATCTGTCTTTCTCTCTGTGTCTGTCACTCTCAAATAAATAAATTAATTAATTTAAAAAAATATTAAAAAAAAAAAAAAAAGAAGACTGCTGTCGAAGATGGGATCCCAAGTGCTGCCCACTTTGAGCAGTTTCTCGAAGACAGAAAGAGAAAAGCAGGAGCCTCGGTGGATGGGTAACAAACCCCCAAGAGGACCAACAGCACGTAGACATTTCAGTTATGTGAGATGTCTCCTACAGCCTCACGTGTTTGTGGTTAAGCCTCATGCTCATGCTCATACCGGTGGCAATCTGGGAGGTGAAGCCTTTTGCTGGTGGCGTGTCCGTGGGGGTAGGCCTTGGATTTCACAGCCCAAGGCCCCTCTTGCCAGAGCCAGCGTACCGGGACTGCTGTCACCCCTGCTGCCTTGTTTATGATGTGCCCTCCCCGTTAGGATGAAGCTTTCCCTAGAAATCTAAGTTGAAATAACCCTTTCCTCCCAGAAGTTGCTTCTGGTTGGGTGTTTTGTCCCAGCAACAAGAAGGTAACTGCAACTTCTTTTTCTCAAAAGGTATTTGAATTCTCTCTCTCTCTCTCTCTCTCTCACACACACACACACATACACACACACTTGAAGATGAACAATCCAAATGATTGTCTACATATGGGTGCTAATAGTAACAGAGTTATGAGTAACTCTCTTCCAAATTAATCAGGAGAAAGGATTAAAACAGATCTAATTGGAATCTTCTATGAGTTCTTGAATAAAACTTAGGAACAAAGGTAAGGAAAGGAGGGGGGGAGGGAAGGAATGAGGAAGGAAGAGAAGGGAAAGGGAAGGGAAGGAAGGAAGAAGGGAAATGGAAGGGGATGAGAAAAGAAGGGAGTGTACAGGGAGATACAGGGCAGCACATCTAATAAAGCCATTTCCATGACCTCAGAAAGTTCCTTTTCCCTCCTCCCCCCTTATAGTTAATCTCCCTACCTTCAAGCCACAATAATTCTGACTTTAATCATCACCAGTAATTTGTTCTTTTATCCCCAGCCCCAGTGTCTGGGATGTGACCCAGGGCCTCACACAATTTACTACTGAGTTACATCCGTACAAACAGAATATATATTTGGATTTTAGACTGAAGATAACTATACCAAGGATCAATTTTACCAAACATCACAAGTGATCTCAGCTGGGCCTGGGGGTGCAGACCAGTAATCCCAAGCTATTCAAATGGCTGAGGCAGGAGGACCCCAAGTTCAAGGCCTACTGGGCTACAGTGAGTTCAGGGGCATCATGGAAAACAAAATGAGACCTTGTCTTAAAACATGAAGTACAAAAAGGATCAGTTGTGGTGGCACACATCTTTAATCCCTTCACTTGGGAGGCAGAGGTAAGAGGATCATCGTGAGTTTGAGGCCACCCTGAGACTACATAGTGAATTCCAGGGCAGCCTGAGCTAGAGTGAAACCCTACCTCAAAAAACTACAAAAAAAAAAAAAAAAAAAAAAAAAAGAAAGAAAACAAAACAGAATCAAATGTTCATAGCCAACAATTCCACTTTACTCTGTGGGTGTATTCAAAGACTTTCTGGGGATTGTAGTCTGTAAAGAGAGAATTTTCTAGAATTGTTACATCTGTAGAATGTATCTCAGGCCCTAAAGTTACTCAGGAAGATGCTCCTGCAACCTCTCCACACCATTTCAGAAGGGCTCACCTCCGACTCCGTGGACACTCTCGGTAATTTAATGTGAGTGGCTTTGATCCCAATCTGTAGAAACAAATATTTGAAACAAGTAAATGGCAAGAGAACACGAGACATGGGCCTACTTCTTTAAGGGTACAACCAAAACAGAGGAGTATCAGGCATTCCTTCACTCTGTGTGCTCAAAACAATTACCCCTCATTTCAACCCATTCATCATTCACTGGTTGACTGTCACCATGGCACTTAACACAGCCCCATGCCCGCTATTCCTGCTGTCATCGGCCGATGCCCACTGCAGGGGCAAAGACGGCCAAGCCGCCAGAACGAGCTTTCTACACGGATGACCTGATGAAAAGTCTTAAGGGGAGAGACCCACAGGGCAGGCAGGAAGGAAGCGGCAGGG
The DNA here is from genome assembly GCF_020740685.1 of Jaculus jaculus. NCBI lineage: Eukaryota > Metazoa > Chordata > Mammalia > Rodentia > Dipodidae > Jaculus > Jaculus jaculus. The sequence goes on along the minus strand of NC_059108.1, from coordinate 119,094,801 downwards.
CTGGGGGTGGCACGGTTGCGCTAGGCTTTTACCTCTTCAGCAGCCTTCAGCTTCATGTGTATGTAGAGATTGGAATCATCTCTGTCACCCACCTAGAATGATAAATGCATGCAAATCAGACAACTAGGGAGAGGCGGAGTGGACAGAAAGGTTTCCACAGTTGCAGTTTTGATTAGAGAAATGTCTGAGCTGTGCCACTCTTGCTACAGAGAACTTTTACAGTAGAAAAGAAAAAGAGGCCGCAGGGATGGCTTGGGGGCGTGTGAGAGTACCCGAAAACAGTACTCACCCAATTCCTCCTGAAAAGGCCAAAACGAGAGAGTTAAGCTGGAAGCAGTGGCAGTTACCCACAGTTTACTCAGAAGGCTGAGGCAGGAGGATCAGTAAAGTCCAAGAGTTGAGAGGACACTGGCACTAGAAAGGAAGCAAGGGTGCTACAGGTCACCCCAAGAGAAACGTGGGATTTCTGGTGGCGCCCCAGACATCAGGCATGAAGGGATGAGAAACTGTCATCAGGCAAGAAAGACCCCAGAGGCAGAACACACCCAGGCACATCCCCCGCACCGGGATCGCCACTTTATCCATGGCACCAAGACACCATGACTTCGTGTCTTTTCATTCCTTTTTTATTTTATTTTATTTTATTTGGGAGAGAGAGAGCAGAGATAGGGAGAGAGAGAATGGGCGCACCACGGCCTCCAGCCACTGTAAATGAACTCCAGACACATGCGCCCCCTTGTGCATCTGGCTAATGTGGGTCCTGGGGAATCTAACCAAGGTCTGTTGGCTTTGCAGGCAAATGCCTTAACCACAAAGCCATCTCTCTAGCCCTGTGTCTTTTCATTTCCTTAGTCATGAACATCCCTATAGTTCTTCATTATAACCATTTATCTGTAAAATTTATTTTACAAATATTTTTCCATGTTCCAGTGGTCAACATCTCTGCTTTTCAAGGCTGAAGAACAACATAGTAAGTTTGGCTTCTCCCCCAAATTAGTCTGGCTCCACTGAACAGGACTTCAGCAGACAGAGCTGGCCTTCAGACAGCACCTCCAGACCTTGCCAAGTAGATTCGTCAAAGATCTAGGGAACCTGGCCTGAATCTCAGTTTCCTGTTCCTCATTAATGTAGTTCTCACTTTTGTTGGCTAATTTGAACTTCAAAGGAATCAGAGGAGCCCACTGCAGGGAACATGAATTGTGACTGTCTTTATTTGTTTTTGCTTTTCTATAAATAAACACACATACACACATACACACATACACACACACACACACACACACACACACACACACACACACACACTTGAGAGAGAGAAAGAAGCAGAGAGACAGAGAGAAGAAGAAAGAATAGGTATACCAGGACATCCTGCCACTGCAAACAATCTCTAGACACTTGTACCACCTTGTGCATCTGGCTTGTGTGGGTAGTAGGGAATCAAACCCGGGTCTTTAGGCTGCTCATGCAAGAACCTTCACCACTAAGCCATCTCTCTAACCGTGTGTGTGTGTGTGTGTGTGTGTGTGTGTGTGTGTGTGTGTGTGTTTGCTTCCTCAGTACTAGGATCAACCCCAGGGCCTCAAGAATGCTAAATGCTCTGAGACTGCACTGTTATATAATCACTGATATACTAGATGCGAGAACGTTGAAGGAACATTAGATTCCTGACTGGTTGTCAAGAGGGTGGGTGGCAGACTGGTTTCTCAGAACAAATCTCAATCCCACTATGATTTATCAAGAACATTATTATAACACTTGTTATATAGCAGATTTTTCCAAACTGAAATATTCTGCCCTGATAGAGGAAGAGCCAAGAGATCAGAAAGTCTGATAGAACTAAAACTGAAAAGGTCACATGATCACTCCCCATGGTTACAGGAGCAGTGGGAGGACCCTGACCAGCGTTGTGCAGCAAGGTTCTTTTGACTGGAATATTCCCTCCCGTGGGGAGAAGGGAGAACCAAGGAGGTCCACAAGTCTGAGGGCAAAAGGTTGCAAGACCTCTCTCCTAAGGCTCTCTAAAGGTTAAAGAACTATTTGGGGAGAGACTCTAGGACCAGCCAAGTAAGGGCCTCTTGCCACTACACCTGGTCCAGCAGACTTTGAAAGCAAGTGTCTTTAACAGCTGAGCCACCTTCCCTGTCCAATATATATATATATATATATATATAATCTTTTAAATCAATTTCCTTGGTGAGTGTGTGTGTTCAGGTAGGCAAGTGTGGGTAGACACATGCCTGTGTGGAGATCCCAGAACAGCTTCTAGAGGACCCTGACCTTTACCCCGTTAACAGCAGGGTCTCTTATTGCTGATCATTTTTTAAAAAAATTTTTTTTTGTTCATTTATTTATTTGAGAGTGACAGACACAGGGAGAAAGACAGATAGAGGGAGAGAGAATGGGCGCGCCAGGGCTTCCAGCCTCTGCAAATGAACTCCAGACGCGTGCGCCCCCTTGTGCATCTGGCTAACGTGGGACCTGGGGAACCGAGCCTCGAACCGGGTTCCTTAGGCTTCACAGGCAAGCGCTTAACCGCTAAGCTATCTCTCCAGCCCGCTGGTCCTTTTTGCATTTGCAAACTTCTTACAAAATTCTGTCTCCTCCTGCCTTCCTCCATAGGCACAATGAGACTAAATAAGCCTGCCGCAGTTTGCAGCTTACATGGGCTCTGGCGATCCAAACGTAGGCACTCAAGAGTTACACAGCAAGCACCTTATCCACTGAGCTATCTCCTCAGCCTGTTATCGCTATTTTTTTTTTAAGAAAAATTAATTTGGGTAAAATGGTACACACTTATAACCCCAGTACTTTCAAGGTGGAGGCATGAGGATCAGGCGTTTAATGCCAGCCTTGGCAGTATAGCAAGTACAAGGCCAACCTAGGTTATGAGATGCTGTATCAAAAAAAAAAAAAAAAAAAAAAAAAAAAAGAAAGAAAGAAAGAAAGAAAGAAAAAGAAAAGAAAATTAAACAGAGGGCTCAGTGGTTAAAGGCACTTGTCTGCAAAGCATGACTGCCCAGGTTCAATTACCCAGGACTCACATAAAGCCACACACAAAATGGCACATATGTCTGGAGTGTGTTTGCAGTGGTATGAGGCCCTGGTATACTCATACACACTCTCTCTGTCAAATAATTTTAAAAAACAGGCTGGAGAGATGGCTTAGTAGTTAAGGCACTTGTCTGCAAAGCCAAAGGAGCCAGGTTCAATTCCCCAGGACTCACACAAGCTAAATGCATTAGGTGGCACATGCATCTGGAGTTCATTTGCAATGGCTGGAGGCCCTGGAGTGTCCATTCTTTCTCTGTATCTACCTCTTTCTTGCTCTCTTCCAAATAAAAATAAAATAATTTTAAAAAAGAAAAGAACTGGGTGGTAGTGGTACACGCCTTTAATCCTAGCACTTTGGAGGCCAAGGTAGAAGGACCGCTGTGAGTTCAAGATTAGCCTGACTACATAGTGAATTCCAGGTCAGCATGGGCAAGAGCTAGACCCTACCACCAAAAAAATAAAAGAAAGAAAGAAAGAAAAAAGAAAGAAAAGCATGTCCAGCAAGCATATTCTTGGGCTAGATCATAAAGTCCCACTGTTTGCTTGTCTTTTGTGACAGGGTTTTACTATGTAGTCCAGGCTGGCCAGGAACTTGCTCAAGCAGGCTATGAACTTGTGTTCAGAAGTGCTGGGTTTATAGATGTGCATTACCACCTTGGCTACATGAATATCTTAAGAAAATGCTAAGGAAGGGCTGGAGCGATGACTTAGCAGTTAAGGTGTCTGCCTGCAAAGCCAAAGGGCCCAGGTTCGATTTCCCAAGACCCACGTTAGCCAGATGCACAAGAGGGCGCATGCATCTAGGGTTCGTTTGCAGTGGGTGGAGGCCCTGGAGTGCCCATTCTCTCTCTCTCCCTCTTTCTCCCAAATAAATAAAAATAAAATATTTTAAAAGAAAATGCTAAGGAAGCTGAGTGTGGTGGTGCACGCCTTCAATCCCAGCACTCGGGAGGCAGAGGTAGGAGGATCGCCATGAGTTCGAGGCCACCCTGAGACTACATAGTGAATTCCAGGTCAGCCTGGGCAAGAGTGAGACCCTACCTCAAAAATCTGAAAAAAAAAAAAAAGCTAAGGAACGTGTGGGCAGAAGCTCTCTGAAGAAGCTGCATCTGCATTATGACTCTGCAGACTGCTGCTGTAAGTGAAGAGCTCACGTCATCTTGGGCTGTCTTTACCCACCCCTGCTCATTTGTTTTTGTTGTTGTTTGGAGACAGGGTCATGTGCGGGAATTATAGGACTCTAGCCTATAATTCCCGCACATGAGAGGTAGAGGCAGGAGGATCAGGAGCCCAAGGCCAGCCTCTGCTAGATATACAGATTCTCTGAATCTTGGTCTTTTGTGATGGGGTACATGTGATGGTTTGATTCAGGTGTCCCCCATCAACTTAGCTGTTCTGAATGCTAGGTTCCCAGCTGATGGAGATTTGGGAATTAATGCCTCCTGGAGGGAGTGTATCATTGGGGGCGGGCTTATGGGCTTTAAAGCCAGTTTCCCCACGCCAGTGTTTGGCACACCCTCCTATTGCTGTGGTCCACCTTCTGTTGGCCAGGGGGTGATGTCCACCCTCTGCTCATGCCATCATTTTCTCCTCGAGTTTCCCCTCGAGCCTGTAAGCCAAAATAAATCTCTTTTTCCCAGAAGCTGCTCTTGGTTGGGTGATTTCTACCAGCAATAAGAACCAGACTGCAACAACTGGAAACCCAGTGGAGATGCTAGGACCTTGAGTGGCTGCTAAGGAGAGCTGCCAGCCCCAGATAAAGTTTTCCAGGACTGTGAGTAGCCTAGCTGGAGGGACAGAATTGGAACTCCAGAGACTTGTTGTTGGCTAGAATCAACAGACTTGGAGATTTGTCACTGACTAGTTGTTGGACTTGGAGCTACGGAGTTAGATGTTTGCCCTGTTTAAATCTTGTATTGGTTGAGTAGTTCTTTGTTATGCCCATTGCCATTGTTTGCAGTGTGAGTGTTTATTCTGTGTCATTATGGGTTTTGGGGGGAGACTTTTTGGTATTATGGCTCAGTTAAAAGACATTGAATTATGGGGGATGTTTGAACATCATGAGGCATACGTCTATAATCACAGCAGTCGGGAGTCAAGAGGCAGAAGGATTACTTTGACTTTAGGCTAGCCTTGTCTACATTGGGAGATGCTGGCTCCATAGACAATTATGTATGAACGTAGGGAGGACAAGGTTGCTGAAGGTAAAATAAGGGTCTTATACTTCGATCTGACAATTGCCCTTGACTATAAAGGTCAGTAACAAGGGGGTAGCCGAGGTAGACACCTGCAAGCCTAGCACTCAGAGGCTGAAGCAAGAGGTCAGTGAGTTCAAGATAAGCTTAGTCACATAGGGAAACTATCGGTAATGATGAAAGAAGGACAAAGAGAAGGAGAAAAGACGTAGGGAATGGTGTTATTCTAAGGTAGGACAGACATGCAATTGCTGGGCTGCAGACCATTCTGCAGAAGGTTTCTTTTTAAAAATATCTTATTATTTGTTTGAGAGAGAAAGAGACAAAAAGAGAGAGAGAGAATGAATGGGTGTACCAGGGCCTCTGGCCACTGCAAATGAACTCCAGACACATGTGCCACCATGTGCATCTGGCTTATGTACTTATGTATGGTATTGGGGAATTGAACCTGAGTCCTTAAGCTTCACAGGCATGTGCCTTACCATGCCAGGGCCTCTAGCTGCTGCAAATGAACTCCTTATGCATCTGGCTTTATGTGGGTACTGGGGAATTGAACCAGAGCTCAGGCAAACGCCTGAACCGCTGAGCTATCTCTAGCCCTTGCAGAAGCTTCCTTGTGGAGGGCAGTGAGAACCGGGAAGCAATCACGCCTGAGGCCTGTCTCTTCATGGCCTTCTCTGGCTCTACTTATCAAGGTTTGTCACAAAGGAATGCCATTTTGATCTGGATGAGTTTTAGGCAACTCCGGTGGCACTGTTTGCTTTTTTCACCGTGTTGACTTCTGTACCACTGGTACCAAAGGGGGCAAGACAACTGCTGATGGCACATGTCAAGGCACGGGCACCAACCTGCTATCAGTTCCCCTTCCCTGCCACACGCCCACAGTAAAAACAGATGGGGGCTGGAGAGATGGCTTAGCGGTTAAGCGCTTGCCTGTGAAGCCTAAGGACCCCGGTTCGAGGCTCGGTTCCCCAGGTCCCACGTTAGCCAGATGCACAAGGGGGCGCACGCGTCTGGAGTTCGTTTGCAGAGGCTGGAAGCCCTGGCGCGCCCATTCTCTCTTTCTCCCTCTATCTGTCTTTCTCTCTGTCTCTGTCGCTCTCAAATAAATAAATAAATAAATTTAAAAAAAAAACACAGATGGTATGCTCCTCATGAGTCACAAACCACTGGTTTTATTACACCTCAGCCTGTGAGCATGAGGTTCTGGCATTTTATGTGAAGGACCAGAAGGCATTCACCCAGCACTCCTGTCTACCAAGGCTTAAGTAAGGGCCTAGTAACAGGCGAAGCACTTGGGCTTTCTTGCCTTGCCAGCTGCACCACAGGCACCTCCGTGGAACACCAGCTTGTCTTGAAAGAACAAGTGACAAACAGAGATTATTCATGCATGACTATTCCTCAAACATTTTCTCAAGAGTGAATAAAGTAAGCCAGGCATTGTGGCACACATTTACAACCCCAGCTCTCAAGAGACTATGGGAAGAGGATGAACACTCAGTGACAGCCTGGGATGCATAGCAAGTTCAAGGCCACTCTGGGTTACACAGTAAGACACTGTCTAAAAGAGAGAGAGAGGGGGGGGAAAAAAAAAAAAAGTGAGCCTGCTACTTAAAAAACAAAAAAAGACCAAAAAAAAATTTAATTGTTTGTTGCCAGTGATAAATGTATGTGTTTCATGGTATAGCATGTGCTTAGCAGACATAAGATTCTGGGTTCAATGTTCAACATCAACTAAAGACTTTGACATTTTGAATGAGAACCTGGAATGTTTTTTTATCCACCTTTGTGAACCTGATATCTTCAAGACTTTTCTGATGAGTACACTGGTGCTGTCAATGATTGTGGGGGCTTTTACATTGTATAATGAAATGTTAACATTTGGGAGATCTGCATAACCCAGGGAACCACTATTTCAAATAGAGGTTGAAGGATGTTCTGCTGTAAAACTACTCATGGGGGCTGGAGAGATGGCTTAGTGGTTAAGCGCTTGCCTGTGAAGCCTAAGGACCCCGGTTCGAGGCTCGGTTCCCCAGGTCCCACGTTAGCCAGATGCACAAGGGGGCGCACGCATCTGGAGTTCGTTTGCAGTGGCTGGAAGCCCTGGCGCGCCCATTCTCTCTCTCTCCCTCTATCTGTCTTTCTCTCTGTGTCTGTTGCTCTCAAATAAATAAATAAATAAAAATTAAAAAAAAAAAAAAAACTACTCATGGGTAAATGACCACTTGACCTGTAACAGCACTCCTGCTTTGTTTTGTTTTGTTTAGATAGAGGGCTATACTAGCCTGGCCACAACCTTGGGATTTTTTCTGTCCATGTGACAGGATTTCAGGTGTGCACCACCATGACTGGCTTTCCCCACCAACTATAATATCTATTTTAAAAACATTTTGCCAGGCGTGGTGATGCATGCCTTTAATCCCAGCACTCAGGAGGCAGAGGTAGGAGGATGGCCATGAGTTTGAGGCCACCCTGAGACTAAATAGTGAGTTCCAGGTCAGCCTGGGCCAGAGTGAGACCCGACCTCAAAAAACCAAAAAAAAAAAAAAAAAAAAAACCAAAAAAAATTATTTATTTGAGCCAGGTGTGGTGGCGCATGCCTATAATCCCAGCACTCGGGAGGCAGAGGTAGAAGGATTGCCATGAGTTCGAGGCCACCCTAAGACTCCATAGTGAATTCCAGCTCAGCCTTGGCTAGAGACAGACCCTACCTCAAAATCAAAAAAAAATTATTTATTTGAGAGAGAGAGAAAGAATGGGCACACCAGAGCCTCTAGCCACTGCAAATGAACTCCAGATGCAAGTGCCACTTTGTACATCTGGATTACATGGGTACTGGGGACTCAAACCTAGCTCCTTAGGCTTTTCAGGCAAACACCTTTACTGCTAAGCCATCTCTGTGGCCCCTCACCAACTATAATATCTTGATGTAACAAAGTCTGAAAGCATTGAACAAAGTATGGAAATTCAGCTATAAGAGCTTTAGATTCCTGAGCTACAGAGATGGCTCAGTGATTAAAGATGCTTGCCTGCAAAGCCTGCTGGTCTGGGTTTGATTCCTTAGTACCCACATTAAAAACAGATACACAAAATGGCACATGCATCTGGAGTTCACTTGAATGGTCAGAGGCCTTTTCTCTATCTGTCTCCTTGCAAATAAATAAACATTCTTTTTAAAAAGAGTTTCAGATTCTAATGAAAATACTTAGTAGCAGAGGCCAGTAAGTTAAAAAGGAGACATAAAGGGTAGAGAAAGGAAGGGAGGAGGATACGTAATAGGTTGATATTGTATATATGTAATTACAATGATTGTAATGGGGAGGTAATATGATGGAGAATGGAATTTCAAATGGGAAAGTGTGGGGGTGGGGAGGGAGGGAATTACCATGGGATATATTTTATAATCATGGAAAATGTTAATAAAATTCAAAATATATATATAAAAAAAAACTAAAAAAAAAAAAAAGTGTTTCAGATTCTATATTGCATCTAACATTTAAAATCTTTATTGAGGGCTGGAGAGATGGCTTAGCAATTAAGCGCTTGCCTGTGAAACCTAAGGACCCCGGTTCGAGGCTCGATTCCCCAGGACCCACGTTAGCCAGATGCACAAGGGGGCGCACACATCTGGAGTTCGTTTGCAGTGGCTGGAAGCCCTGGCGTGCCCATTCTCTCTCTATCCGTCTCTCTCTCTCCCTCTCTCTGTCACTCTCAAATAAATAAATGAAAATGAACAAAAGATATTAAAAAAAAATCTTTATTGACAGAGGGACTAAGAAGATGGTTCAGAAGTTAAAGGTGTTTGCCTGGAAGTTCGAGGGCCCAAGTTCAATTCCTAGCAGTCACGTAAAGCCAGACGCAAAGTAGCTCACATGTTTATAATCCCCATGCAGCTACATCAGTGGGAGGCACAGCCCAGAGAGTCTGGAAGCTTATGGGACAGCTAGATTGGTACACATGCAGTGGCAAACCAAAACAAAGCATGTAAGAGTGACCCTATCTCAAGTAAGACAGAAGGAGAGGGCAAATACTTCAAGGTTGTGCCACGTGTCTGGAGTTCGTGGTAAAAGGCCCTTTCCATCTCTCTCTTTCTCTCTGCTTGCAAATAAATAAGTTGGGACATTATGCAGAGGCATTGCCCCCCCCCCATAACTGACTGCTGCTCCCAGAATGCATGACCCACAACCCCCATGGGGATATCCTTCAAAACAAGGGCAGGGATGAGGGAAAGGATGGTAGCAACATGTGTTGTTTATATACTAAGTATGTGTATAACTAATAAAAAAAAACTTAATTTCCATTTCCTGTATGGTAAGTACCAACAGGTAAGTCCATATAAACAATAGTTCCTTGGGCTGGAGAGATGGCTTAGCGGTTAATGTGCTTGCCTGTGAAGCCTAAGGACCCATGTTGAACTCTCCAGATCCCACATAAGCCAGATGCACAAAGGTGAGGCAAGCTCAAGGTCGCACATGCCCACTAGGTGGCGCAACTGTTTGGAATTCTATTGAAGTAGCTGAGGGCCTGGCACACCATTCTTTCTCTCTAAAATTAAAAAAAAAAAAGAAAAAAGAAAAAAGGAGGGAAGGAAGAAAAGTAAACAGCAGTTCCTTGAGGTTCCTTTGAGGGGTGCTTAGATCCAGTGACCTAGAGGAATGGGCCTCACCTAGAGAGGAGCAGGGCAAGGAGGAAGCCGAGTGGGAAGCAGGGAGAAGCCAGGGTGGTCATCAATTTCACCAAAGCCACAAGGGGAGGAGAGGCCTGGCTGCGGCTGCCTCTCATGCTGGGGTTAAGTAAGGATGGCAGGAGGGGAATAAACTGTCACAATACCTGCAAAATTGCCAGGCCAGGGGTGAAGCCAGGAGTTTGCTCCTTCATCTGGGTGACCTGCTTCTTCAGTTGCTCCCTTATTTGCCTAGAGGAAAAGGAAAGGAAAGGTGGGCATCAGTACTTTACATGAGTAAGTGACACTCGAGACCAGATGATGTGGTCTGAATGTAAAATGCCCCCATCGGCTCACTTGGCCCCAGCTGGTCGAGCCTTTTGGGTAGGTTGGAGACCCTTAGGAGGTGGAGCCATGCTGCAGGAAGTGGGCCACTGGGGGCAGGCCTTGAGGTTCAGTTGCCAGGCCTCATTTCCTATCAGCTGTATTTTGTTTTTGGTCTGACGATGCGAGGAGCTGGTTTCCTACTTCTGCCACCATACCTTCTTGCCCATGAATCTTCCCCTCAGAGCTGTAAGCAGAAAATCAACCTTATCTTCCCTAAATTGCTTCTGGTCAAGCACGTGTTCACAACAATGGCAAAGTAACTGATACATTTTGCAGTAATGTATTTCCTTGAGATTAAGAACACTTTGACTGAGCCAGGTGTGGTGGCGCATACCTTTAATGCCAGCACTCAGGAGGCAGAGGTTAAGAGGATCGGATCGCAGAGAATTTGAGGCCACCCTGAGACTACATAGTGAATTCTAGGTCAGCCTCGGGCCAGAGTGAGACCCTACCTCAAAAAACAAAAAACAAAAACAAAAACAGAACAAAGAACACTTTGACTGAATAGATTTTATCAGGTATAATTAATATATACTAAGACATTCCTACCAGTTTTCCCAGCATCACTTTGACATGTTCTTTTTTGTTGTTGTTGTTGTTGTTTTTGAGGTAGGGTCTCGCCTTAGCCCAGGCTGACCTGGAATTTGCTATGTAGTCTCAGGGTGGCCTCGAACTCACAGCAATCCTACCTCAGTGTCATCAGTGCTGGGATTAAAGGTGTGCGCCACCACGCCCAGCAACATGCTCTTTTCTAAGTCCTACTGACATCATATGGGCCACGTAGCTCAGCCCATGCAAGGCCTGGGATTCCATTCCCAGTGTCCCCACACCCCCAAAACCAAGACGGATTAGCTAAGAGCATTCAAAATCCTATGATGAATAAATAAAAACCTAAACAATGCTTCTGGAAGGTGCGGATGCTTGTCTCTTTTAACCTTTCACTCACCCTCCAGTCATGGAGAAGGAACCCAAGCCAAGACCTTTCACTCAGCCTATCCTTACAATGACTACAGGGTGTCCACGTGAAACTGAAGACACAACAATGAATCCAACCCCAAATTCGCCATGAACTTACTATATCACGATCTGAGAATTTTCCTCACAAAAGAATTCAAGCTCAGAAAGCTAGTGCATGCCTGTGAGACCAGCACCTGGGAACTGAAGCGGGAAGATTACTGAAAATTCAAGGCCAGCCTGGTCTACAAAGTAAGCTTCAAGCCAGTCGGGGCTACATGGCAAGACCGTGTCTCAAAACAAAATGAAAAAGAAACAGAAATTAAGCCAAATGTGGAGATACACATCTGTAAACCCAGCCCTTGGGAGGCAGAGGTTGGAGGATCAAAAAGGAGTACAAGGACAGCCTGAGCTACATAGTGATAGCAGGTATGAGGTCAGCCTGAATTACAAAATCCTTCTCTCTCCAAAAATGTATATTTATTATAAGGGTAAAAGATAAAATTATAACATCTTATGAAACCAAGATAATCAGTTCAACACCACCTTTTCAACAATATGGTAGAATGCCAAGTAATTTAAATTATACCACTACATACATACTCAGAACAGTCCAACTCTGCCCGGTTGTGACCTACAATAGGATGTGAACAAGATTCATGACTCCTGAGAACTAATTTCATCATTTACTTTTCTTCATGTTATCCACCTTAACTGTCCTGACACACAATACAAGCAGACACCCTCTAACCTCTCTCCCATCATGCCTCCTCCATGCTTCTTGAAAGTTGACATAAGCAGGCAGAGAAGTTATAAGAAATAGTTTATTTTGGGTCTAACAATCACAGAATGTTAAGTGCTGAGCCTAGGGGCTCAGCTCTATAATCCCAGCAACTCAGAAGCCGCAGCCCTCTGGTTACTTTTCCTTTGTAGGTAAGGTCTCACTAAGTTGCCCAGGGTATCCTTCAACTCACTGTAATCCAAGCAGGCTTTGAATTTGTGATCCTCTTGCATCGGCCTTCTGAGTAGCTAGGATTAAAGGCCTAGCTTTTCTTCTTATTTTTGTTGTTTTGTTTTGTTGAGACAGGGTCTTCCTCTCTAGTGCAGGCTGGCTTGCAATTCACTGTGTAGCCAAGGCTTGTCGTGAACTTGTGGCAGTCCTCCTGCCTCCTTAGGGTTGTGATTAAAGGCATGAGCTGCCATGTCTGGTTAATAATCCACTTTCAATATCCTGCATTGTAGGAAGCCTTTCTCAACCAATTCAGTTTCTTTTCCTTCTGCCATTTTTTTCCTCTGCAAAGGTCTGTTTTCCCACCTGGCTCCATCTCAGAGCATTTGGATGTTTCTGAAGGGCTTTTGGGAGTCACATGGAGGAGAGACCTGGATGTGTGCTGTTTGGAATCTCCAAGCAGAAGCCAGGGGAGCTGCCAAGCATCTTACAATGCACCCACATCAGAATCATTGCTGAGATCTAGAAGCTTAAAATAAGTAGCTAGGGGCTGAGGAGACTGCTCAGTGGGTAAAGTGCTTGCTGGGCAAAGCCAGAACATTTGAGTTCAGAGGGTTGAATTCAATCTCTAACTCCCACTTTAAAAGCCACATGGGGGCTGGTGAGATGGCTTAACGGTTAAGCGCTTGCCTGTGAAGCCTAAGGACCCCGGTTCGAGGCTCGGTTCCCCAGGTCCCACGTTAGCCAGATGCACGAGGGGGCGCACACGTCTGGAGTTCGTTTGCAGAGGCTGGAAGCCTTGCGCGCCCATTCTCTCTCTCTCCCTCTATCTGTCTTTCTCTCTGTGTCTGTCACTCTCAAATAAATAAATAAAATTTATAAAAAAAAAAAAGCCACATGGGTGGAGAGATGGCTTAGCAGTTAAGGTGCTTGCCTGCAAAGCCAAAGGACCCAGGTTCGACTCCCCAGTACCCACATAAAGCCAGGTGCACAAGGTGGTAAAGGCATCTGGAGTTTGTTTGCAGTGGCCAGAGGCCCTGGTGTAGCCATGATCTCTCTCTGCCTCTCTCACACTCTCTCAAATAAATAATACATTAAAAAAAAAAAATCTGTGTGAGGCAGTGTGTGCTTTTCCCAGTGCTGAAGAGATGGAGATAGGGAATCATTGGGGCTCACTGACTAGCTAGTCTAGCTGAGACCCTGTTTCAAAGAATAAGGTGGGGAGTGATTGAGGAAGACACCAACATTGACCTCTGGCCCTACATGCACATAAGCATGTGCCAATGCTTATACAAGTGTGCATGCACACCATGCCCACATACACATGGAAAAAAGTAGATAAGGGGATTCGTTAAAAATTACCAGGCAGGAGGGGACTTCCGGTTAAGATGGCGGCGTAGGTACCACGCCAAAGCAGCCTGGGGGGGGGAAAGACCAAAAAAAACTCAGCAAAATACATACTTTTACTAAAAAGTGAGGTGTATAGGAAGTTGAGGCGGCAGCGGAGAAGTGGAAGAGTTATAGAGCATCCAGAGCCTGCACAGGCGGGAACAGCGGCTCCGGGGCGGCTCAGCTACCCGCCGCAACCGCGGAGCGGCAGAAAACCGCCGGACTCTCGGCTCGAGCCGCAGGACAAGCCAGGTGCGGGATTTTCCCCTCACACCGCGCTCTCCGCAACTCGGGAAACGTGAGGGGAGAGCGGCAGCGAGCAACGGAGGGAGGAGCAGACCGCGAGGTAAAAGCACACGTGAAGAAGCGAAACAACCAGAGCAGCCGCGGCTCCCTCCCCTCCCCCGCTGCCTGAACCCAGCTCCAGCGAACACAGCAGCGGCCCGGGACCCGGCCACGCCAACTTGGGCTGATGGCGGGACCCAAGCAGGAGCAGAATTCGGCAGCAACTTCAGCGGCTCCAGCACCGGTACCAGCGGCCCCAGCAGCAGCGGACCCAGGAGCGGCAGCGGTGGCAGATCCCGCAGCAGCGGCTTCTGGGTGAGCAGCAGCGGTGGACACGGCAACGGCAGCTTCAGCAGCGGTGGGGGCTCCGGGGGTGGCACCTACAACAGCTGCAGAGGCAGCAGCAGCGGCTCGGTTTGCCCCGTAGGAAAAGCAAGTGCCCAGCTCCAGAAATCAGAACAGCAGCCCGACGACCCAGGCAGCAACTTGACTGAGACCACAATCACCCAAGGTAACTGGGATTGCACCAGGGAAGGGTCTCACTTGGTCACAAGCTGACTTGGATACCTCAACAGACCAGAAATCTAAACCTCTTTGTTGATAGAGGATCTGGTCATTATAATAACTACTCTTGCATACATACTCGGGGCTGTTTTTGATGGAATGGGTACAGTGTTTAGTTAAATTTTAGAATCTACCTGTATTTTATTCCACTCAGCCTGCTTGAATACTCCTATAGCAGGGAAACTCAACCCCTAAGAACATCTTTGTAGATACTCTGAGAGTCTTAAGAGCCACACCTAATACCTTAAGGTCCTACCCTGAAAATATATTACATCAAATCAATTGATACAGCTAAGAATACACAGCTAGCTAGAAAATCCAAGCATTAACTTAATCCAAGATGCAAAAATATATACATTATAACACAAGAAACACTAAAAAGCAAGACGATATAAATCCACCTAAAAGTATTAATGCATCAGAAATGTCCTCCAGTGAGAAAGAGTTAGAGGAAATGCCTGAGAAAGAGTTCAAAAGAATAATTATAAATATGTTCAAAGAGGTCAAAGAACACATGAAAACAATCAAAGAAGAAATCAAAGAGGAAATCAAAGGAATCAAAGAAGAGGCAGGACACCAATTTAATGAAATAAAGAAGGCAATACAAGACATAAATAGAGAAATAGAAATAACAAAGAAAAACCAGTCAGAATTACTAGCAATGAAGAACACAGTTAATGAAATAAAAAACTCTGTAGAAAATCTCACCAGTAGGATGGATGAGGGAGAGGACAGAATATCTAAGCTAGAAGATCAGGTGGCAGACCTAATGCAGTCCAACAAAGAGAAAGACAAACTTATAGAAAAGTATGAGTGGGAATTTCAAGATATTCGGGACACTATGAAAAGATCCAATATAAGAATTCAGGGCATAGTAGAAGGAGAAGAATTCCACTCCAGAGGCATAGTAGGCATCTTCAACAAAATCATAGAGGAAAATTTTCCCCAAATTGGGAAAGAGGTGCCAATACAGATACAGGAAGCCTTTAGAACCCCAGCCAGACAAAACCCAGAAAGAAACTCTCCTCGCCACATTATACTCAAACTTCCAAACACACAAACCAAAGAAAAAATATTGAAAGCAGTTAGAGAGAAAAATCAAGTTACCTACAAAAGCAAGCCCATCAGGATTACAGCAGATTATTCAACACAAACTTTTAAAGCCAGAAGGGCCTGGAGTGATATATTCCAAGTTCTGAAAGATAACAACTGTCAACCAAGGTTACTTTATCCTGCAAAATTATCCATCCAAATAGATGGAGAAATAAAGACATTCCATGACAAAAGCAGGTTAAAGGAATATCTGAAGACAAAACCAGCTCTACAGAAAATACTTGATAGAATCCTCCATGCTGAACAAAAGGAAAAGCACACATATAAGGAACCTAGAAAAAACCAGCCATACTCAAATACCAGTTAACAGAAGAGAGCACAGGTAGAACAAGTAACACACACACACACACACAAATGGCAAACATAAATACACACCTTTCAATAATATCTCTTAATATCAACGGTCTCAATGCCCCAACGAAAAGACATAGATTTGCAGACTGGGTTAAAAAGCAGGATCCTACAATTTGTTGTCTTCAAGAAACTCACCTTTCTACAAAGGATAGACATTATCTTAGGGTGAAAGGTTGGAAGACGGTGTTTCAAGCAAATGGGCCTAGAAAACAAGCAGGGGTTGCTATCCTAATATCAGACAGGGTGGACTTTAGTCCGAAGTTAGTCAAAAAAGATAAGGAAGGTCACTTTATATTGATTAAGGGCACACTACAACAGGAGGACATTACAATCCTAAACATATATGCACCTAACATGGGGGCTCCTAAATTCGTCAAACAAACACTATTAGAACTAAGGTCACAGATAACACCAAACACGGTGGTGGTGGGTGACTTTAACACCCCACTCTCATCAATTGACAGGTCATCCAGGGAAAGAATAAACAGAGAGGCATCTGGACTAAATGAGGTCATAGAAGGAATGGACCTAACAGATATATACAGGACATTTCATCCAAAGGCTGCAGAATATACATTCTTTTCAGCAGCACATGGAACATTCTCTAAAATAGACCATATATTAGGACACAAAGCAAATCTTAAGAAATTCAAGAAAATTGAAATAATTCCTTGCATTCTATCTGACCACAATGGAATTAAACTACAAATCAGTAGCAAGAAAGGCTATAGAGCATACACAAAATCATGGAAACTAAACAATACACTACTAAATGATGAGTGGGTCAATGAAGAAATCAAAAAGGAAATCAAAAAATTTATAGAGTCAAATGATAATGAGAACACAACATACCAAAATCTCTGGGACACAATGAAGGCAGTTCTAAGAGGTAAATTTATAGCCTTAAGTGCCTATATTAAGAAATTAGAAAGGTCGCAAGTAAACGACCTAATGCTTCGCCTTAAAGCCTTGGAAAAAGAAGAACAAGGCAAACCAAAAAGTAGTAGACGGGAAGAAATAATAAAGATTTAGGGCAGAAATTAATGAAATAGAAACAAAAAGAACAATCCAAAGAATTAATGAAACAAAGAGTTGGTTCTTTGAAAGGATAAACAAGATTGATAAACCCTTAGCAAATCTGACCAAAAGAAAGAGAGAAGAGACACAAATTAATAAAATCAGAGATGAACAAGGTAACATCACAACAGATTCCAGAGAAATTCAAAAAATTATAGGGACATACTATAAAAGCATATACTCCACAAAGTATGAAAATCTGAAAGAAATGGATGATTTCCTTGATCTATATGACCTACCTAAATTAAATCAAAATGAGATTAATCACTTAAATAGACCTATAACAAACATGGAGATCCGAGCAGTTATCAATAACCTCCCAACTAAAAAAAGCCCAGGCCCGGATGGATTCACTGCTGAATTTTACCAGACTTTTAAGGAAGAGCTAACACCATTGCTTCTTAAGCTTTTCCAGGAAATAGAAAAAGAAGGAATCCTACCAAACTCCTTCTATGAGGCCAGCATCACCCTGATACCAAAACCAGGCAAAGATAGAACAAAAAAAGAAAATTACAGACCAATCTCCCTCATGAACATAGATGCAAAAATTCTCAACAAAATATTGGCAAACAATACAAGAGTATATCAAAAAGATCATTCACCCTGACCAAGTAGGCTTTATCCCAGAGATGCAGGGATGGTTCAACATATGCAAATCTATAAATGTAATACATTACATAAATGGGTTGAAGGACAAAAATCACATGATCATCTCATTAGATGCAGAGAAAGCATTTGACAAAATCCAACATCCCTTCATGATAAAAGTCCTACAGAGACTGGGAATAGAAGGAACATATCTCAATATAATAAAGGCTATTTATGACAAGCCTACAGCCAACATATTACTAAATGGGGAAAAACTGGAAGCTTTTCCACTAAAATCAGGAACAAGACAAGGGTGTCCACTGTCTCCACTTCTATTTAATATAGTTTTGGAAGTCTTAGACATAGCAATAAGGCAAGAGACACACATAAAAGGGATACAAATTGGAAAGGAAGAAATCAAGTTATCATTATTTGCAGATGACATGATTCTATACATAAAGGACCCTAAAGACTCTACTAGCAAGCTGTTAGAGCTGATCAAAACCTACAGCAATGTAGCAGGATACAAAATAAATACACAGAAATCAGTAGCCTTCGTATATGCTAACAACAAACACACAGAGGATGAAATCAGAGAATCACTCCCATTCACAATTGCATCAAAAAAAATAAAATACCTTGGAATAAACCTAACTAAGGAAGTAAAGAATCTATACAATGAGAACTTTAAGACACTCAAGCGAGAAATTGCAGAAGACACTAGAAAGTGGAGAAACATCCCTTGTTCCTGGCTTGGAAGAATCAATATCGTGAAAATGGCAATCTTACCTAAAGCAATCTACACATTTAATGCAATCCCTATCAAAATTCCAAAGGCTTTCTTCATGGAAATAGAAAAAACAATCCAAAAATTCATTTGGAATCATAAAAAACCTCGAATATCTAAAATAATACTGAGCAACAAAAAAGAGGCTGGTGGTATCACCATACCTGATTTTAACCTATACTACAGAGCCATAGTAACAAAAACAGCATGGTACTGGCACAAAAACAGACATGTAGATCAGTGGAACAGAATAGAGGACCCAGATGTAAGCCCAAGTAGCTATAGCCACCTGATATTCGATAAAAATGCCAAAAATACTCATTGGAGAAGAGACAGCCTCTTCAGCAAATGGTGTTTTGAAAACTGGATAAATATCTGCAGAAGGATGAAAATAGATTCTTCTCTCTCGCCATGCACAAGAATTAAGTCCAAATGGATTAAAGACCTTAACATCAGACCGGAAACTTTGAAACTGCTAGAGGAAAAAGTAGGGGAAACCCTTCAACATATTGGTCTTGGCAAAGACTTTCTGAATACAACCCCAATTGCTCAGGCAATAAAACCACAGATTAACCACTGGGACCTAATGAAATTACAAAGATTTTGCACCGCAAAGGACACAGTGAAAAAAGCAAAGAGGCAACCTACAGAATGGGAAAAAATCTTCGCCAGCTATATATCTGATAGAGGATTAATATCTAGGATATACAAAGAACTCAAAAAGTTAACTAATAAGGAATCAAACAAGCCAATCAAAAAATGGGCTAAGGAGCTAAATAGAGAGTTCTCAAAGGAAAGAAATACAAATGGCATATAAGCACCTAAAAAAATGTTCTACGTCACTAGTCATCAGGGAAATGCAGATTAAAACTACATTGAGATTCCATCTCACTCCTGTCAGATTGGCCACCATCATGAAAACAAATGATCATAAATGTTGGCGGGGATGTGGAAAAAAAGGAACCCTTCTGCACTGCTGGTGGGAATGCAATCTGGTCCAGCCATTGTGGAAAACAGTGTGGAGGTTCCTAAAGCAGCTAGAGATTGATCTACCATATGACCCAGCTATAGCACTCCTAGGCATATATCCAAAGGACTCATCTCATTTCCTTAGAAGTACATGCTCAACCATGTTTATTGCTGCTCAATTTATAATAGCTGGGAAATGGAACCAGCCTAGATGTCCCTCAACAGATGAGTGGATAATGAAGATGTGGTACATTTATACAATGGAGTTCTACTCAGCGGTAAAGAAAAATGAAGTTATGAAATTTGCAGAGAAAAATGGATGGACCTGGAAAGTATTATACTAAGTCAGGTAACCCAGGCCCAGAAAGCCAAGCGCCACATGTTCTCTCTCATATGGGGGATCCTAGCTACAGATGACTGGGCTTTCCATGGAGAATGAAAATACTTAGTAGCAGAGGCCAGTAAGTTGAAAAGGAGACATAAAGGGTGGAGAAAGGAAGG